>NC_056744.1:328332402-328477402 GCF_019279795.1 Protopterus annectens | reverse complement strand
ATTACATTTCCCAAACAGAACCAGTCTGAAAATAATGTCACAAAATATCTCTTTACGAATAAGAATAAAAGCTTTTACCTTATGTACTTTCACTCCCAATGAGAATATTAAATTACCACAAATGTCATACCTGTCCATTCCTTTTTCTTCTTTGTTCTGAATTTTTATCATGAATTTCCTTTGATTGTTGACATTTTTTTTCCTCTCTTCATCTTTTATCACTTTCCCTGCAGCTTCCTCTACGGTCTGAGTATATCATTTCTTTTCCTGAAATTCTTCTTTTTAAAATTGCTTCCAATTCCTCTGGTTGAATTTTGCCCATAATTTCATCACATGAAACATCTTTTCCACTCTCCGGCTTGCTCTGCAACAACAATTCACTCACAATATGCAGGGTTGTAGTAAAACATCCATCATTGTTTTCAATGTTTCTTCCAATGAAACAAACACATTTTGCTGAAACAGCACCTCAGAATCTTGTAAAGCTTCAAGCACCACACCAGCATCCATCTTTGTGTTATCCACCTTCCTGGATCTCTTTGAGCATTTCTCCCAGCTACCACTGCACTAGCACTGGAACAAACACTCTGCTAATGAGTAGGGCGCCTTTATTTTCACAATCCATAAATATTTACACAGTCAGTAGTTATTTACAGTCTTACTTATTTACATTTTATATATATTTTTTTCAATAATTTACACTATATATATATATATATATTTATATATATATATATATATATATATATATATATATATATAGATATATATATATATATATATATATATATATATATAAGTTTACTGTCAAAAAGATGAAAATAAAAAAAAAATATCTACTTAGTTGATCAAACTGACTTTCTAAATTTGGCAGTTTCACTTTAACAGAATGTTGAAAATCATCACCACAACTTCCACACCCAACCAGATTCAGAATATCAGGAGATGGCGTCAGACCCTCGGGCATTTGTGCTGAAGCTGCCATATGAATTGTACATCTACAGCACAAGTGTTTACAGTTTTGCGGGGGGGGGGCAAGTGCCCCTCCACCCCCACACCCCGTGCAAATTATATATTCCAACTGCAAAATCACACTATTAAATTTCCCAATCCCCACTGTAGTGCAGTCCGATATCAGAATGTCGAATGCACATTAGCGGATGTACATCACCATTTGCTAATGTGCATACAAACATTTTTATAACAACATTATGGAAACTGGAAAAGATGCATTCATCCATTCCAGTTTTGCTTAAGTGCTGTTCCACATTTTGATAGTCGACTATATATATATATATATATATGTATATGTATATATGTGTGTGTGTGTGTCTGTATGTATAGAAAGATAGATATACAATAATTACAAATCATACATCACATCTTCCTGTTCCATTATCTTCATCATATAAAACATGTAATGTTTGATTTTTAGACCCCCACACTAATTTCCACAACCAAAACCTGATTTACTTTTAACATCATTGCCAAGTCCCATTTTTCATTAAACATGATTTCCTTAACACTTTGATTCCAAATGAACCATAATATAACAAACATTTTTTATCAAGTCTTTCAGCCTTTTTCTTACTTTTGTTTCTGTAATTCCCAAATGCAATCATATCCATGTTTAAATTCTTCATATCTTTAAATCATTGCACATAGTTCATATCTATAATCTTTTTCCATAACATTTTAGATATTTTACATTCTAAAAAACATGATCATGTTTCAAATTCACCACAATATAAGCAAACCCTATATTTTATACTTTTATACAACATATTCTCCTTCTTCACTGGTAATTTTTGTATGGTCAATCTTCACAAAAAGTCCTGACAATCTATATGTCCCTTACATCTTTCCATTCTAGCAGCGATAGCATTTGTTTTCTCAGTGTTTAATTTCTTCCAAGGATATAGCCTCTAGTGCTTTTCCTTAATCTTATCATGCCATTCTTTTTTTTATTATCAATTTCTTTAATATTTATTTTCTATAAAATCTTATCTGGATCATTTTTCATTTCTTTATTACATCTCCTCCTTTTTTAACTGAAAAGGTCAAGCACTCAAGTTTATATTTCAGACTTAATATTTTCTTTAATAAGGAAACCTCATTGTCCTTTAAACATTTCATCACTTTGTATAGGTTTAATGACAGCATATATACTACAGGGTTAATTAGCCCCAAATTTCCCTTTTCTTTTTTTACATATAGCACCCCTCTTTTCACAGGGTTCAATCTCAATCCCCAGATAAAAGAAAATATTATATTGTATACCTCTTTCTCTAAATTAAATGGAACACTAAAGATAGCAGCTAATTACACAATCTCAACTAACAGTGCAGAATGTATTAAATAAACTTTTTTTACAAAGATGTGCATCTGGAGCATTTTTCCCTGGGTCTCTGCTGAAAATTGGCTTTGTTCCAAGTTGGACTTTCCTGTTAAACAAATGTTAAATAAATAAAAATGCATTTTAAAGGAAAGCCTAAAAGATTTCCAAAAGACACACATATGTTTCATCTGTTTTTTCTTTCCATAGAGCATCTATAATTTCCTGTTTACCAAAGTTTATTCCAAGGATCTTAATTTTTTCCATATTAAATTTAGCTCTACCAATCCTCCCCTCAAATGCTAAACCCTGACTTTTGTCTTTGTTTAATACGATTCCAGTAACCTGAATAATCTCTTCATTTGTTTTATTACTGCATTCATACTTGCTGCATTTTTTGTCATAATAATAATAATATCTGCATAATTTAACAAAATTGATATTTTCGCTCCCTTCATTTGAAGTATACCTCATAACATCCCCCTCCTTATGCATATATATATATAGATATTGCATTCATTACTAATGCAAATAATGCACCACTCAGTGGACAACCATGTCTAATACCCTTCTCTAACTTTATATCTTCACTCGGCAGTCTGTTTATCATAAGCCTTACTATATTATACTTATAAGCTGAAATACACACATTTTAAGCCTCTTACTTATAGTATATATATATATATATATATATATATATATATATATATATAGATAGATAGATATCAGCTATATCCCATAATAATGAATGCTGAACTAAATCATATGCTTTGATTAGATATCCTACCATTACTTTTGCCTGAGCATTTCTAACTACTGCATCCTCTACTAATTCCCTAATTATTAATAATAAATCTTGAACTCATTTACCTTTTAAACCAAACACATGTTCATTTACAGCTTTACCTACTTTTTCATGCATCCTTTTTTGTAGTATTTTCATAAGAAGCTTATAATCTGTATTATTTAATATGCTTGGTCTCCAATTCCGTATTTCTCCCTTTTTCTCCTTTTCTCCATATAAATCTAATAACACCTCTACATAGCTCTTTATGCATAAACCTTTATTTAATCATTCATTTAATACCTTTATAAACCATTTTTTTGCTCTCCCATCAAATCTTTATACAGCTTATATTCTATTCCATCTGGTCTTACAGCTGAATCTAAATTCATTACTTTTAGAACCTGATCTAGTTCTTCTATTTTTTTCTTTTTCTAAATCCTTATTCTCCATGTCAGAAAGTGCACATACCTCATTCCTTCCATGTCTGTTTTCTCTGCTCTTTAAATAATACCCTAATATGTTCTTTTACTATATTTATAATCCTGTCTTGTATATTATACATTTTACTCGAAGAATCTTTCATTTTTCCCATTACACTGTTATTCTCTTTAATTAATTTACTTAAATATGGTGTAATTTCTTTGTTTATACAATAAATGTTCTATTTATTTTTCTTATTCAGCTCATATAGTTTCTGTTCCTTAATAAAAAACTGTTCATCATTCTTCTCTAGACAATCTGTCATATTATCATGAAGTCATATCTTCTACAACTCTACTCTAACATTCGTACTCTTTGATCATCTAACAAAGACTTACTCCAAGTAACCAAAGTATCCAATACAGCAGGCAACTCTCTTTATCTAACTTTGTTGCTAAAATTTGGAATACCCTTCCACATAGTATTAGATCCATAAGGAACCTTAATCATTTCAAAATATCTCTCAGTTTTGTTTATAATTTCTATTACTTATTGTGGTAATTTAGTAAACAAATGTAAAATAAATAATATTGTTACTTAGATTCTTAGCATATCATTTTTTATATTGCAATTTGAAATTTAACCACCATTCTGACCAGTCTTTATAAAATTCTTTCATATCTACATGATCTTGGCGTAATATCATAACATTTTTTTACTTTTATGTCATCAACCTTGTCTCTAGATCCCAAATTCTAAACTGTCCATATTTTATAATATCCTTTACTAATTTAACATCACAGTGATCTCCATAGTAACTGCTACATATTGAATTATCTTTCTGAATGATCTCCTCCTCTATTTTCATTACTTATGCATATATTGTAATACTTCTAATAACATGTTCCATCCATCTTACATAATGTTGTACTCTATGATGGGTCTAATGAGGGATGAGTACAGTGGGACAATGACCTCCTTTTTCTGGATGAAAAGCCCTTAGTGATGAGAGACCACTGTCCACCTGTGTTCCTAAGTCTCTTATCACACTTTTTTATAGAATATCCACATAATTTCACTTGTCTGGAGCTGAGACTGATTTGAAGAAGTCAGTCAGGTTCAGGATCCAGTGTTTGAAGGTTGCCAATGTCTTTGTGTATAAGTTCCTGCAGATCAGGCTTGTTAGACTGATGGGATGGTAATTAAACATGACACTTAGGTGAGGTGCCAGTTCATTTTGTAGTTCATGATTTCATCTGTTCCCATGGATGCTGTATTCTTAGCTTTGGGATCAGTATATTTAATGCCATTCTGTTGTAGCTTAGAGCAGATCTGAGCATTGCCATTTAGATTCTTGACATAGATATAGAATGCCTTGTGGTTGTCTTTGGAATCTTTGGCAATTTTATTTAACTAGCTTTGGAGGATTTGAGGCTGGTGAGGGAGTTTTTGCATCCTGGGATTTTCCTCTTTTCTGCAACAGTTTCTTCCTTCTGTTGTATAGTTTGTTGATTGGCTTCCTTTTCATCTTGATTCTATTTGGGATGGCACGATTCATGCGTGAGTGGATGTGCTCGTATAGTGCCTTAGTGTAGGACTCAGCAGTTGAAATTTCAGTTCCTGTCTGCATGGGTGTCATGAAGTTTGTCACTTCTGACTTGAGTAGCATGAAGTTGGCTTTGGAGAAGTTTTTTATGGAGGTTTCCTTACTGGGGGGTGGGGGTGGGATGTGGATGTTAATGGTGATTAGCTTATAGTTAGACCTAACCGATGAGGTGGTGACCACTAGTGTGGAGTATCAATTTCCCATGTTGGTAAGGACCAGGTCCAGGATATTGGAGTCCCTGGTGGGACTATGGATTAGTTGATCCAGGGCGTTGGAATTTATGAATTCCAAGAACCGTTGGGCAAAGGTGTTGGTACACAAGTAGTTTTCCCAGTTAATGGCAGGGTGGTTGAAATCACCCAGTATTAGGGTGTTTGGTTGTATCTTAATATTTTCCAGTATGTTTAGAAAGGTGTAGTGAGAATCTTGGGGCATGGTGGGGGATCTGTAGCAAGCTACAGTTTGGATTGCAGTCTTACCTAGTGTTAATTGCACCTGGAGAATTTTGGATGCATTGTGTTGGGCAACTAGCCTGGAGGTGTGAATATTCTTGGTGAATATGGACACTCTTCCACCTTTAGTGTTTCAGTCCTGGTTTGGTGGCTGAATAGTGTGGTAAGAGTTGTAGCCTGGTATTGCAGGGTTGCTGTCTGGAGCCTTGAACCAGGTCTCACTTACTGCACAGATATCAATGTTCTCCATTTTTAGCAGTGGCTCGAGAGAGTGCATTTTGAGGTTTAGACTTCTAGCATTGAGTAGCATGTAACATCTAATACTTTAATTGTCTCTTAATATAATATAAATATTCCTGAGTAAGTCTCCTTCCCGAAGATCCATATAGCAAATTTTTTCCCACCACACTTGGGTTTGATATCTTTCTAATTAATAACGTCTAGTATAATAATATCATTATCTAACCTTTCACACCATTCCAACATCCCTGTTCTTCTTTCAACTTCTTAAAACTGTTCACATTTAATGACAGAACTTTACACATAACTCTACCTTAAATAATATATGTTCATCCTTTCCCTTTATTTTTTCTTTTTTGAATTCTTTTGTATTCTTCCTTTTCCTTTCAATCACCCTTTTACTAATGAAATTTCTTTTTTGTTTAACTATGTTCCATTTAATATCATCAGTCTCACTTAATAGGTTCATAGGTAGGTACTAGACTATTGGCCCAAGGGCCTATATAAGCCTAGCCAACAAGGTTCCCTGGCTTTACGCCACCCAAGAAAGTTATTTTCCTGTGCCACTGTCGAGCAGAGCCACAGAAGTGATCCCCAAGGTGTATTTCCTATTTCCCATCCACTCGTCAAGATTTTTCTTGAGGAGTGCTAATGAAGAACCTTGCTTGATATAAATGTGTAGCCTGTTCCAGAGTATGAGAAGTCTCTGGGACAAAAATCTATCCCTCCAGCATATTCTGTTTATTGTGGTGACAAGGTTTAGGTCCCTAGAGCGTGTAGCTCGGAGGGATTGGGATTTCTTTAGGTGTAGCATGTCCAGCAGCTCTGTGTTTGACACAGCTTTATATGTTAGGCAGAGATCACCTTGGAGTAGGCGATATGCTACGGAGTAAAGCTGGAGTTTTTTTGAGACAGTCAGTGTAGGCCATCTGTTTGAGGCCAGTAATCCTCTTTGTGAGGTACTTCTGTGGCCTTTCCAGCTGCTGCAGATGTCTTGTGAAGTACATTCCAAAAGGGGCGTTGTAATCTATAATGGGTCTAATGAGTGTCGAGTAGAGGGGAACAATGACCTCTTTTTTCCTGGATGAGACCCCTTGTACGATGAGGTGTGCCATGTCGAAGGACTTCCTGACTGCTGTGGTGATGTGACTATCAAAGGACAGACTACTGTCCACCTGGGTCCCAAAGTCTCGTATCATACATTCAGTGTTAAGTAGACTGCTGTCTATGTAGTAGTTCATGGGTCCAGAGTTGTTACCAAAGGGAATGACAATGCACTTTTTGGCATTGAGCTTGAGCCCATGGCACTGACACCAGGCATCTGTCTCAGCGAGGCCCTTCTGTAGGATTTCCACATCATTTGGGGACTCAACTATAGTTCCTAGTTTGCAGACATCTGCGAACTTCGTTAGCCAGAGGCCTTCTGTGTTAGCCTGTACTTCAGAGAAGTTGATACCAAACAGGAGCGGTCCCAGGACTGAACCCTGTGGTACTCCACTTGTCACTGCTTTGAGGTCAGATTTGGAGTGTGCAACATTTACAGTCTGAGTTCTGTCAGTGAGCCAGTTGGCAACCCATCTTGTGATGTAGGGATTTATACCTAGTTTAGTGAGTTTAGCTATAATTCTAGAATGGGGGATGGTGTCGAAAGCCTTAGCGAGGTCAAGATAGGCTGTGTGAATCACCTTACCCTCATCTACAGCTTTGGTGACTGCCTCAAAGAAGTCAGTCATGTTCAGGAGGCATGATCTGCCTTTCACAAACCCAAACTGGGTGGGATCCAGAGTTTGGAGGTTACCAGTGTCTCTGTTTATGAGTTCCATGATGATACGTGCCATGGCCTTGCAGACCAGGCTCGTCAGGCTAATAGGACGATATTTCCCGGGATCAGTGGTGGCTCCCCCTTTGTGGAGTGGGATAACAGTTGCTGTATGCCATTCAGTGAGCACACAGCCTGATGTGAGACTATGATTGAACATGGTGCTTAGGTGGGGGTGCTTAACTCTGATTCTTCTTGTTCAGTGTTTTCTGTATTTACATATTCCTTCCTGTCTGCCCAGCAATACATTAATTTCAGCCCCCTCGTCCTGTTGATTTGCCTGAACCACCTGGTAACCCCCTGAAACATATACAATACAGTCAAGCATATTCAGCATCAAGGTAACAATCGTGCCCTCCCTGCAATACATTGTGTGTACTCCTGGGATAAGAGTTCTCATTGTGTTAAAACTGTATCTCTTCACTCACCTGTGTTACATCTCTATTGAGATTAACTTGCTGGTCTGCTAAAGCATGCACACAGTGAGTTGGAGAGTACTAATACAGAACTGACTGCTTACCTATCACCCCTGCCCCCCCCCCCACAATCTCTGCTATATACAAATTAAGCTATCCCAACTGCACATTTTAACTTGTGCTCTGACCACATAACACCTAGTGTGCTGACTCTAGAGCACTCCCAAGAGCACTCCATTTTGTGTTTTTCTAATTGCCTACCCCATTTTGAATAAGTACAAACGTACCCGGCACAAAAGATACATTCCTGTGAAACTCAAAGGTTCAAGAAGTTCTTACCTTTTGTTACCGATTGTTTTTCTTAGAAACCCTGGCTGTCAGATCGGCCCAGCTCCTTTTGTTCTTCTTACGCTCGGGCTCACTCCTCACTCCCACCCATCCCCACTTTTATTACATTTATATTCTTCTAGCCACTCCCCTTTCTACACTCAACCAAACTCCTTCCTACTGTCTCTAACCATTCCCCCTCCACACTCATCCAATCTCCTTCCTAATTGTCTCTCCCCAATCTCTTCCTTTGATCTCAGTTCATCACTTCCTGTCACCACTTCTTCATATCGCAAATGCCTCCCATTAGCTATCAAACATTATCCCTTATCCCTTTTCCTTACTCTTTATAACTCTAGTCAAAGTCACAGAACTAAACCCTCTTACTCTGCCTCCCAATTCATACTCTTCACCTTGCTATCCATGTACTCCACTTAATACTTACTGAGACATTAGCCCTAACCTTTATCACCCAAGCCCCATTCTGTATTGCAAAATACAGCTATTCTCTTCAAACTGCACCTTACTTTATACGCGTAACTCCCTCTTCCATTCCCTTCACTAAATTATCTCTAAACTGTCTAACCTCATTCATCATTCTTCTCATATCCTTTCCATTCTTACCTGTTCAGGTGACATCCTTCCCAATCCAGGACCCGTAAACTCTTACAACCTCACAAACTTGAACTCTTACGTCTCTAAATGCCCTAAATCACTTCACATGACTACTGTCAATTTCCAAAGCATCTGTAATAAAACTTCAGAGTTACATGCCTGGCTCTCTGAAAGCAAAGCTGACATCCTAGCAGCCACGGAAACATGGTTAAAATCCTCCAGTCAAGATTCAGTGCTTCTTCCACAAAACTTTAACATTATTAAAGCAGACTGACAAAAGAAAAAAGGAGGTGGTGTGACCCTCATCTATCCTAACTCCCTCAGTATTACTCCATACAAAGACCAGATCTCTCATTTCCAAAATGCTGCGATATTGATGGCTTTTCTTGAAATTAATCACTCAAAAAGACTGTGTATCATAGTCTTGTACATCCCTCCTGGAAATAACATCCCAACTCTGAAAGGCATTTTATCTTGGCTCTCCTTCACTATAAATAATTAAACAGTTATCTTCGGGGACATGAATATTGATTGATCCTCTATCGCTTCCAATCAGTCCCTCGCATGCATAAACCTATTTCCCTTCACCCAACTTATCATATTATCTCTTTAAGCTGTTATTCTCTTTAATTAATTTACTTAAATATGGTGGAATTTCTTTTTTTTCCTTTCAAAAATATCTTTGTTTATACAATAAATGTTCTATTTTTTCTTATTCAGCTCATATACTTTCTGTTCCTTAATAAAAAACTGTTCATCATTCTTCTCTAGACAATCGGTCATATTATCATGAAGTCATATCTTCTACAACCCTACTCTAACATTCGTACTCTTTGATCATCTAACAAAGACTTACTCCAAGTAACCAAAGTTTCCAATACAGCAGGCAACTCTCTTTATTCTAACAACAAAACTAATGAAGGGTCCATCCTAGACTAGATTCTAATCTCAGATCCTTCTAAATTTATAACATCTGGCACTATGTCCAACTCTGTTAGTGACCATCTCTCTGCCTGTGCAGTCCAAGGATGCTCAGCCATCCAAAAAAAAGCATAATATTAAATTAGTCCAAAATGTTTCTAAATTTGACCCCAATACCTTCAACAGAATCCTGAAAAGCATTAACTGGAATATCCTTAAGACTCTTCCCCTGGATGATGCTTTGCTCTACTTTAATAGTTCTTTTCAAAATTGTAGATAGTCTAGCCCCTTCAAGATCAAAAAGAACCAAAACTAGTAATGCCCCCTGGCTAACTAAAGCTACCAAACAAATTATGACTGACAGGGACAAAGCATGGAAAGCTTGTCTTAAATCTAAAAACACATCCAATCTTATTCTTTATAGACAGCTCTGTAACCAAGCTAAAATTTTATCTGTAAAGGCAAGTAGCACTACTTCTGGAACCAGAAAATTAATAGAAAAACTAATCCTAAGGCTTTCTGGTCCTCTATCAACAATCTGCTTAACCCTGGCACTAAACCCAACCCCTGCCCACAGCCCGATAAACTACCAGAACAAAATGCAAGTATATTCAATTCTTACTTTATTGAGACTGTTGCCAATATTACCTCTACATTTTCCCATCTTCTCCCCAACTCCAGCACTACTTCTTCAGTATCTGTACTCTGCACCCCTCTCTATCCACTGACACTGTCTCGCAAATAACATAATCCGACTCCTCCACAACCTTTCCCACTCTCTCTCTTATCCCTACCTTCCGGATCAAAAAACTGCTTTTAAAACTAAAGCCCTGCTCCAACTTTGCCGACAATATCTCTGTCAGAGTCCTCCAACTTGCAGCAGACTCAGTGGCCCACCACATTAGCATTCTGATTAACAGATCCATTTAGGAATCTTTAGGAATCTTACATCCCTGTCCTCTGGAAAAAAGCTATAATAATACCACTTCGTATAGGTGGTCCCTCAGCCAACATCTCCAACTTCCAACCCATAGCTTTACTTTCCCCTATCTCAAAAATTCTAGAAAAGTGTGTTCAAAAACAGCTTTTACACTACCTTCTAAAGTATAACCTTCTGTCCCCTACTCAGCATGGTTTCCATCCTGGACATAGTATATCACTGCATTAATCTCATTCCTAGACATTGTGAATAAAGCACGAGACTGGAAACATTGTATCAGCCCTTTTCCTGGACTTATCTAAAACATTTGATACTATCTCTCACTCCATCCTTCTCTCCCAACTCTCTAGTATTGGCCTTTTGTACTCAGTCTATTAGCTGGTTCAAAAGCTACCTCTCTAACAGAGACCATGATGTTAAATGGCAGAACTCCATTCCTCCTTACATTCATAACCGCACTGGTGTTCCTAAGGTTCAATTTCAGGCCCTCTTCTGTTTAACATTTTCATTAATAATCTCCAGCAAGCTATTCAGCAGGCCTCCCTAGTCCAGTATGCAGACAACTCCACAACAGTGTGCTCTGACCACAACTCAAACACTCTAAAACAAATCACCCAAGGTGCATTTACCACAGTAGAAACCTGGCTTCACAATAATCACCTCTCTGTAAATCCCCTCAGAAAACCAAACTTATGATCTTCACTCCCAAGAGAAATGTATCCATTAATATAGCTGACTTCGAAATTCTCTCCGTCAACTCTACTAAAATTGAGTTAGTGACCCATACTAAGCTGTTAGGGGTAATTATAGATGAAGGTCTTAAATTTGATCATCACATTCAAAATAACATAAAACCCAGAAAAAATGAGGCTATTATATAGACACAACAAATTCCTCTCCTGCCCGTCTAAACAAGCATTAACTCTATCATACCTTCTACCATCACTAACCTATGATGTTCCCTGACTAACTAATCTGCAGTCTTCCTTAATGACAAAATTAGAAACATGCTAGAATAAGATTGCTAAATTTGCTACAGTCGTCACTCCACTCATCGCTGTACTGCCCTAAAACAACGACAGTGGCTTGAACTCCCCCATTACCTTCTCCTCCACCAGCTCACGACCTCTCATGAACTTATATATAAACCTCAGGACTGTCCAGCACTCAGCTCCCTCTTTACCCTATACACTCCAGTTCTTCCCTTACGTTCTGAACACCAATACTTTCTCCAAGTACATAAACCCAAACTACCTGCAGGTCAATTATTATACTTCTGGACCAAATTACATTAAAGCAAGTACTAGTTTAGATATTTTTAAGTACAGCCTGGACATTTATTATGGGAACAAGTGTTTTGGTATATTGGCAAGCTAGAAGGGCATTAATGCCCGTGCCTGAAATATTTGTATATATGTATGTATGTATGTATTTCCAAAATATGGAATAATCTTCCAGCATCTATACGCCTTCAACTGAGACCTTCTAACTTCAAAAGTGTACTGCACAGTCACTTCTCTTCCATGTGGATTTGTAACTGCTCATTTCCCTCCACAGCCATTACCTAAATTCAGTCTAAGTTTTTTTCTGACTTTTAAACTCCCAAATGAGCACTTCATCTAAGACCCCCCTCTTCTGATCTCTTAACTCCTTCCCCCACCCTTCTCTCACTAGTTTCCACTCTCCCCCCTACTTTACCAGACTACCTTCTCCTGTATTGCATGACTGACCTTTAACTTTTACTAACCATAAGCACCTCCTTCTCTGGCCTTCTCTCTTCTCATTTCCCTACCTCGATGCCATCATAAATCGTCACCCCTATGCCTTCACACTAACCTTTACTTCTTTGTCTCCACTTCTTGATCAAATATAGATTCAGTTGATATGCTGTTTTGCTTTTGAGTAAAATAGCTTGCTATTCTCTGTTGCCAGACATCACTGCATTATGCATTGTTTGATTACTTGATTTCTTTATTGAATCATACTTCATAATATGTCATTTTTCTTTTTTTTTGTTTTTGCAATAAGTTCATGTATAACTTCTGCAATTTTGTATACTATTATAAGATACATTTTATGCAAATTATGTTTTAATTTCATTTTGTATTCTATGTATGTATCTTGGAGCTTTTCTTCTCAGGCCACTACTGAAAATGGGCTAGCCTGGCTCAGTGGAGTTTTCTGATAAACAAATGTCGATAAATAAATAAATAAAGATATAATGTCACTGCTGCAAAAGGTGCATATCTGAATGTGATTAGATTGAATTTCTGGCTGAGTGAAAACTAGTCATTCGATTAATGTAATAGTCCACGGATGAATGAAGGAAAATACAAAAGGACAGACTTCAGCTGTAAACCGTTAGCACTTCCAATAACAACCCACTTCCCACTGAAGTTTGTGAAATTTGACCTGGAATATGCTAACAAGGGGCTCTGAAAACCCTACCTCTGGGTGAGCATGTGACATAAACAGCATTAGAATGAAAACAGAGTCCGCTAGCATTAAACTGATTTTAGAAATCCTGTAGTCCCCATTTAAGTGCCTGCATCCCACATCCTACTCTATTCTAGATGTTCTTCGTGTTTCACTGTTGCACTCATTACAAATGGGTTATCCTGCTGGCAGGCTACCCTCAGTCGGCCTGAATTCCAAAGTCTAGATCCGGCATCGGTTGCTGTCGCCTCTTCCCTGACGTCAATGCACCAGGGGCACAAAAGATGCAGCCAATGCCATTTTCTTCAGTCTTTCTTGCTGTGCGGTGCCCGAAGCAAAAGAAGTTTGCAAGTGCCGGTCGGCCGACTCCTGAGTTTTTCAGTTTCGAATTTCAGATCCGAAGTCTTCATTAAAGCTAAGTACTCCGTTGGGGAAACTTTTTTCTTGCTCCAGACCGATATCAGAAAAAGTTAATAATTGTATTTCTTGTGGGAAGCAAATACCTCATAAGGATTTTCATTCTTACTGTATTTCTTGCCTAGGCCCTGACCATAACATTGCTAGTTGTCAATTTTGTGCTAGATTTAACCAAAGCACTATTAAGCATTGGTACGATTTTGCATTCCATTACTTTGGCAGAAGATTTAATTATATAATGCCGTCGGAACAGCCGACTACCGGACTTTATAAAAAGCGCAAAGAAAAAGAAAAGGACAGGCATCTGAGATCCAAAACCGACGACAAGGTTTCTGCTAGACCTGTCGCCGGTTCGCTGGTTCTCAGTGAGGAGCTTTCGCAGCCCCTGACGCCCACTACCTCAGAGCACAGGCTGCTTCCGACTCCCACGTGGAGCCGACTAAGCCGCTGGAAACTCAAGGTATTGGACACTCGGAAACTATTCCCTCAGATGGGTCCGGAGCAGCTGAGCAGGCATTGGCTTCTGAGGGTGTTTTCAGGCCTACACAGTTATATGTGAAACCTACTTCAGCTTCAAAGGCAAAGACTAAAGCAGCTCTAAAGACAAAGAAACAGGTACAGCATTCTCCTGGACAGGCCTCCATGCCTAAAAAACAGATGCTTAAAATGGCCGAAGACCTAATTACTTTGATCAGGGGTTCCCTTCCCCCTCCTGATAAGAGGCCTAGGCAAGAGTTAGAATATGAATCTTCAGACCAGGTTTCCATTTCCTCTGATTCCTCCTCTGAACAGGAATATTCTCTTCCTCCCTATGAGGATTCTGATGCTGAAGAATCTATCCCTTCAGCCTCTCCTGCTGAGGATTATTCTTTTGGGGAGACACTGCATACTATGAGGGAGCATTTCCACTGGGACAGCCAAGATTACTCAGAATCCAAGAAAAGGCTCAGCGACTTCCTTTTATTACCTCAGCACAGGCCCCTTGCTATTACTCCTGTTTTAGACATTGTAGATGATGTATTTTTAGAGTCCGGTCTGTCTTCTGACTCTTTACCACCAGCTCCTGTTAAGCCAGACAGATACTACAGGGTTCCTGATTCACATAAATTTCTTTACAAAAACCCTGCTGCTGACCCAGAAACTATTTTGCAGGGTCCTAAGGGGGTCAAGGCTTCCACAGCAAAAAACCCTATCCCCTCTGATAGGGATTCAAGGGCCCTGGACAGATGGGGGGAAAAGATTTATACTTCTGCTACCTTGGCTGTAAGAGCTTTAAATTGTAAGTTTCATATGCTTAAATATCAGCAATATCTTATGTCACTGCTTAAACAGAAAATGTTGGCAAATTCAGAATGTGCAGAAAACAAAGAAATGCAGGATTTATTGCATGCAGCTGAACAAGTTGGAAAGCATACTTTGCAATGTGGTTTTGATTCTCTAGAGGCCCCCTGCAGGGCCGTAGTTACAGGTTCTGTCATTAGGAGGCATGCTTGGTTAAAAGAATAGAATCTGCCCAGTCATGTTAAAGCAAAACTATTGGATGCTCCATTACAGCATGCTACCTTGTTTGATGTTAAAGCAGAAGAGGTGTTGAAGAAAATGGAGGATAAAGCTAAGTCTATGCAAACAGTCAAGGATTTCTTGCAGGTACAGCCTTCCAGATTTAGCAGGAACTGGCCTACAAAGAATTGGTCCTTTCCAGTGTCAGACAGGCCACAAAGAGGCAGATACAGATGCCCCAGAGGCAGATCACAGCCCCAAGGCTCATACAGGCCTAAACAATGGGGTGCTTCCACCTCCAAAAGTGGAGAGGAAAAATCACAGCCATACAGGGAACAGTCTCAATGACTTCCCTCTGCCAGCACCAAGCACTTATCTTTTGGCAGCCCCTTTGGGGGGAAAACTAGCACTTTTTTCACAAAATTGGCACATGATCACCCAGGACAAATGGGTTCTAAATATAGTATCGCAAGGCTACAGGTTCCATTTTCACACCCTGCCAAGGCCAAACGGTATGCCAGATCTGCCACGCAATCAATGGGCAGAGGCACAAAAACAAGTTTCATCCCTCATGGACATGAGGGCCATTCAACAAGTACCAGAGTAAGAGCAGGGACAAGGATTCTATTCAAGACTGTTCTTGGTACCCAGAAAGGACAAAGCCTGGAGACCAGTACTGGACCTATCTATTCTAAACACATATCTGGATATTCCAAAATTCAAAATGTTGACTCTACAGCAGCTTCTGCCCATGTTGGGTAAGAAGGCTTGGCTGGTGACTTTAGATCTAAAAGAGGCATACCTGCATGTCCCAGTCAGACAAACATGCAGAAGATACCTCAGATTCAAAGCTGGCTCAATGCACTACCAATTCTCTGCACTGCCCTTTGGCTTATCTGCTGCACCCAGGGTTTTCACAAAGTGCCTGGCACCAGTAATTGCATACTGCAGACAAAGAGGAATACAAATATATCCTTACTTGGGCGACTGCCTCATTCAAGCAGAGAACAAAGACATTCTACTACAGCATCTGGCGTTTGTAAAGAGATTACTACCATGCCTAGGGTACACAGTCAACGAACAAAAATCAAAACTAGTACCCTCTCAAGAGATAATATTCCTGGGTGCAAGCTTAAATACAACTGCCCAGATGGCTTATCTCACGCCAGACAAGTGAAGACAACTGACTAACTATTTCAAACTGTTTTCAACAAAGGCCCAGTTATCTGCAAGAAAAATTCTGCAGACTTTGGGCTTCATGGCATCCTGCATTCTACTAATTCCATATGCAAGACTACATATGAGGAAACTTCAGTGGTACCTAAAAAGTGTTTGGACTCAACATTGCCACAGCCTAGAAACAATAGTTGCTCTCATTCCCTGCCTGTAACAGGAGTTTCGATGGTGGGCAAAGGCCTGTCACCAGAACAAGGGACAGCCATTCACTCTACCCCCAGCCACACAGACATTAACAACGGATGCATCGGATTATGCCTAGGGAGCCCACATGGTAGGAAGATGTATTCAAGGCACATGGTCCACAAACCAAAAGCATCTACATATCAATCAAAAAGAGATGCTACCTGTTCAAAATGCTCTGACAGCCTTCAAAGACCTACTTCATCCAGGACAACTACTGATATATCAGACAATACCATGGTCATGTGGTACATAAACAAGCAGGGGAGGCACTCATTCCTACCTCCTTTGCAGACTAGCCATGACTTTGTGGGACACAGCATTGACTTACCAAGTACATCTGCAGGCACAATTCCTGCCAGGAAAGATAAATACTCTGGCAGACGAACTAAGCAGAAACCTCATGGATCCCCAAGAGTGGAAATTGGATCCACAAGTCTTCAGCATGGTAACAAGGAAATGGGGATGCCCAGACATAGATCTATTTGCCTCACCTCACAACTGCCAACTAAAGAGATTCTGCACAAGGACTTATCACAGACAAGCATGAAAAGTGGATGCTCTGTCTTTCAGCTGGAAAAACTTAACAGTATATGCCTTTCCTCCTCTGCCTCTCCTCCCCAAGGTACTCCTAAAGGTCAGACAGGAGAAGCCAAAAATGATACTGATTGCCCCAGATTGGCTAAGGAACTTATCTCAATGCCCAGCCTGGACCTTACCTCAAGTGCCTCATCTACTGTCCCAGCAGAACAATCAGATCCTGCACAGCCAACTCAACACCTTAACTCTGGCAGCATGGCAGATAATGTAGTCATACAAAACACACCTCTCACTAAAGCGGTGATGGATGTCATTTTGGAGGCCAGGAGGCCTAGTACTAGAAAATCCTATGCTGGAAAATGGAAGAGATTCTGTGCTTGGAACCAGGCACAAGGAATTGACACAGCTGTACCAAACATTCCTCAGATTTTGCAATATTTGACTGAGATGCTGGACAAAGGCCTGTCTTTATAAAAATTCATCCCTCTGCAATTTTGGCTCATTACAATACAGAGCCACTAATCTTTTCTAATCCTTTATTAAGGCAGTACCTCAGAGGGGCCAAAAATTTAAGGCCTGCAAGGAGATCACCAATACCTGCATGGAACCTCAATTATGTCTTGGAGAAACTCACTCTGCCCCCTTTTAAGCCAGCCACTGCAGCTGACATAACGTTTTTATCTTGGAAAACAGCTCTGCTCCTAGCAATAACTTCTGCAAGACGAGTCTCAGAGCTACAGGCACTGATGGCTGTGGAACCTTTTATCATTTTTTTATCCAGACAGGGTTTCTCTGAGGACAAACCCGACATTTATGCCTAAGGTGGTGTCCAGTGTGGCCCTTAAAAAAACTGTTCATCTGCCTACCTTTTATCCAAACCCACAGAATAAGGGGGAGAAAATTCTGCATTCTTTGGACATACATAGACAGCTACGCTTCTATTTGAACAGAACCAAAGCTTTCAGAAAGACAGAGCAATTACTAGTGGCATATGCTGCAGAATCACAAGGAAAGGCTATCTCAAAACAGACTATTTCAAAGTGGATAGGCCACTGCATTCGTTTCTGCTATTCACAACATGGCAAGCCAGTTCCTAAGGGCATTAGGCCACATTCAACCAGAGCAGCAGCCACTTCAGCAGCCTTCCTCAGGGGAGTACCAATCAAAGACATTTTAGAGGCTGCTACTTAGAGTTCAGTGCACACCTTCACAAAGCACTATCACTTACCACTCTACTCTAAATCTAGGGCAGGCTTTGCCACTGCAGTTCTGCAGGGCCTAATAGCCACCCCTAATGCTATTTAGCTCCAGCCTCCTAACCTTAGCTTTGGAATTCAACCCAATTGTAATGACTGCAACAGTGAAACACGAAGAACATAGTACAGTTGTGTACACTTACCATAAATGTAGATGTTCGAGTGTATTCACTGTTGCAGTCCAGGTTACCTACCCACCATCCCCCATTTCTTTGCTGGAACTTATCTGTACTTCTCTATTCTATACAACCTATGTGGTGTATTTACTTGTAGATGAAGGCAAAATATATACTTTGGTGCATGCACGTTTTATGGACATATTTTTAGCCTACCCTTTTGGGAGCACCTGACATCTGGGGCAAGAAAAACTGAAGAAAATGGCATCGGCTACATCTTTTATACTCCTGGCGCACTGACGTCAGGGAAGAGGCGACAGCAACCGACGCCGGACCTAAATTTTGGAATTCAGGCCGACTGAAGGCAGCCTGCCAGCAGGATAACCCAATTGTAATGACTTCAACAGTGAATACACTCGAACATCTACATTTATGGTAAGTGTACACAACTGTACTTTTCATGGACTCCCCTTCGCTGTTCCAACATTATTTCTTTATTCTCTAATTTGTAGCCTTCTGTATGTGCTGTGTATATGAGCCTTAACTGTGTAGCTCTAAAATATCCCTTTACTTCTGTTAATCTTAAACCAGCTTGTTCTGTGGGGAGAATCCTGCTTAAATCATACCCTCTTTCCCTTCCATATAAATTCCTTCAGTTCTTTATTAATTATGGTCCACAGCTTCTCCCCTAGTTAATAAAAATATGCCTGACCTGTATACAATACAAAGGTGACTAGAAACATTTCCACTGCTTGTACTTTACCGTCTATATTCATTGTCATGAGCTTCCAATGTCTCACTTTTTGTATTATCTTTGGTTTAGTCTTTTCCCATATAGCCCTAGCTGCAATAATAGAACCCCTTTAATCCAACCCACTAAATTCTTCATTCCCCCATAAATATGGGCATTGCTGAACCAATTCATATGTGGGAACATAGTTTTCTGATAATAGCCTTTGTTTCACCCTAATTTGTTTTATGTCTTGAAAAACAATTGAAACTGTTTCAAATGTTCCATAAAACTGAACTCTTCTTTTCTGGATTTATCAAATACAAAATAATATTATTCTGCAAATAAGGCAATTTTGTTTGAGTTACCCCACCAGTTATACCCTTATTTTATTTATTTAGTATTTGTTGACCAGGAAAGTCTGACTAGGACAAAGCCTGTTTTCAGCAGAGGCCTGGAGAGAAATGCTCCCGATACATGTACATGAGTACCCGGAGGAAACCCACATGAATGCAGGGAGGATGTGCAGACTCTGCACAGAAGGCACCCCAGCTAAGAATCGAACCAGAGAACCTCTTGCTGTGAGGCGATGGCTTTAACCACTGTACCACTGCGCTGCCCTCAGTTTGTGAGTCCCTTTATTTTCTTTATCTATAGTTCCAATTATAAGGCAAATGACAAAGGAGAAAGAAGACACCTCTGCTTGGTTCCTGTATTCAAACCCGACTTGTTAGACTTGTAAGGGAATAAAAATGCTACCTTTACCCTACTTATAAAATTCCAGCTAATTCTATCAAATGTTTTCTCTGTATCAAGATATACCAATAATAATGAATCTTCCTGCATTCTGCATCCCCTTGGATCATCATGGTTTTGTTAATGTTGTCAAATGTTTGTCTCCTGTCCAAGAAACCACATTGATCCATATCTGTCAGTTTTGGCAACACCTTAGCCATTCAAAATTGAAACTGGTCTCTATGAAGTGGAATGTAAATGGTCTTTTCCCTCTTTAAGTAGAACAGCTACCGCTGCGTTCTTCTATCTTCCAAGATGCTAGCGCCTTTCAAAATATTTTTTTAATTTCAAATATTGTTAAACATACCCTTCCAGATCTTTATCACTTTTTCCCTCCTAACTTCCAAATGTCCCCAAGATAGCATCTGTTCCTGGAGTTGTCACTGTTGATTGATCATACATCACTATTTTTAGCTCATCCTCTCCCATTTTAGGTATTAATTCTCATGCCTCTTCTTGCTCTAACTTTGTCATATTTAAGTCTTCCATAAATGTTTTCATTTGGGTCTTTTCTTGGTTCCCCATTTTCTCTACTATGTATAGATTTCCATAGAATTTCCAAAGTAATTCTAATATCTCCATAGTGTCTGTGGTTATTTTTGTAGTCATGAGTTCCATTAGCGTTGCTACATCTCTTTCTACTTCCTGTTGCGTTAAGTCTTTATGTCAATAGTGTTATACGCTGGGGTTGTTATTAAACAATATTGTTTAAAAGCTACCTTTCTAAACTCATGCATATCATCCAAAAACTAATTTATTTTCCTTTAGCGCTCAACAATTGATCCTCTTCTTGTTCTGTAAGATTCCCCAACATCTGTAATACTTTATCCTTTGATAATCCATCTAAATAATAAGTATGTCTCTTTCATTTTTGCAATAGTTTTACATTTTGTTTGATTTTATCTTAAGTCTCAGTTATCCCTTCTGAAAAAAAATGTACATTCCATAGCAACTCGTGAATCATTTCCACTACCCATTCCTTAAAATCCTCTCTTTTATTATGTGAGTAGGAAAGAGACAATGTCCTATTTTGACACCTTGCATCTTTATCGTAGTTTATATTAAGGAGTAATCTAAAATATTTCTTGAATGTCTGTCAGATCTGTCAATTAAATGCCCATGCTCCTGTGGAATATAATTTCTTTCCAATCTAGCCCAGTTATTGTACCTTGGATAATAATATGTAAATTTTGTCTGTGTTCCTGCTATTAATTCCACACCTTCCATTCAATGTTTTCTCATATATTTCTTCAGAAATCTGCCATATTTTGTAATATTTTGCCTTCTAGGTGTCCCTGATACATCTTCACTGTTGCATATCAGGTTTCATTCCCCATGCATGAGTAACATTCCTTGCTGGAAGATAATTACTTCTTAGATAATTTTCTTAAGCTCTTTAATAGTACTTTTAGGTGGAATGTAAGTACATGGCAATGTAATCCTCCTTCCCTGCCTTCCCTGCCAATAACCCCCTTATTACCACAGATCTACCCTTGTTACCTTTCTTCCTCACCTCTATTAATATTAAAGTCCCTCTGGCAAACAGCATTATTACTCCCCCTCTATTTTCCTTGATATTGTGCTGAATAACGATTCTGAAATCCTTTCTTTGCCAAATTCACATGCTCATTAATAAGCATGTTTCCTGTAACATCACTGTTTGTACTCTTAATATAATGCAGTAATCTTTGCTTCATACATACAATGCCATTCACATCCCATGATATGATTGATAAGATGTTATTATTACTCACATTTTTTACTTGATAGTTTTTTGGAGTTATTATTATTTTTTTTAATACGTTTCTACCTTCCAACTTACATGCATGAATTATTGCTTGGCTGATCTTATAATCAATTGCAGCTTCCTATCTCTGTTTAGACCCATAACTCATTTTCTCAGATTTTTCATTTCAATAAAAAAGAAATTAAAAACAAACAAACAAAAAAAAAAGATGTGTACATTTTCAATTTTGACCCCACCCCAACCCTTTCTAATTCACAACAAAAACACGCATATTCCAAAAAGGAAATTTCCTTCCATATTTGGGGCATGCTCCTCACAGAAAGGTGCACCCATAGTCGTTAGGATTTATCATGCTAACAATGCATGCTAGAGCCTGTATTTTCCATTTTGAACTCACACCATCCTTTGTCCCATCTCAGTTTCTTTCCCAGGTCTGAAAACAGCTTCCATACCCTCAACTAACTGCCTTAAGAAAAAGTGCCCTGGCTCTCAATAAATAGATTTTTCATTGTTATGATTCATACTGAGGTGGTTATTACCAGTAGGAGTGCATATTCTTGTATTCTCTTCAATTTAATGGATTTAATTTATTTTCACTGGGCTACTTGTTACTTCTTTAAACACCTTTATTGAATTATCACTTTTGCCACTTTTATACAAAAATAATCAAATTGTATTAAATTGTCATTAACAAACATTATACTTTATATATATTGCTATACAGTGTATCATATAACCTAAGCAACAGTACATAAATTATTCAATTCCTGCCCTTTTTTTAAACAAGAAACATCTGTATTAAATCATCACTTATGACATGGATAACCGGATGGGGAAGAGAAAATGCACCCCTGGGATTTCAACTGTGTCTCTGCTGGACAGGCGCATTGGGTGCTGACTTGTTGGAACATGGGCTAAATTCTTGGCTAGGCTTGTAAGGGCCTCAAGGCCAGTAGCCTAGAAACTTCCTTTGATGCTGTGAAAAAGGTAAGGCCTGAATCTTCAGATGCACCTCTGATTTCAGATGTCCCTCTCAAGGCCAGTGAAGGCCAGGAGGTACGCTCTGTGTCGGGTCCTTCTTCTTCAGCAGGTACTGATACAGAAGCCGCTAAGGAGGTTCCTACAGCACATCTGCAGAGGTTTTGCAGATGTCCATTTTGGACAGAAAGGGGAACACGGCTTGCTCCTTCTAATGTTCCTTGCAGTGCCTCTCCTGCTCCTCCCATTGAGGTTGTGCTGACATCCAGTCTGGAGCCCAGGTATATGGCCGCCATTCCTTCCCAGCCTAGGGCAGGCCTTTCTCTCTAGAGAAAACAAAAACATGTCTCTCCCAGTCTAGAGTCTTCCCCAAAATGGTAAGCTTTTTCTCAAGGGATTTTGAATGTTTTCATGACACTTAGGCCCTCCACCTTGCATCCTCCTACTCCAGCACCTCCTGTTTCCCCTCCTCCAGCTACAGAACTTGAGGTCTCTGAGGAAGATGATTATTCATAGGTTCATAGGTAGGTACTAGGCTATTGGCCCAAGGGCCTACATAAGCCTAGCCAACAAGGTTCCCTGGCTTACATAACCCAAGAAAGTTATTTTCCTGTGCCACTGTCGAGCAGAGATACAGAAGTGATCCCCGGGGTGTATTTCCTATTTCCCATCCACTCATCAAGATTTTTCTTGAAGAGTGCTAATGAAGAACTTTGCTTGACATTGATGGGTAGCCTGTTCCAGAGTATGGGAAGTCTCCGGGAATCAATTCCATCAGCCTCTCCCCCTGAGGACTACTCCTTTGGGGAGACCTTACATACCATGAGGGAGCATTTCCACTGGGAAGGCCAGGATTACTCAGAATCAAAGAAAAGGCTCAGAGACTTCCTTTTTTTGCCTCAACACAGACCCCTTGCTATTCCGCCAGTGTTAGATATTGTGGATGATGTATACACTGAATCCAGCTTAAACCCTGACTCCTTACCCCCAGCCCCAGTTAAACCTGATAGATATTACAGAGTCCCTGACTCTCACAAATTTCTATACAAAAGCCCTGTTGCTGACCCTGAAACTATTTCTCAGGGACCCAAAGGGATTAAGGCCTCATCAGCTAAAAACCCAGTCCCCTCTGACAGAGATTCCAGAGCATTAGACAGACGGGGCAAGAAAATTTATACATCTGCAACTTTAACCATGAGAGCCTTGAATTGCCAGTTTCACATGCTAGAATATCAGCAATTTTTAATGTCTCAATTGAAACAAAAGATGCTTCCAGATTCTGATCCTCCTAATTTGAAAGAAATGCAGGATTTATTGCATGCAGCTGAACAAGTGGGAAAACATACTTTGCAATGTGGAGAGTGTATGGTCTCAACACTGTCAAAATTTGGAAACAGTTATACCACTAATCCCTTGCCTACAGCAGGAGTTTCAGTGGTGGGCTCAAGCTTGTCACCTCAACAAGGGACAGCCTTTTACTCAACCCACAGCCAGGCAGACACTGACAACAGATGCATCGGATTACACCTGGGGAGCACATATGGCAGGAAAATGTATTCAGGGTGAGTGGCTCGCAGAACAAAGACATCTCCACATCAATCAGAAAGATATGCTAGCTGTACAAAATGCAATTATATCTTTCAAGGACCTGCTACATCCAGGACAACTACTACTAAAGACAGACAACACCACAGTTATGTGGCACATAAACAGGCAAGGGGGCACACACTCTTACCACCTCTGCAGACAAGTCATGAACTTGTGGAACACAGCTATAAACTGCCAAGTACATCTGCAGGCACAATTCCTGCCAGGAGAGAAAAACACACTGGCAGACGACTTAAGCAGAAACATCATGGACCCTCACGAATGGCAATTGAGTCCACAAATATTCAGAATGATAGCACAAAAATGGGGGAAACCAGACATAGATCTGTTTGCATCCCCAATGAACTGCCAACTACAGAAATTCTGCACAAGGAGCTACCATCCACAAGCATGGAAAGTGGATGCCTTCTCATTCAGCTGGAAAAAACAAGTATACGCTTTCCCTCCTTTACCTCTCTTTCCAAAGGTACTCATAAAAGCCAGGCAGGAAGAGCCAAAGATGATCCTGATTGCACCAGACTGGCCACGCCAGCACTGGTACCCAATCTTAAAGAACTTAGCACAAGAACCACCCTGGATTTTGCCTCAACTCCCACAGCTGTTGACACAACACAACAATCAGATACTTCACAGCCAGCTAAAGACCTTAAATCTAGCTGCATGGAAAATTCCTTAACCAAGCAAGCAGTGCCTCTCTCCAAAGCTGTTATGGATGTCATTCTGGAGGCCAGAAGGCCTAGCACCAGGAAAGCCTACTTGGATAAATGGAAGAGATTCTGTGCCTGGAACCAAGCACACAGCCTTGACCCTCTTGTACCGAACATTCCTCAGATACTTCAATACTTAACTGAGATGCTGGACAAGGGCCTCTCCTTCTCATCCATCAAGATTCAAGCCTCAGCCATTTCTGCTCATTACAACATGGATCCACCAATTTTTTCTAATCCTTTGCTCAAACAGTACCTCAGAGGGGCTAAAAACATGAGACCGCCCCGTAGAGCACCTACACCAACTTGGGACCTCAACTTTGTTTTGGAAAAATTCACTTTACCTCCTTTTGAGCCAGCTAACACAGCAGAATTAAAATATATCTCTTGGAAGACTGCTCTGCTACTGGCAATAACATCAGCAAGAAGAGTTTCAGAATTACAGGCACTAATGGCAGTGGAACCTTTCCTCATCTTCCACCAGGACAGGGTGTCCTTAAGAACTAACCCTACATTTATGCCAAAGGTGGTATCAAGTGTGGCTCTAAACCAGACTATTCACTTGCCAACTTTTTATCCAAAACCACAGAACAAAGGGGAGAGACTACTACATTCCTTGGACATTCACAGGCAGTTACGCTTCTACTTGGACAAAACCAAAGCTTTCAGAAAATCTGAGCAATTATTGGTAGCATACGCTGCAGGAGCACAGGGAAAAGCCATTTCAAAGCAGACTATTTCAAAGTGGATAGCTCACTGTATACATTTTTGCTATCCCCACCATGGGAAACCTGTACCTAGCAGCATTAGATCTCACTCCACCAGGCAACAGCCACTTTAACTGCCTGCCTCAGGGGAGTACCTGCCAAGGATATTTTAGATGCAGCAACATGGAGTTCTGTACATACCTTCACCAAACATTACCATTTGCCTTTATATTCCAAATCCAGAGCTGGCTTTGCCACTGCTGTGCTGCAGGGCCTCATCGCCACCCCTAATGCCTTATAGATCCATCCTCCCTACCTCACCTTTGGGATTCCACCCAAGTGTAATGCCTGCAGCAGTGTCACACGATGAACATAGTACAGTTTTGTACCTACCATAAATGTAGATGTTGGTGTGTATACACTGCTGCAGTCCAGGTTACCCTCCCTCCTTCCCCACTTACTGGCTGGTACGTACCTATGTCTTCTACCCTTACTACCTATGGGGAGTATTTGCTGGTAGCTGTAAGTTGTTTTTTGCTTTTCTTATATATGTTTTATTAGCAATTGCAATTGCTTACATATTTAGAGGCACCTGACATCTTGGACAAGAAAATGGCGTTGGCTGCATCTTATATACCCCTGTCGCACTGACGTCAGGTAAGAAGCGACAGCAACCGACGCCGGACTAAGACTTTGGAACTCAGGCCGACTGGGAAACTGCCTGACGGCAGGATAACACAACAGTGATGACTGCAGCAGTGTTTAGAATGACACCAGAAACTTAGCCAATTGTTGAAGTCAATCATTTTGTCCTTGTACTGCGATATCATTCGGGGCAATGGCAGAATGTTACTCAGGACTAGGGTCATACCTGCCTGGGCTACACGATCGGAGAGCTCTTCCTTGTCTCTTTTCTTGTAGTTCTGGGAGGTACATGTCAGGTCATTGACACCAACATGGACAATGACATAGTCATATTTGTACTTGTTGTGGCGTGACCTGAGTGCGTGGGTTATGTGGTGGATCCTGGCACCCGACAGGCAGCTGACAGTAACTTTCTCCTTGTTTAGCCTGGTGAGTGGAACATCAGTGTGCCTGACTATAGAGTCACCTAGGACTAGTGTGTTGGGTATGTTGTTTTGCCTTATTGGCTGTGGTTGAGTGGCACACTGAGTCTGTGGGCTATGTGTCACTTGGGTTGTGTTGGGGGATGGAGGTTGCTTGCGTTTCTTCTTTGGAGGTCTCTGTTGCTTAGACAGATTATTATTGAGAGCCTCCGCAAATGATTTTGTGTTACTATGTGTGGATTTTGGTGGTGTAGATTTAGTGAGACTATGTGATGAGTGTGGTGTGGTGCAAATGTTTACCTTCTCCTCATGACTGTCAAGTTCAGTCTTGGTTGGAGAGAGCTTTACCTTCAGCTTGGCCAGATAAGTGCATCTCTCCCAGGTTGTAGTGTTGGGTGGTAGAAGGAGAGGGTTGTCTGTGTACATGGCAATCCCCTGAACACAGAAGAAGTTATTAGGGACCTGGGAACCCAGGTTGACAGTCCTTTTTTCATTCACTCTCATATTGCTAAAGTAGTTAGGAAGACCTTCTACATTGCCCACCTTATGACCAATGATAAAGTACAATGCCCCATTCGGAATGTATCTGACCACCAAAAGGATAAAGGGTCTCAAAATCTGTCTTATGCTGCCCGACTGAAAGAACTCCAGTTATATTCAGTTGCTTACAGCTGCTCAGAGGTGACCTACCTACCTGATACACGAGGCCATGTCAAACCCAGATTTGATGAACATGCTTCATCTCAAAATCTAGATCCCTGAGCCACAAAGGGCGGGGAGACTTAAAAACCTCACACGGTTATTTAATAGGACTGCTGGAGGGATAGATTCATCACCCAAAGACTCTGGATGGAGATCGCAGATACACCCCAGGGGTTACCTCAGTGTCTCACTGCCGACAGAGGCACAGCAAAATAATGGGCATAGTTTCTCCAAACTAAAGGTGTGGCGTAAGCCACAAAACTATGGGCTAGGCTTATAAATGCCCTCGGGCAGATAGCCTACTATGAACCTATGAACCTATGAGGCAATTGCTACATTGCCTCAAGATGCCCAGATTCATTAGATAGACAGGAGAGAACACTGGTAGCTGACCCTTGGATATGCCTGAATAAAAACTGTTTTCATTCTTGTCTTAGCTATGATAAATCCGTGGCTTTCTCCACTCAGATTGATTCTCGTCTGGAATATGCCTTCCCTGAAGTGGATTCCAGTGGCATGGATTCTCCAGCACAAGATATTTCCTTTGGGGAAACTATCTCCAAAATGAGGGGCTGCTTCAAGTGGGAAAGCTCACAGGTCTCAGATGTACAAAAATGGTATTATGACCTCTTACAAATTGGCACTCCTTCTCCTTCAGCCATCCCTTCTGTCTTACCAGCCTTTCTAGATGCCTTTCTTGCAGCATCTAGAAATCCTGATTCTCAACCTTCTGCTCCTAAAAGGCCAGACAGGTTTTATAAGGTGCCCGAGGATAGTAGTTACCTGTTTGAATGCCCTTTTGCAGACCCAGCTATGATCTCTCTATCTGCTGAAAAACTTCTCAATTTCTGCCCTGTACTAATCTCCTCCCCTCAGATAAGGAGAGTAAAATGATTGGATAATTGGGAAAAAGGTCTACACCTCTTCCACTCTGGCTTTCAAGGCCATTAATTATCAGACACTTATGTCCAAATATGTTCTGGCTCTTCTTTCTCAGGCTTCCAAATTACTGAATGATCTCCCAGACTCTGCAGCAAAAACCCAGCTCTCCTCCCTCTTGTGATTGTCTTCCCACATTACCAGACATTCCATTAAATGCAGTTACGATGCAGCCGAGGTGTGTGCTAGATCAGTAGCATCAGGTTCAGGCCTGAGGAGGTATTCCTGGCTGGGGTTGCAGCCTTTGCGTGAGGATTTCAAGCAAAGATTATGGATGCCTCTGGGCAACACTACCCTTTTTGGTTCTAATGCCGCAGCTCTCTTCAAATCCCTTCAACAGAAAGGAAAAGAACTTCAGGACCATAAACATATTTTTGTCTCTCCAGTTCCTACATTTCATAGAAACTACCCTTTGAGAACTAATTTTGTTAGGAAGAAGACCCAAACACCTTCCCAATAAGACAAGAAGGCTACACATAGGCAGATGCCTCCTAGGTCTCAGCCATCTTCAGCTCAAAAGGCTCCCTTTCCAGACAAGCCAGGTAGTCTGTGACTACCCGGAAAACTCCTCAGAAATCCCCCTTTCCCAACACCTTTCTCACTCCCTTTCAGTTTGGACAAGCATTATCACAGACAAATGGATCCTGTCCATTGTTCTAAGAGGTTATTACATGACTTGGAAATCCACTCCTCCCTTCATGGGGATTCCACAACCTCCAAAGAACCAGCTCCACCTTTTCCCTCAAGTCATTCAAGACATGTAGGCACTAGGAACCATATAGGAGGTTCGTGCTTTGGAAAGAGGAAAAGGGTTCTATTTCAGAATGTTCTTAGTTCCCAGGAAAGATGGCCCTTGGAGACCAATTTTAGACTTGTCCCAACTAAATTTATTCCTTCAGGTACCCTCCTTCAGGATGCTTACCCTACAAACTCTGCTCCATCTCTTGTTACCCCAGGCTTACCTGGTTTCCTTAAACATAAAGGATGCATACCGTCACATTCCCTCCCACCCTCTAGCCAGGAAATTCTTACATTTTTCTATTGCTTCCTCTCATTTTCAGTTCTGTGCTTTGCCCTTTGGACTCTCTATGGCACCAAGGGTATTCACAAAATGTTTGGCTCCTGTCATTGCCTTTTGCAGACTCCAGGGGATTCTCATTTACCCTTACCTGGATGACCTACTCATTCATGCACAACATCCAGTCACCTTGCAACAGAATCTTCAAGCCACCATCTCCTTGCTCCTCATTCTGGGTTTCACCCTTAACTACAGCAAATCTTCCCTAACTCCCTCTTAGGACTAGGTGTTCTTGGGTTGCAGGATAAGAATGGATCTCCTGATGGCCTTTCTGCCCTCTCAAAAGGTGCAGTCTCTGCAGACTTACTTCCTTCAATTACTTCCTTTGCCTTCTCTGACTGCCAGGGAATTCCTCAGGATGCTAGGCTTCCTGGTTTTGGTAATACCAATGCTACCCCTAGCCAGACTTCACATGGGAAAATTCCAGTGGTACTTGAAGACGTGAAGTCACTGTGGTCCCAGCATGCTCATCCTCTAGAATGTGTCCTCACACTTCTGCCTTACCTAAAGAAGGAATTGCATTGGTGGATTCACCAGATTACTCAAAACACAGGACATCCCCTGTAGCCACTACCCCCCTTTCAGGAAATGTTCACAGATGCTTCAGATTTGGGGTGGAGGAGGACCCTGGGAGAACTAAAAGTCCAAGGCTTGTGGTCTCCTGGTCTCCCTCCATAAGGAAGCAGCACATCAACATCAAAGAGATGAGGGCTCAGACCCTGGCCCCTTCAAGCCTTCATGTCATCTCTCCTTCCAGGTCCTTTGAAGCTCTTCACAGACAACATCATGGTTCTCTGGTATGTGAACAATCCAAGCCCGAGAGATTGCTCATCAAAAAGGTAACTTTATCTGCAGTTTATTTACATTCCATCAGCTCTAAATGTTCAGGCAGACACTCTGAGAAGATCTATTGCACAAGCCAAGAATGGATAATCCACAGGGATGTGTTGCTGAACATTCTCCACCAGTGGGGTACTCCTGAGATAGATCTCTTTGCTTCCCCTTTGAGCAGACAACTTCCAGAGTCCTGTGCCAGAGTCCCACATCCTGTGGTTTGGAAGGTAGATGCCCTATCATTCTCCTTGAAGGGGATGTTTCTCTACACATTCCCTTTTTTTCCCTAATTCAGAAAGTCCTCCTGAAAATAAAGAAGGATAAATGAAAAACTCTTGCTGGTGACCCCCTTTTGACTAAGACAGCATTGGTTCCCTCTTCTTCTCCAATTAGTCAAGGGTAATCATCATAAGTTACCTCCCAGGATGGACCTACTCACACAAGACAAGGGATCTCTAATTCATCCATATTTGGCAATATTGATCTGACCTCATGGGCGATAGGCTTCTGATTCCTTACCAACACCATTTTTTCTGAGGGCTTGCTTTTAGTCCCACAGGAAGCCAGGAAACTTAATACAAGTAGATCCTACTTGTCCAAATGAAAGAGGTTATCCATCTGGTGTCTTAATAAGAGACTAGATAGATTTTCAGTGGATATCCCTGTAGTCCTTTCTTACTTGTGTGAACTGCTCAAGTCTGGATTGGCTTATTCCTCAGTTAAAGCCCATTTGTCAGCCATTTCTGCATGTCTGCCTTTGTCTCCCCCCTTAGCCTCTAGGTTAGAGATCAAACTTTTTTCTTAAAAGGTGTCCTTCACATAAGACCTCCCAGGAAACATGTTCCGCCTCCCTGAGATCTAACTTCTTTCTTGGAAAAACTGAGCCAAACTCCCTTCAAGGCTGCAGTTTCCTCTTCTCTAAAATTCTACAATTGGAAAACTGTCTTGCTAGTAGCCATTACTTCTGCTAGGCGAGTTTCAGAACTCCAAGCTTTAAAGGCTTCTCCACCTTTTCTGATTTTCCACAAGGACAGGATGTCCCTGCGTACTAACCCTTCCTTCATGCCTAAAGTGGTTAATGACTTGTCCATCAATGAATCTATTCATCTGCCCACCTTTTTCCCTTCTTCTCAAAACTCCAGTGAGAGGGTGCTGCACACTTTAGATGTACACAGACAGCTTAGATTTTATTTGAACAAGAACAAATCCATTAGAAATGCTGAGCAATTGTTTTCCTTTCACCCCAGGGCACTGGGTAAACCTGTCTCTTAACAGACTATTTCATCTTGGATTTCAAAGGCTGATTTCAAAGGCTGTTACCTTTTGTTATCTCTCTCAGGGAAAAAAATCTTTCTTCATCTGCTAAGGGCCATTCAACTAGAGCAATGGCTTCCTCTGGAGCCTTCTTTAAAGGATTGGTCACTGCCTCTATCCTGCAGGCAGCTACTTGGTCCTCTGTTCGTACCTTCACAAAACACTACAAACTGGATTATATTTCCAGATCCAGAGCAGGATTTGCTAGACTAATTCTGTATGGATTTGTGGAGACTTCTTGTGCCCCATCCCCCAGACATGAGCTTTGGTTTTCTCCCTCATGTTATGAATACTGCAACATGGGAATAGAAGGACATAGAATAGTTGTATAAAATCTTATCATAACCACGGATGTCCTTCTCTTTCATGTTGCAGTATTCTATCCCACCCGCCTTCCCCCTTGGTTCATGCTGTTCCTTGGATATGTGTTTGTTTTTCCTTTTGCCTGTTATCCTTGGACTGGTGTTCTGACTGAGGCATTCAGTTCTGAGGATGGTACATGCAGATGTCACTTTTATGGCCGATGGTTGGCTGTTCTATATGCAGTGTTGCACGTACCTTCCAGTAGCTTAAGTTTTTGGTATACTGGCTGGACATTCGGGTCACCTAGGTGAGAACTCGCTTATGTTATGTATACTGCAACATGGAAGAGAAGGACATCTGTGGTTATGGTAAGATTTCTTTCCCATAATTCCCATTTTTTCCTATGTAGTTTGCTCCTACCCATTTGTAAAGATCACAATTCCAGTTGTTTTATCTCTGTTACTTTATTCGCTACTACTGATATAGTTGGTTTAGAGTTTGATTTCCATTTTCTAGTAATTGCTTTTTTGGCAGCCACCACAATTAGACACAGCAAGGCCTTACCATGTCTAGGCAATTCCGATTCTGTGTCGTAGCTCAAAAAAGTCATCTCACTCGTCACACCAATTCGCCCATCTAGCATCTCCCACAGTGCATCCCTCAGGGAATCCTTAAAGTCGGCCAACCCACCGCACTCCCAGAAAATGTTCCCAAGTACCTCTTTCTTCCTTGTCACACCTCCAACATTTACTGTCTACCTAAGGAAAAATTATCTGGAGTCTACTTAGGGTATTAAAATATCTATGTAAATATTTCCAAGCAAAAATCCTAAATCTTCTAGATTTTGTTTCATATTTGGGAGACATACATATATCCTCCCATTGTTTTTTTTGTGAATTGCTTATCCAATCTCTCTTCCCAATCCTTTCTAACTTCCTCTTATTGATTCTTGTAGCTATCATGCAATATTTTAATTGCTCTTCTACTTATTCCTTTTGTAATGGCAGCTACTGTTCTAGATTCTACTAAAACCTCTACCAGTGTTGGTCTTTCATTTAAGATCCACCCCCATTTCTTTCTCTTTGCTTATACTCTAATATCAATCCTTGATAGGGAAGGCAATCTCTAATATGAAGTCCAAATAAATACTTGGCCTGTTCCCATTCTATTGCCTTCCCTCTCTAGTTATTCGCTCCCAATACCTTGGTTCTTTTGCCAGTTTTCTCCAGTAAATTCCAGCCCCCCTTGCCTATTGTCTATATCCCTAATTGCAGTCATCCCTATTGGCAGAATCTTCTTTCTCCAGTCCCATGTTGGCTTAGTTCTCAGAATACTTTCTGCTACTTTATGGATATAATATTCTGTACGATTATTGTTATTTTCCTTAAAGGCCTGCATCCAAAATCCCAGTCTCTCCTTGTTTCTTAAGCTTCCCCCCTGTTTTCAACATCATCCCTTTCTACTTTGAATTATAGTTTTCTGCTTGTGCGATGTATAGGAGCATTGAATGTGTAGCTTTGAAATACCCTTTCAAATTGAGTAATCCCAATCCACCCCCTTCTACTGGAAGAATGAGCTTACCCCACTTGACTCTTGCAGTCTTCCCCTCCCAGATAAAGTCCTTTGGCTCTTTATTACTTGCTATACACAACTTCTCTGATTGATAAAAATATGCCTGACCTGTGTATAAGACTAAAGGGACTTAAAACATTGTGCTTGCTATACACAACTTCTCTGATTGATAAAAATATGCCTGACCTGTGTATAAGACTAAAGGGACTTAAAACATTGTGACTGCATGTATCTTACTATCCATATCCATCTCCATATAACAAAGTTTTCATTTTCTCAGTTTTTGTATTATCTTTTGTTTAGTCTTTTATAGGTTCATAGGTTCATAGATTAGTACTAGGCTAATTGCCCTTGTGGGCCAAGACCAGCCAATTATCTCATGTAAGGATCAAACCCTGCATCTTGTGAATGTAAGGTAAACACCTTAACCATTTCACCAACCTCCCACCTCATATACTTAGCTTTAATCCATACTGCTAACTATTTTATTTTATCATGTCCCCATAAATATGGATATTGGTGAACCAATTTGTGTGTGGGTACATAATTTACTGGTATTGCCTCTGTTTTTGTGTCATTAATTGTGTATCCTGAAAAGATTTGAAATTGTTTCAAAATGTTCCACAACACTGTAATGTCTCTTTCTGGTTTTGTCAGGTATAACATAATATCTGCAAACAGAGACAGCTTTTCTTTGCTACTATACCAATTATATCCTTGAATTTCCGAGTCCCTTATTGTCTTTGCCAGCGGTTCTAAATATAATGCAAATAACTAAGGAGAAAGAGAAGACCTCTGTCAGGTTCTGCTGCTCAAGCAGAAATTATCAGAGAGGACCCCACCTACTTTAAATGTTCACCTCTGATCCCTCATATATCCTCCTAATCAACCTTATCATTTTTTTTTTCAGGAAATGCAAATGCTTCCATTCCCTGCTTATAAAGTCCCAGCTTACCCTGTCAGATGCTTTCTCTGCATCAAGACCCACCAACAATGGGATTTTCTTACATTCTGCTTCCCTCTGGATCATCAATGTTCTGCTAATGTCAAATGTTTGCCTCCCCTCTACAAAACCACACTGATCCATACCTATCAATTTTGGCATTTGCAATAGTTTTAGCCATTATAGACATGGACACTATAATCATGGTTTAGTATTGAAATGGGCCTGTACGAAGCTGGATCTGATGGATCTTTACCCTCTTTAGGTATTACAACTCCCACTGATTTCTTCCAGGATGTTGGTACTACTCCTCCTTTTAAAATACTGTTAAACAAAACCTTCCAGAACTTTATCAGTTTTTCCCCTCCTAGCTTCCAAATTTCCACAGGAATACCATCTATTCCTGGGGACTTTCCAGTAGACTGGTTATACATCACAATTTTTATCGCATCTCCTTCTATCCTAACCGTTAGTAATTGACCCTCATCTACCTCTAACCTTGGCATATTTAATGCTTCCATAAACATTTCCACTTGTACCTTTTTTGATTTCCATATGTCTCTGCTTTCTACAGACTTTCATAGAATTTCTGAAATATTTCTAATACTTCTACAGGATCATTTGTTACCTTCCTTGTTATGGGCTCCCTAAGCTCGGCGACAGCCCTTTCTACTTTCTGTTGCCCGAGTCATTGTGCTAAAAGTTTCTGTGCTCTACTGCTGTTATCAAAAAACAGTTGCGTAACAGCAATCTTTCTAAACTTCTGCATATTATCGAGCTAATCCCTTATTTTCTGTTCAGCATTCTGCAGTTGATCCTCTACTTGTTCTGTGAGATTCCTCCTGTTCTACAATATTTGTCAGTCCCTCTAAATAATTATTGTTACTTCTTAACCGCAACTCCCTTTCTTTTATTTCCACTCAATTTTTAAACTCCACCTTAATTTTATCCCACTCCCTAGCTATATTTTCCACTTGTCACTTCTTTAAGTACTAATTTTAGTTTTTCTTCACAAAAGTATCTCAGAGCTCATGCTCCAGTCATTACTGGATTCATTACTTTTATCTGCAGGCAGCACATCTGACATTTCCAGTATTCTTTTGGCAGATAAAAAAACATTAAAAAAGTACATTCCCACTTTAACATCACTAGCATTAACTGTAGTCACCAATAAGACTTCCCCCACCTCACATTTAATATACCTGCTTAGTGTATATAAATACTTTGTAATGTAGCCTACAGTTAACTTCAAGAAATTTGCTGTGCACTTATTTTAAACACTTCTGAATGCATATGACTTATTTTTCTTCTAAATTACTGGAAACCATCTTCTGTACTAATTCTGAAATCTGATCTGTTTTTTAGGATCTTAGTATCATAGGAGAATACCAGGCTAATAGCCATAAAGGCCTTTATAAGCCTGACCATGCTTCCCAGAAATATTAGAAAAGTATTGGCCTTTCAGGTTTTGTGGGGGTATATAAACTTATGCATGCGTAGTCCACAATTTACAGCCTTCCTTTCTCTATCAGAGACATAAGTACCAGACTTCAGGTAAATCTACATTTCCCATCCACTGATCCAAGTTTGCCTGAATAAATGCAGGGAAGAACTTTGCTTCACATGGATGGGAAGCCACTTCCAGAGACAGGGTACCCTTTGAGGCACATACCTGTCCCTCTAGCATGTCTTATTTATGTTGCAGGCAAGGTTTAGGTCTGTAGATCGGGAGTTTCTGATGCTGCTTGTTTTGCAGATGTGCAAAACATCCTTTAAGTCAGTATCAGAGGATGGTTTGTAGGCCAGGCATAGGTTGCCTCTCAGCAACCTGTAGGAGACCGAGTATAAGGACAAGGTTTTGCTTCGAGGCATTCCGCATAGGACTTGTTTTCTAAACCATGTATTCTTTTTGTGAGGGACCTGTGGATGCTCCATGTGTGGCATATCCTGTGACAGGTACATGCCAAAGGGGGCACTGCAGTCAATGATGGGCTTTATGAGGGCAGAGTACAATAAGCAGTGATATCTTTGGAACTGAATGCCATACCCTTGCTTCATACCTCTCAGCTGTCCGAATTTCTGCCTCATATTCTTGGTCTCTTCCACATAAAATATTTGGTTTTCTGGGAAATCATTGATGATTGAAGCCACTAAATAATGAGAGACATTTTAGTTTCAGACTTCATATCCTTCAGAAAATTCAAGCTAATGCAAATCCTGTTATTCAAGCAACATTCTAAGTTTATAAGTACAATAATTAAAATCTGTCCCTATTTTGGGGGCTTTCCCCCATTATTCTGTCTTTGTCTTGATGGCTTGTGCTAAGAGGTTGAGAGGTATGCCTTGCTTATAAGTTCTGCAACAAAGAATGATTTTCTTACTGCTGTAGACACATTATGGGCAAAGACCAAGTCAGTGTCTACATGCATTCCCAAATCCCTGACTACTGGATATATTCTTGGGGTTAATTATCAATATAGTAATTTGCATTGGTGGATGTCTTACCGAAAGATACTGTTATGCACTTCTTGGCATTGAGTTTAAGACTGTGACCTCTGGCACCAATTTGTTCTGGGTGGCCTTCTTGGAGGGTGATTTTATGTCTTGATGGGATTCAGTGACCGTACATAAATTGCAAACATGGTCAACAAAAGGGCTTTGACGTTAGCCTTGACTTCAGAAAAGTACATGTCAAACAGGAACAGCCCCAGCACTGAGCACTGCCCCCCCCCTGCTTGTGACTGGCTTTTTACATGGAGGTAGACTCCCCTATCTTAGTTTTTTTGGTCCTGTGTGTGAGCTAGTTGGCCATCCAGTGGATGACATATGGGTTGATGCCTAATTCAGTGAAGTTGTTTACAATGTCTGAGTAGGGCAGTGTGTCAAATGGTTTGGCCAGGTCAAGGTGGGCAGTACACACCACCTATCCTCATCAATTGCTTTGGTGACCTTCTCAAACAATTCTGCCAGGTTGAGTTTGCATGACCTAACCTTGATGAAACCAAACTGAGTTGGACATTTGACATATCTGATTATCCTTGCCATGGCTTTACATAGAGAGTACTCAGGTTTAGGAGTTGCTAGTTCCCTGGGTGGGTGGATGGCATGCCCTTGTGCGGTGGGATAACAGTTGCAGCCCTCCAGTTGTTCAGCATGAAGTCTGTTTGGAGACTGTGGTTAAATAGTGATTGTAGTGGGCCCAATAGGTCATGTTTCATGCTGTTAAGGAGGCATCCCAGGATATTCTCTCAGCCCATCAATGCACTGTTCTTGGCCTTGGAAAGTGCCTTGGGGACTTGTTCCCTAGTCATACTTGAGGGAACTATGGTTATGGGTACTTCCTGAGGGGTGTCGAGGGGAGAGGGGTTACAATTGGAGCTAAATGTGTCAGTCAGTAGAGTAGAAGGCATTGCAGCTCTGCACTACTTGAGTGCTTTGCATGGCGTTAAACAAAGTCGTAGTGGCAGAATGGCAATAAATATACTGATCCAAAGGATATTGCCAATATCCTGGCAGATCGATTCAGTGCCAACTTCACCCCCCTCTCACCCCCTAAATGGCCCATCTCAATACCGGAAGATTGCCAAATTCCAGTAATAACGGCCACACAGGTACAAAACGCACTCACTAAAGCCAAGAATACAGCATCCATGGGACCAGATGACATCCCGGGCTGTGTACTACATGAACTACAATATGAACTGGCACCTCACCTAAGTGTCATGTTTAATCATAGCCTCACCTCAGGTTTCGTGCCCACTGAGTGGCGCAGAGCTACAGTTATCCCAATCCACAAGGGGGGATCCACCTTGGATCCCGGAAACTACTGTCCCATCAGTCTGACAAGCCTTATCTGCAAGGCCATGGAGCGTATTATCATGGAACTTATAAACAAAGACATTGGCAACCTTCAAACACTGGACCCCACCCAGTTTGGGTTTGTGAAGGGCCGATCTTGTCTCCTGAACCTGATTGACTTCTTTGAATCAGTCTCCAGAGCCATGGACAAGGGTAAGGTGGTCCACACAGCCTATCTAGACCTTGCCAAGGCCTTTGACACCATCCCCCACTCTGGAATCATAGATAAACTTACTAAGTTGGGTATTAATCCCTATGTCACACAATGGGTTGCTAAATGGCTTACTGATAGAACCCACACTGTAAAAGTAGCCGACTCCAAATCCAGCTCCAGACAAGTGACAAGTGGAGTACCTCAGGGTTCAGTCCTGGGGTCGCTCTTGTTTGGCATCTACTTCTCTGAAGTACAGGTCAACACTAAGGGACTCTGGCTAACAAAGTTTGCAGATGACTGCAAACTGGGAGCCATTATTGAATCCCCAAATGATGTGGATACTCTACAAAAGGGCCTTACAGAAACAGATGCTTGGTGCCAGAGCCATGGGCTCAAGCTCAATGCCAAGAAATGTATTGTTACCCCTTTGGGAAAAAACATGTATCCATGAATTACCATATAGGTGGCAGTACACTAAACACAGAAAGTGTGATAAGAGACTTAGGGACACAGGTGGACAGTGGTCTCACCTTCGATAACCACATCGCCACAACAGTCAGGAAATCCTTCTATGTGGCACACCTCATCACGAAGGGCTTTTCATCCAGAAAAAGGAGGTCATTGTCCCACTGTACTCATCCCTCATTAGACCCATTATAGAATACAATGCCCCATTTGGTATGTACCTCTCAAGACATCTGCAACAACTGGAAAGGACTCAGAAATACCTCACTAAAAGAATCACAGGCCTAAAGCAGATGCCCTACGCTGACCGCCTTAAAAAACTCCAGCTATACTCTGTCGCATATCATCTACTCAGAGGCGATCTCTGCTTAACATACAAGGCCATGTCAAACCCAGAGCTGTTAGACATGCTACACTTAAAGAAATCCCAATCCCTCAGAGCTACACGCTCCAGGGATCTAAACCTTGTCATCACAATAAACAAAACATGCTGGAGGGATAGGTTCCTGACCCAGAGACTCCCCAGACTCTGGAATAGATTGCCCATACATGTCAAGCAGAGTGCCTCTTTGGACCTCTTCAAGAGGAACCTTGACGATTGGATGGGAGAAAGGAAATTCACCCCAGGGATCACATCAGTCGCCCTGCTAGACAGGGGTCCAGGAAAGTAAATAATGTGGGAAGAAATAGCCAGGGAATTGTTATGGCTAGGCTTGTATAGGCCCTAGGGCTGATAGCCTAGTACCAACCTATGAACCTATGAACCTATGAACAATGAAGGTTCTTGAATTGTCAAGAAAATTTGTGAAATTGTTAAAGGGCTTGTATAACAATTCCGTAGCTTGAGTTAAGGTACTAGCTACGTTACACATTCCTGTTGAGTTATCCGGAGGAGCCAAGAAGATGTCTGCTTACACACTCGCAATGTGCCCTTTATTTGGAACCATTACCAATGTATCTGAGTGGTTTGATTTAGCCAGGTGAAGGGGACCACATGACGAAGTTCAACTGTTGCTCTTCTCTAACTATTAACTGATACGTTTGTGAGCACCAGAAGGGGGCCTTCAGAGATTTTTATTTATTTATGTATTTGTTTTTTTATTTTTTGGAATATTTGGGAGACTAACTAGTTGTCAAATTAACTAGGGAAATAAGAGACCCTTTACCTTGATTGTCAGTCTTTTACTCCTCCTGAGAGGGAGACATTCCTTTACGTCTGTCCGTATGCTTCTCTTAAGTATCTGGTGGTGTGGTTGGAGTGCTTGTCACAGAAGCTGTTCAAGATTTTGAGTTTGTCGGTTTTCAAGCAATGTAAGGCTTTCTATTAAATGAGGCCTGCCTTTCCTGGGTCGTTCTCAGAAAATACAGGCCAGCCAGATGTTTATATTAGCGCAGACTTCATTCGGTGATTTGTCTAGATCCTTATCAATTCTATGTTTTCGTGTCACCTTGTGTTTTGTAGGAGATGTTAAGAAAATGGGAGCCACTCAGGATAAATTGACACAGTAGAAGGAGGAAGTCAATGTCTTCCTGATATCAGGCTTTACTTTAGGACAACACAGCTGTCATTGCCATGTGTTTAAGAATGGCTTCAAGTCCTAGTAGAAAAATCTTGGTTGAACACTGACGACTCCAGAGGAGTGAACCAGCCATGGCTTTTTTGTGGCGTTAGGGTGGAAATCAAAAGAAGTTATCTCAATTCTTTCAGACATTAAGGTCTTGCATCAGATGGGTGCTAACCAGGCTAGGATATGTGCATTGACTGGAAGCTTGGGAAGACATGGAGAAGATGGTGATGATGATTTACTGGTTAAAGCTGTTGAAACTACAGTTTATCTTTGATTTTCTACCATAGCAGAAAACATCACAAAATAAAGATCACATGTTAATCTTGTTGGTGTTTTGGTATGTCGGAAATTGGCTTGTTCCTGATGATGTGCTTTGTGCTTTGTGTTTGGGTTTCAGGACTCAAAGAAGAGGGAAATGTGAGTCTTATGTTTGTTTTATACCTTTTTTCCTCTTCCCTGAGTTTGTACCATGTCAGATTAAGTATATCTGGACATCATGGGTGTGGGACAGAGCCCCTCACATTATAATTGTTTTATGTCTTTATGTTTTTTTTTTTTTTTTGCCACAATGCTATCAGTAACACAGCTGGTAATATGGTCATTCTCTGTGGCTAAAGATGGTTCGAGAGGCCTTGAAGGTCTCTTCTTTATTCTTCCTCGGCCACTACTGCTTCTGATGCTGGCAGGAAAAAAAATCTGTAAAGAGAAAACAGTAGTCAAAGGAGACCCCGGTGATAGATGACAACAAGAGTGTAATGGGGGATGCACAAATGCAAGGATCCTTATCAGTAAGCAAAAGAAGAAAAAGGTGACGTAATAAATGGAGTGGCCGGATGGGAGCAGATTACTTTAGTTCACCCATCCTGGTGGAAGGGAAAGGGGTCTGCTGTGCTGCTTTTCATACTTATGCGGGGAATTATGAGTAGGACATGCACAATGCATCCTGGGAACATTTGATTGGCAGTAACAGACTCTGGTATGCAATAGCTTTCCACAGGGCATGTCTGGGAATGTGTGAGGCAACACTTGAAGGCAAGGCGTAGCAAGCCCTTTTACAAGTGAATATGCTGCTTGATAGGAATGGGACTTAGCCTATCAGTCAGAAAACCCTGGTGGCTGCCTGGATGATAGTGTCCCATCATCATTTCTCTTCCTAAGGGGAACAAATATTGCTACTGGAAATAGTGGGGCTAGTGGAAGACAGACAGCATGGATAAAAGGAGCGCTAAAAATTAAAATAGGAATAAATAAATGGCTACTTTGAAGCATGTTAGACTAGGCCCATTTTCATCTGATATTCATTTAGGGACCTCTTTTTCTGACATGGCCTGACATCTGGTGGAGGGTTGGCACAATGGTTAATGTCGTAACCTCATAGATACAAGGTATAGGGTTTAATCTTGACTTCTGGTTATTGGCTCTGCTTCTAACAGACTGCAAACCGATAGCCTAATATTTACCTAAGAGCCATAGTACAAACCTCGTCTTATAAATTATAAATGGCCCAAACTGTAATGCATTGCCTGATTGTAATTAATAGGATGATAGCACAACTAAAGACATGCTTTCAGTCTAGTTACTGTCAGTAAAAAATACCCTCATATTCAGCGCTTGACTGTTAGACCATGGGAGTTTATTCTGCAGAACAGGTTACACACAGTTGTTGTTTTTTGCTAAATATTTTTGTTTTGTTAATATTGTTATGTGTATCTCCATGCCGGAAATGTGAAAGCCAGTCTTGTGAATGACAACATGCTGTGATTCAGACAAATAAGAATGGATTCTGAAACTCACTGTGATGCTGGGGCATTCCTGCTGCCTATACTCACACCAAGCTCACAGTAGGGGGACTATGCTGAAATACCATCCTCTTGGATTTAACATGTATCCCCCATTTCACTGTTACAGTTCCGCTAGTCTGAAGATATAGTTACAGTCTTTGGAATGTCAACAGGCATCCATGTTCATCTCTGTTTTTTGATGTTTCATGTTGGTTGAATGTTATTTAATAAATGTCTAAATATTCCCAGACCCATGATAGATTTTTCTCCCTACAGCACATTTTTTCATGTGTTGCTTTTACTGCAGGTCAGCGGACTATCGCTGTTATAACAAAACTAGATTTAATGGATGAAGGTACCGATGCCCGAGACATCTTGGAAAATAAGCTGCTTCCACTTCGCAGAGGTAAGTTACTCCATTGCAGGTTGCCTGAGTTGAAGTTAGAATTGCAAAATGAGCTGTGGGAATTGTACTTTGTTTCCACATGAACTGGAATATGTTTGGTACATAATAAATTAGATCTGTGTATGCATGCTGCAAAAGAGCATAGCAGCTCATTATGCAGGCTTCAGAAGAAGCTTCGATTGTAGAGACAGTTATTAGCAATGGAAGTTTCTATTCATGTCAGCCTGAAGTACATTTCCATATTTGTAATCATCGTCTCATACAATGAAGTAATTTTAGAATGTTGTGTGTACCTGGTTTTGGTCACAGAACCCTACCGATTCTGGATATACACTCTCCACAGGTGCCTTTTACGTCAGCTGTTTAATAAACCTGACTGAATAAATTCCCCGTTGCTTATAGTCTTCATCTCATTTCTCCTTCTGTGGTGACATAACGCCTGATCGATCTCAAGCTGCATGAGTTGTTTTGTGTATGCAGAAAGTTGTATGTTCTGTTAATGACTACGTATGTTTTCAGTTTAAAAATTAATGTAAAATACAGAGTACGCAACCCTGAAGTAGCATCCAGCGATGGTTGTGAATTGGAAAATACAGAAATGCAGTTCTTGTACTTTTTTTACAATAGGAACTGATTTTTTTCTCTAAAAATACTATTACTGCTACTACTGTGTACTGTGTACTGTATACTGTATACTTACTACCGTAAATCTTTCCACAGGTGATAACACTGGCAGGATGTATAAAGTTTTGACTCAGTAATCACTTTCTCTGTTGATACCTGAGGTATTGCAAACCATTTGGCCGTTCCTGAAAGACCACTTAATTTAATTAATTTATTATTATTTATTAATTATTTATTCAATTAATTTAATTAGTTATAGAACTGAGATTACATAATGGGTTGTGAGTGGGATGCATAACAGCACAGGAATGCATAGCAGAGGTACACTATAATGTAACCCTGCAGAGATGGAAGTAACAGACCATAGCAGGACAGCCACACGTGCACAACAAAGTAACTCAGCATAGTATATACCAGAGATGCAGAAGTAAACCAGATGATGCATAGTGCTGCATAGTAGCTTGCAGCCGAACAAAAATATAAAACAACATCCAAAAGAAGATGTAAGTTAATAGAAGGACAAACACTGGCAGTGCTGAGGGCATATGAATAGCAGGTGAAAACAGCAGGCAGGACACAGCAGCATGCTGGGTAGTAGAAACAGCAGTACAAATTATCAGTGTTAGCAGAGTGTAAAGAACAAAAAATAGCAAGTTTTGCCCCGCTCTCAACCCCACCATCACCGGTTTTGAGAACAAATGTGAGGCAGACATCTGCAAGATACTGAACAAACCTACTAGGAGGAAATATTACAATCTTGACAAGGAAGAAAACAGAGCACTTATCAACCGAAGGAAGGGTAAAACAGAGCACTTATCAACCTAAGGAAGGGTAAAACAGAGCACTTATCAACCGAAGGTAGGGTAAAACAGAGCACTTATCAACCTAAGGAAGGGTAAAACAGAGCACTTATCAACCTAAAGAAGGGTAAAACAGAGCACTTATCAACCGAAGGAAGGGTAAAACAGAGCACTTATCAACCGAAGGAAGGGTAAAACAGAGCACTTATCAACCTAAGGAAGGGTAAAACAGAGCACTTATCAACCTAAAGAAGGGTAAAACAGAGCACTTATTAGCTGAAGGAAGGGTAAAACAGAGCACTTATCAGCCGAAGGAAGGGTAAAACAGAGCACTTATCAACCGAAGGAAGGGTAAAACAGAGCACTTATCAACCTAAGGAAGGGTAAAACAGAGCACTTATCAACCGTAGGAAGGGTAAAACAGAGCACTTATCAACCGAAGGAAGGGTAAAACAGAGCACTTATCAACCGAAGGAAGGGTAAAACAGAGCACTTATCAACCGTAGGAAGGGTAAAACAGAGCACTTATCAACCGAAGGAAGGGTAAAACAGAGCACTTATCAACCGAAGGAAGGGTAAAACAGAGCACTTATCAACCAAAGGAAGGGTAAAACAGAGCACTTATCAACTGAAGGAAGGGTAAAACAGAGCACTTATCAGCCTAAGGAAGGGTAAAACAGAGCACTTATCAACCGAAGGAAGGGTAAAACAGAGCACTTATCAACCGAAGGAAGGGTAAAACAGAGCACTTATCAACCTAAGGAAGGGTAAAACAGAGCACTTATCAACCGAAGGAAGGGTAAAACAAGGAGAATCATGAAGGCAGGTAAAGGAGAGGGCATTTATGTCACCAGTGCATCGGCTTGTACAGCAGTAAAGTCCTGAATGTGCCTACATATTATGAAAACACAGGCCTGGGCAGGATCAAATATGCATGTGAAGAGATCCTAACTGAAATCACGAACCTCAATGAGGAATGACTTATAAGCAATGATCTACACAAAACTTGACAGTCACCCCCCACCCCCCCAGACTCAGAAGCCTACCTGGGTCGACTTGCTACTTCACTACAGCAGCAGGCACCTGCGGAGAAAAAAATTAATGTAATTAAATGCAAAGACTGAGGATATGAAGAGTGACTAAAGAAAAAGAGTTAAGTCTCAAAAAAAAAAAAAATCATAGAACTACAAAAAAAAAACATTCTGGCCCAATAATGTTGCAACTGTTTCATCAAACAAATCATACACCTCATCATTATTCATAAAGAAAACAATGACCCCAGTTTGGAACATTCTTTTGGCCAGACTGACAGATATCTGCATAACCTCACCAAACACAAGGACGATGATAGGTGGGGAACTAGCATCATCTCACCTATTCATTGGATTGTAACAATATCAAGAGAGCAGTCAAGAACAATTGGTGCTGGTGCACTATTAGCAAGAACAAGACTCTCAATAAGATCCTCCCCCCTAAACCATTCTTTACCATCCGTAAAAACGAGATCGTAAGGTACTATGTAGAAAAAAGAGTGCCAGTAGAGAACTTGCAACTTAGGAAAGCCACCTATCAGTGTAGCCCACCTTTCTGCAAGTATTGCAGATTCATAAACAACCAGGCTGCTTTCTTTATTCCCAGCAATCAGAAGAAATTTCAAAGCGCAGGCTGCAACTATGACACATTTGTATAAAGAGCACAGTGCAATCTTTGTGTGGCTTTTTATGTTGTAAAGACTATCAATAAGTTAAAGGCCAGGATAGCACATCACTGTAGCGACCAACTCCTTGACCAAGCACACTAACAAAAACATTGGACACAACATCTTCACTTTTCTTGTCATTGAGTGACAGATTCATCTGAGAACAGGAAATCTACCAGGCTGAATACCTCATTTTCTATTAACTGTGGACTGAACCTTAGGAAATTAGACCAGCACAATTCTTACTGAACTCGAGAGAATGACCATTATTAAGAAAAAAAAAAAAATATATATATATATATATATATATATATATATATATATATACATATATATATATATATATATATATATATATATATGTATGTATATATGGGTCTACCTGAGATGGTCGACAAGCCATTTGATCGACACTCATTTGATCGACAGTTCATTTGGTCGACAAGCAGTTTTATGTGGGGGGCTTTGCCCCCCACACCCCCCTAACTATATATATCAACTCCAGGGTCGCACAACATTGGGGAGGGGGGGCAAATCTGCCTGTCGACCAAATGAACTGTCGACCAAATAAGTGTCGATCAAATGGCTTGTCGACCATCTCAGGTAGACCCGTATATATATATATATATATATATATATATATATATATATGTATTGTATTTCCCAGTAAATTCGATTAGTTTTTATAAAAAGTAAAAAGAAGACAAAAAAAGATTAAAGATGTAACCCCGACAGCCTAAACAAGGGTAATATTTTATTTGGCTAAATAACTATCAAGCGAGCTTGATGTAGCCCTCAAGGCACTATATCAAACCCAGATCAGATCATTAGCAATCTCTAACCATCTATATATGAACACATCTAACACTGGAACTCTCAGCTGTAGGAATCAACACATGAAAGTTGACCCAACTCCCGCTGCCAGATCTGAGGAATGTACACAAAAGTAGTACAGAATCGACTCCAGAAAGTTGAGACTCTCTGTATTTGTATTTATTGATAAGTCAGCATACCCAGTAATTTTTATTCCTTTTTGTTTTATTAGCTTATAGTGGTTTATGCTAGGAATGTAACTTGCTGGAAGGTGGTTTCCATACCCAGGCCGTACTTAGATTGGTTTTATAACAAAGAAGAATAATCACAGTGTATAAGGTTATAGATTAAGGCATGAGTTTTTTTTTTTTTAATGGACTTGATTTCGCTTTTAAACCACTTTGCTGCACTTATGTTTAAGATTTTTTGAGCAGATTTGTTATCTTTCATTAGATGCAACTGAAAAGTAGCTGTTAAGTCTTTGGAAAGCAAGGCAGCTTTCCAGACTACACTCCCATTGGTGCTCCATCCCTCACTGATGGCACTACCTCTGAGGGCAGACACATCTCGAAGAACACCTCCTCTCTGAATAATTGAAATAAGTGCATGTGTTTTACAAGCTGTAGCACATTATCTGAGACACGATCGTCTGCATATAAAATACAAGGTATGAATAAAGAGATGTCTTCAGATATGAAGCAGGTTTGAGACTCCTACTTTCATTTGTGTTGTCTGATACCGCAAAGGATCTCCCCTGCTATATCCTTTTGGAGAAAGTGGTACTTCAACAGTTCCAGGATTTGATGTGGAAGGCACTATTTGTTTAGTTTTTGTAGAGTGTAAAGTTAGTTACAGATGGTGTAACATACTGTAGAGGGGAGCTGGCAAACTATTTAAACAGTCAGACACACCCAAGTGAAAGCCAGTGGCAAAAAACCCCCAAAAAACAGCAGATTGGCTGTGGTAAAAGAATTCCTCTGAATTCTGGAGGGATTTGAGTGCGCTGAGCTAGGTACCTCTACCACCCCATCATTTGGGCATAGTCAGGACTTGATATTCTGGTTTGGTGATCATCCTTTGATCTGGTGTTAAAACCAGTTTCCTAATACAATTGTGCCTTCTTCCTAGATCTTGTCACTTCAAGTCATGTTCATTTCATCCTTTTATTTGCTAGAGAGATCCGGTGGTTGAACCACTGTCCTAACCTGACAGTACCTGGTTACAGTACAGTTTGCATTTAAATTCTCCATGGTTGCTCACCCCGGGTCTCGAACTGGTGCAGTTTAAAACCTTCAGCTTTGACACCCCTTCTATTTTCTGTGCTGCATCAGTTTTTTTGGGTTAGGCACAACTGGCTGTTTGGATAAGCTTGTCTCAATATATAATACAGTTGTGCCTTCATCCCTAGATCTTGTCACCCCAAGTCATGTTCATTTAGTTCACTTATTTGCTAGAGACGTCTGGTTCCATTCAGGACACAGTACACTCTACAAGGGTTGGATGAAGGCAGACACACAGCTGGAGTTGTTCCTACATGCTGAATGTCAAGTATAGATTGAATGAACATCACACCCATAGCCATATAGAGGTCAGGGATAAGAAGGCAGGATTCCTCTCCAGAGAAATTCCTTCTATGTCTTATTGATTACCAGCATTCAACCGTCATGCCCACAACCATTCAGAAATTATTAAGAAGGCAGGATTCCACTCCAGAGGTTCATAAGTGCTTAACAGGCTATTGATTTGTGAAAATCTTAAGAAGCGTAGCCTTAGATTCCCATGGTAGTTTTTAGCCCTTATATTTTGCGCATGAATAACCCAGGGGCAGACAGAACAAGAATATGTTGAGGCATTTATTTGTTGCCCTTCTCCATGAGGGACATGAGTGCTAAACTGGGGGTAAATTTGAGGTACCCCATTTTTCAGAGTTATATATGACATTATCTTTCAGTGACTAGAAACCATTACCTGCCCCCCTATTCACTTATCTAAATTTCGAGAACTCCTACTTGCCATGCCCAGCACAATGGCATTAGTTGGAGTCCCTTAGCACTCAGTCCTGCCATCAGTGACAAGGTCCCCTAGCTGTTCTCACCCATACCTTCTCTGTAAGTGCTTCATATTCTCAGCCTCTTGCCAGTAGTGTTTGCTGACATATTGTAATGATCTTTGCTGCAGAAAATCATATGTATGATTTCAGACAAAGCCATCGGCTAGTATCAGTCTTTCAACTCAATTTTTTCAGTTGCAGAATGAACCTAGGGGAACACAGATGCAGTCTTGAATCATGGACAGTAGGGGCAGCATGAATATCAAGGAGTTTTTTGGTACCTGAACAGTCACTCCATATTATTTTCAAGGTTCATCAGTTGCTTCCTGATGTTCTTCGTGTTTCACTGTTGCAGTCATTACATTAGGGTAATCCTGCTGGCAGGTTGCCCTCAGTTGGCCTGAATTCCAAAGTCTTGGGTACTGCATCAGCTGCTGTCTCCCCTTCCATGACGTCAGGTTGTCAGGAGTATAAAAGATGCAGCTGACGCCATTTTATTCAGTCTTTCTAGCTGTGCGGTGCCCGAAGCCGAAGCAGTTCGCAAGTCCCTGTCGGCCGACTCCTGAGATTTTCGTTTTCGAGTTTCAGAACCGAAGTCTTCAACTAAAGCTAAGTACTCCATTGGGGAAACTTTTTTCTTGCTCCTTACCGATGTCAGTAAAAGTTAATAATTACATTACTTGTGGAAAGCAAATACCTCATAAGGATTTCCATTCGTACTGTATTCCTTGGCTAGGCCCTGACCACAGTGTACCTTGTTGTCGGTTTTGTGCTTTATTTAATCAGCGCACTGTCCATCGTCGGTACATTTTTGCCTCTAAATTTTTCGGTTCTCGGTTTAATTATCCAGAAATGTCATTGGTTAGCCATCCGACTACCGGGATTCCGAAAAAACGCAAAGATAAAGACAGAGACATGCCTCCGAGGTCCAAAACTGCCGACGACACTTCTCCTAAGCCAGTTGCCAGTTTGCCGGTACTCAGTGAGTTGCTTTCGCAGCCCCTGATACCCGCTACTTCTGATTCACAAGCCGCTACTGAGACCCATTCGGAATCCGGTATGCCACGAGATGCTTCATCTATGGAACCTGCAGATGTCTCTACCTTGGATGTGTCCAGAGCCACTGTGCAGGCACTGGCTTCTGCGGGTGTATTCAGGCCTACAGACTTGCATATTAAATCGACACCGCCTTCATTACTAAGGCCTAAACCTCGATCTATGTCTAAAAAAAAACGATGCCCAGGCCAAATGTTCAGGCCCCTATGCCTAAAAAACAAATGATCAAAAAAATGGCTGAAGATCTCATTACTCTAATCAGGGGTAGTCAACCCCCCCCCCCCTCTAAGATGCCTAGGCCTGAGCTTGATTATGAATCTTCTGATCAGGATTCTGTTTCTTCCGACTCTTCTGATGACCTGGATTTGTCCATACCTACTTATGAGGATTCTGATGCAGAGGATTCTATTTCTTCTGCTTCCCCTCCTGAGGATTTTTCTTTTGGGGAAACTTTACATACTTTTAAGGGAGCATTTCCACTGGGAAAGTCAGGAATTTTCTGATTCAAAAAAGAGGCTTAGGGATTTCCTTCTTCTACCTCAGCATAGGCCTTTGGCTATACCTCCTGTACTAGACATTGTTGATGATGTTTTCTCTGAATCCAGTTTGGCCCCTGATTCCCTGCCTCCGGCTCCTAGTAAACCTGACAGATACTACAGGGTTCCTGAGTCCCACAAGTTCCTTTTCAAAAATCCTGTTGCAGATCCAGAAACCATTTCTCAGGGGTCCAAGGGCGTTAAGGCTTCTACTGCTAAAAATCCTACTCCTTCTGATAGAGACTCCAGGGCACTGGATAGATGGGGAAAAGGTTTATACTTCTGCAACCTTGGCAATCAGATCTTTAAACTGCCAATTTCATATGTTAAAATATCAACAGCATATTATTGGACTGCTTAAACAGAAAATGATGTTGATTCCTGATTGTGTGGAAAGTAAAGATTTACAGGATTTAATGCATTCTGCTGAACAAGTTGGAAAACATACTTTGTAATGTGGTTTTGATTCTTTAGAGGCCTCTTGCAGGGCTGCTGTTACTGGCTCTGTGCTTAGAAGGCATGCTTGGCTTAAGGAGCAATTTTTGCCTAATCATGTTAAAACTAAATTGTTGGATGCTCCTTTAAATCAGGACCGCCTGTTTGGCAATAAGGCTGAAGAAGTTCTAAAAAAGATGGAAGATGAAGCTAAATCTATGCAAACTGTTAAAGATTTCTTACAAGTGCAACCTCCAAGATGTATCAGGCACTGGCCTACTAAGAATTGGTCTTTTCCAACCCCTTCCAGAGCCTCTCAAGCCAAACCCAGACACAGCAAAAACCCCAGGTTTCAGTCCCAGGGGACTCTCAGAACTAAGCAGTGGGAGGGCCTCCACTTCCAAATCTGGAAATAACAAGACACCCCCTATGGTAAACAGTCTCAAGCACTTACCTTTTAACCGCCCCTTTGGGGGAAAGATTGCTCTTCATGCAAAGAACTGGGAACTCATAACCCAGGACAAATGGAATTTAAATATAGTATCCCAGGGATACAGATTTCATTTCCACACGTTGCCAACACCAAATGGGTGGCCAGACCTGCACCCAAATCAGTGGGCAGAGGCTTAAAAATAAGTACTTTCCCTCTTAAACATGGGGGCTATTCAACCAGTACCAGAAGAGGAAAAGGGACAAGGTTTCTATTCCAGGCTTTTTCTGGTACTCAGAAAAGACAAATCATGGCGTCCAATCCTGGACCTGTCTACTCTAAACACCTTTCTGGAGGTTCCAAAATTCAAGATGCTGACTCTTCACCAGTTACTTCCTATGCTAGGCAAAGATGCCTGGCTAGCAACTCTAAATTTAAAAGAAGCATACCTGCACATCCCAGTCAGGGAATCTTGCAGAATATACCTCTGCTTCAAAGCAGGTTACTTGCATAATCAGTTCTCTGCACTGCCTTTTGGCTTGTCTACTGTGCCCAGGGTATTCACAAAGTGCCTGGCTCCAGTTATTGCATTTTGCAGGCAAAGAAATATTCCAATATATCCATACCTGGACGATTGTCTAATTCAGGCAGAAAACCAGGGCATACTTCTAAATCATCTGGCATTTGTAAAAAGGGTTCTAACTTGTCTGGGGTACACCATAAACGAAAAGAAATCACAACTGGTACCCTGTCAACAGATTACATTCCTGGGTGCAAGCTTGAATGCAACTGCCCAGATGGCTTTCCTCATGCCAGAGCAGCAAATTCATTTGGTAACTTACTTCAAACAAGTGGCCACAAAAACCCTGCTATCTGCAAGACAAATACTGCAAGCCATGGGGTTCATGGCCTCCTGCATTCTTCTAATTCCATATGCAAGACTGCATATGAGGAAACTACAGTGGTACTTAAAAAGTCTATGGAGTCAACATTGTCACAGCCTGGAAACTGATTCCTATCATACCTTGCATATGCCTGGAGTTCCTATGGTGGGCAGAGGCCTGCCACCAAAGCAAAGGACTGCCATTCACACTACCCCCCTGCTGCCCAAACCCTAACTACTGATGCATCAGACTATGTATGGGGGGCTCACCTGGCAGGGAAGTGCATTCAGGGCAAATGGAACCCAAATCAAATGCACCTACATATCAATCAAAAAGAAATGTTAGCTGTACAGAATGCTCTGACAACCTTCAAGGACTACATTCTTCCAGGATAACTAATTGTAAAGACGGACAACACCACGGTTATGTGGTACATAAACAAGCAGGGGAGTACACATTCCTAGCCCCTCTGCTGACTAGCCATGGCATTGTGGAACACAGCCTTGAGCTTCCAAGTGCACCTAAAAGCTCAATTCCTGCCAGGAAATTTAAATACACTGGCAGATGGATTAAGCAGAAAACTCATGGACCCACACTAGTGGCAACTGGTACCATGGATTTTCAACATGTTGACAAGCAAATGGGGGAGCCCAGACATAGATCTACTTGCCTCCCCCCAGAACTACCAGTTAGACAAGTTTTGCACAAGGACTCCCCACAAACAAGTCTGGAAAGTGGATGCTTTCTCCTTCAGCTGGAAAAACCTATCAGTCTACACCTTTTCCCCTTTGCCTCTGCTCTCCAAAGTTCTGCTAAAAGTCAAACAGGACAAACCAAGGATGGTTTTGATTGCTCCAGACTGGCTGCGCCAACACTGGTACCCACTCCTGCGCAGTGTGTCACAGATATCTCCATGGCACCTGCCTCAGACCCCTACCCTGCTGTCTCAGCAGGAAAACCAAATTCTGCACCCTCAGCTTCCAGCATTGAACCTTGCAGCCTGGCTAATCACTTAAATTCACCCTTATCATCCCTCAGCAAACCTGTGATGGATGTCATCTTGGAGGCGAGAAGACCTAGTACTAGAAAATCTTATGCTGACAAATGGAAAATATTCTGTTCCTGGAACCAGTCTTTAGGGAGGAGCACAGCAGCACCCAATTTACCTCAGATTTTGCAATACTTAACTGAGATGCTTCACAAGGGCATGTCTTTTTCCTCTATTAAAATCCACGCCTCAGCTATTTCAGCTCACTATAATACAGAACCACCCCTCTTCTCTCATCCTCTGCTCAAACAGTATCTCAGAGGGGCAAAAAACTTGAGACCACCCAGGAGAGCTCCTACCCCTGCCTGGGACCTTAACTTTGTTTTGGAGAAGCTCACTCTACCTCCTTTTGAGCCAGCTGCTACTGCAGACTTAAAATTTCTTTCTTGGAAAACAGCCTTTCTTTTAGCAATCACTTCAGCTAGAAGGATATCTGAATTACAGGCCCTTATGGCAGTGGAGCCTTTCATCATCTTTCATGCGGACAGGGTATCTCTCAGGACCAATCCATCCTTCATGCCCAAGGTGGTTTCCAGTGCGGCTCTTAATCAGTCCATTCATAGGTTCATAGGTTCATACTAGGCTATCTGCCCTAGGGCATTTAAAAGCCTAGCCAGAGTGTGTGTGGCTTTCACCACCCCTTAGGATGAGAATACTATGCCCATTAGTTTGCTGTGCCTCTGTCCAGCAGTGATACAGAGATGATTCCCGGGGTAAACCTACGATCTCCCATCCACTCGTCAAGATTTCTCTTGAACAGAGTCAGTGAGGGGCTCTGCCTCACATGGCTGGGATTCTGTTCCATAGTGTAGGGAGTCTCTGGGTGATGAATCTGTCCCTCCAGCACGTCCTATTTATATCCGTGTTGAGGTTTAAGTCTCTTGCTCTCGTGGCTCCAACCTTCTTTCCCAATCCACAGAACAAAGGGGAACGGATTCTGCATTCCTTGGATGTGCACAGACAACTTAGATTCTACTTGGACAGGACTAAATCTCGAAGAATATCTGAACAATTGCTGGTAGCATTTGCTGCAGGGGCAGAGGGGAAGGCTATTTCAAAACAAACTATTTCTAAATGGAAAAGCCATTGCATTCATTTCTGCTATAAGCACCATAGAAAACATACCCCCCAGGGGATCAGATCTCACTCCACCAGGGCTGCATCTACTTCTGCAGCCTTTCTCAGAGGTGTTCCTACCAGGGATATCCTAAAAGCTGCTACCTGGAGTTCTGTACATATTTTCACCAAGCATTATCATTTACCAATTTTCTCTAAATCCAGAGCTGGCTTTGCCACTGCTGTCTTGCAGGGCCTTATAGCTGGCCCTAATGCTGTATAAACTCCTCCTCCCAACCATAGCTTTGGGAATCTACCCAAATGTAATGACTGCAACAGTGAAACACGAAGAACATAGTACAGTTGTGTACACTTACCATAAATGTAGATGTTCGAGTGTATTCACTGTTGCAGTCCTGGTTACCCTCTCTCCAGCCCCCTACTTTTCTCTGGCTATACCTCTGTTTTCCTTTACTATGCTTAAAAGCCTTTTTGGTGTATTTGCTTTTGGTTGGAGGTATAATTTTGTGTTTTTAATTTTATTTGCTACCCATTAGGGGGGCACCTGAAATCTGGGGCAAGAAAAACTGATGTAATGGCATCGGCTGCATGTTTTATACCCCTGACGACCTGACGTCATGGAAGAAGGGACAGCAACCAATGCAGGACCCAAGACTTTGTTAATCAGGCCGACTGAGGGCAACCTGCAAGCAGATTACCAAAATGTAATGACTGCAACAGTGAATACACTCGAACATCTACATTTATGGTAAGTGTACACAACTGTACTGTGTTTACATTACATAACACTGTACCTATTTAATGTTTTACTGTATCTCCCACATTTCAAAGACATCCTGTAGGTGACTTGGTGATCTTACATGCATGCCATATGTCACTGAATGTGAGCTTGACTCCTGCAACTAACTGATGTCCACTCCAGGATTTCTTTCTATGTCTTGCACCTATTGACTGGCAGGATAGGTTTTGGTGGCTTCCCCTTGATACTGAAATGCATAAATCACCTGCTTTACCTCCCTTTGAGCCCATCAAGTCAATTGATTCCAAAGACCTGCCTTGAAAACCATTTTTTTGTTGTTGCTGTTGGAATCACCTTCAATCAGAATGATTTCTGAAGTGCAAGCATCCATGTGTAGAGAGCCTTATACAGGTTTCCACAGGGACAGAGACTCTGTCAGATGAACTCTCTTCTTCCATAGTGGTCTCACAATTTAATTTGAATTAATCTGTCCAGTTACATGTCTAATTCCCCAAACAGGAAATCGAAGGGGAGAAAATTCTGTATTACACAGGCAGAACTAAACTCTAAACTCATTAGACGGTGTCATGATATGTTGTTTGCTTCATCTATGGAAAGGTAGTAGGATCGTCCGCTAACTAAATAACAGTGTTAAAGTGACTAGCTAACTGCATAATTTGTTATGTTAATTAAAACAAAGCTTTTTGTGGAGAGGTTTGGCCTCACTACCTCAGGTCAGCACCTACTACTGCAGCTTTAAGAATATATCTGCACATTTGTGAGACTAACATTAGTCACCCAATCCCACCTTTCCAGACATTACAGCATGGATGTTCAGTGTAGATAGACCAAGATTTACTTCAGTTGTCCTATATGACATGCATTACATCAGCCAACCACTATAGCAGTCCAGAGGGCACACTGCTTTTAAAAATCTTATGTGTGATTTCCTGCAGCAGTGATTCTTAAGACGTATACTGTAGAGGCGTCTGTTAACTCGCCATAGTAGCAGATGTACGAATGGAAGGAGTATTACTACAGCAGGATGGCTTTGTGTCCTTCACCCCCTCGTACTGTGCATATGCAGTATCTGACGGTGTTTTATGTATAATTAGTGTTACATCACATTAGGTTTTATGGGCTTCTTGTTCATTATATTTTTGGCATGTAATGCTTCCCCTTTGTTCTTAACACTCAGTGTTCCTTCTGATTTCACAGAGCAGCGTTTTTGAGTTTATATTATGTATTTATTGTTTCATGGTATAAATACATTTAGTTGTTAGCAGTTTTTCCTATAACAACTTTAACTTATCTCAAGAGTTTAAAAAAAAAAGCATGAGAAAGTGAGAGTATGTAGTATGTATGCATGTATGTGTGTATGTATGTGTGTATGTATGTATGTATGTATGTATGTATGTATGTATGTGTGTATCGTGGCTGCCCTCTGGTGGACAAATCTAGATAGTGCATCTACTTTCACCTCAGTGTTGAAAAAAATTGGGCCAGAATGCTGATGTCCAGCTGCAAGCTTGCTCCAGCTCTAGATTATACAAATGATTTTCTGTAGTAGTGAGCTTACGGTTTGTCCATCTGTTGTTATTGTGAGTGTACCCCAATATGATTGTGCATTTCCTGATGGTTAGCCACTTCCACCTTAACTATTCTGAGCTGTACACCAGTACTTCCCATTAGTTTCTAACTGAGGTTGTCATAATGGTTAAGGTATTTACCTTACAGACACAAGGTGCAAGGTCACATGGGATAATTGGCTAGGCTTAAAATGACCTGTAAGGGCAGTTAGCCTAGTACTAATCTATGAACCTATGAGCTGGTGCTTGTGACCTCTCCCCAGTGTCTGTTGAGTGTTTGCTTTAGATCGCTGTACACCTACTCTCCACCCAGCTAGCACAGGAATACCCTGACCATGTCCAGTTACCCCTCCTCCAGTTTGCATGTTAATTTTGGATTCTGCACCTCATACACTCCAGTTCCACATGGAACAACAGCCAGTCACAGTGGGTGAACATCCTGATACTTCTGATTTTCCCTTCACTATGCTGATGAGATCGCTTAGGTATCGCTTGCCCCCCACAGCATCATACTGTTATTCTCCCATGAATATTGCCTTCCATTCCTGCCCTCATTCCTCTTCTTTCAGACAGATTCTGTACTTTACTTTCCGTATGTTTCCCACAGATACACTTGATAACTCTGTCCTCCTCATTAAAGTCAGCTGACATACAGCTGTGGTATTTATGGATTAGTGTCGATTTTGTTCACCTTGTTAGAACATAGTCTGTCACATATGTCTACATTTCATCTTAAGTACGACTGATGTTTAGTCAAAGTCAACTGTACTTTTGTTCCCTAGTTAGTTGTTGTTGTTATTTTCTGTTAGTTATATTTTTGTAAAGAATCTGCATGTTTTCATTTTTTATCTGTAGCTGTATGTCTCGCTGTGCATCGATTCATAGATTTCCAGTGTCACTGAGCTTCGAGACCATTCTCGCTTTACTAGAACTGTCTATACCTCTCAACCTCTTAAAGCAAGAAATCTGGACAAAGCTGTGAATAAAATTGGGACAAGTGCCCAAAAATAGGGACAATTTTTAAATATTGCTCTTACAAACTAAGAAAGTTGATAGAATAACAGGTTTTGCGTTAGCATGCATTTTCTGAAGGGTTTGAAGTCTGAAACTCAAATATCTGTCATTATTTTCTAACTTTAGTCTTTAATGATTTATTACTAATTTGCCAGAAGACCACAATTTTATGAAAAACGGAAAAGTATGAGGAAAAATCTGGACATTCTGCAAAAGTCCATACAGGTGAGAGGTATGGAACCGTCCCTCAGGCAGGTGAGAGGTATGGAACCATCCCTCAGGCAGCACTTCCTTTCTGCAAGAGGACCATATTGGTCTGTCCTGGAATAAATTTTCAGATGCCTGTCCAGTCATCTAGTTTGTGTTCAAAAGAAGGTGGTGAGTTGCATGGCTTAACATTTAGGTGAAGTTTATTCAAGAAGTTTTGGGAAGCTCTGGGTTATAAACTGCCACTCTACCATGTTTTAGTTATCTGTTGGTGAAGATTTAGGTCCCTGAGTCTAGTGCTGATAGTTAAAGAGCAGCAATGCTAGGCTTAAGCCCCTCCCTCCACTGTGGAGAGTGATGGTTCAAGCCCCCCCCATGCAAAGTGACATTACCAGTGGCATTAGGCACGGATCGGACGCATGGTCAGGACACACAGGTAATTTGGCTGTAAAGGGCATTTAATAGAGTGAGAGAGGTCACAAAGAAGTGCCTTGAGGACAGTGCACTAGGCTCAATCCTCCCTGCCCTGTGCAGAGTGGCATTGCTGGTGACACCAAGCAAAGCTCTGAAGCAGAGTCAGTTAATTGTGCTGCAGATGACATTTAATACATGAAAAGAGGTCACAAAGAAGTGCCTTAAGTATGGACCTTCCATATATAGTAACTGTTTAGTTTGTTACTTCCCAGATTAGTGTAGGAAAATCTCACTGTGGTCAGTATCTCCTGCCTTAGAGTGAGTACAGCTGCATCCTCTCACCCCTTAGAGTGAGCACAGCTTCTCACCCATTAGAGTGTGTATAGCTGCATCTTCTCACCCCTCAGAGTGAGTAGAGCTGCATCCTCGCACCCCTTAGAGTGTGTATAGCTGCATCCTCTCATCCCTTAGATCCTATCCCCCTTAGAGTGTGTATAGCTGCATCCTCTCATCCCTTAGATTCTATCCCCCTTAGAGTGAGTAGAGCTGCATCATCTCACCCCTTAGAGTGAGTAGAGCTGCATCATCTCACCCCTTAGAGTGTGTATAGCTGCATCCTCTCACCCCTCAGAGTGAGTATAGCTGCATCCTCTCACCCTCAGAGTGAGTAGAGCTGCATCCTCGCACCCCTTAGAGTGTGTATAGCTGCATCCTCTCATCCCTTAGATCCTATCCCCCTTAGAGTGAGTAGAGCTGCATCACCTCACCCCTTAGAGTGAGTACAGCTGCATCCTCTCACCCCTTAGAGTATGTAGAGCTGCATCCTCTCACCCCTTAGAGTGTGTATAGCTGCATCCTCTCACCCCTTAGAGTGTGTATAGCTGCATCCTCTCACCCCTTAGAGTGAGTATAGCTGCATCCTCTCACCCCTTAGAGTGTGTATAGCTGCATCCTCTCATCCCTTAGATCCTATCCCCCTTAGAGTGAGTAGAGCTGCATCCTCTCACCCCTTTGAGTGAGTCTAGCTGCATCCTCTCACCCCTTAGAATGTGTATAGCTGCATCCTCTCACCCCTTTGAGTGAATATAACCCCTTAGAGTGTGTATAGCTGCATCCTCTAACCCCTTAGAGTGTGCATAGCTGCATCCTCACACCCCTTATAGTGTGTATAGCTGCATCCTCTCACCCCTTAGAGTGAGTATAGCTGCATCCTCTCACCCCTTAGAGTGTGTATAGCTGCATCCTCTCACCCCTTAGAGTGTGTATAGCTGCATCCTCTCCCCCCTTAGAGTGTGTATAGCTGCATCCTCTCACCCCTTAGAGTGTGTATAGCTGCATCCTCTCACCCCCTTAGAGTGAGTAGAGCTGCATCCTCTCACCCCTTAGAGTGTGTATAGCTGCATCCTCTCACCCCCTTAGAGTGGGAATAGCTGCATCCTCTCACCCCTTAGAGTGAGTATAGCTGCATCCTCTCACCCTCAGAATGAGTATAGCTGCATCCTGTCACCCTCAGAGTGAGTAGAGCTGCATCCTTTCACCCCTTAGAGTGTGTATAGCTGCATCCTCTCACCGCTTAGAGTGTGTGTAGCTGCATCCTCTCACCCCTTAGAGTGTGTATAGCTGCATCCTCCCACCCCTTAGAGTGTGTATAGCTGCATCCTCTCACCCCTTAGAGTGTGTATAGCTGCATCCTCTCACCCCTTAGAGTGTGTATAGCTGCATCCTCTCACCCCTTAGAGTGAGTATAGCTGCATCCTCTCACCCCTTAGAGTGTGTATAGCTGCATCCTCTCACCCCTTAGAGTGTGTATAGCTGCATCCTCTCACCCCTTAGAGTGTGTATAGCTGCATCCTCTCACCCCTTAGAGTGAGTATAGCTGCATCCTCTCACCCCTTAGAGTGTGTATAGCTGCATCCTCTCACCCCTTAGAGTGAGTAGAGCTGCATCCTCTCACCCCTTAGAGTGTGTATAGCTGCATCCTCTCACCCCTTAGAGTGTGCATAGCTGCATCCTCTCACCCCTTAGAGTGTGTATAGCTGCATCCTCTCACCCCTTAGAGTGTGTATAGCTGCATCCTCTCACCCCTTAGAGTGTGTATAGCTGCATCCTCTCACCCCTTAGAGTGAGTATAGCTGCATCCTCTCACCCCTTAGAGTGTGTATAGCTGCATCCCCTCACCCCTTAGAGTGAGTAGAGCTGCATCCTCTCACCCCTTAGAGTGTGTATAGCTGCATCCCCTCACCCCTTAGAGTGTGCATAGCTGCATCCTCTCACCCCTTAGATTGTGTGTAGCTGCATCCTCTCACCCCTTAGAGTGTGTATAGCTGCATCCTCTCACCCCTAAGAGTGAGTATAGCTGCATCCTCTCACCCCTTAGAGTGTGTGTAGCTGCATCCTCTCACCCCTTAGAGTGTGTATAGCTGCATCCTCTCACCCCTTAGAGTGAGTAGAGCTGCATCCTCTCACCCCTTAGAGTGTGTATAGCTGCATCCTCTCACCCCTTAGAGTGAGTAGAGCTGCATCCTCTCACCCCTTAGAGTGTGTATAGCTGCATCCTCTCACCCTCAGAATGAGTCTAGCTGCATCCTCTCACCCTTAGAGTGTGTATAGCTGCATCCTCTCATCCCTTAGATCCTATCCCCCTTAGAGTGAGTAGAGCTGCATCATCTCACCCCTTAGAGTGAGTAGAGCTGCATCCTCTCACCCCTTAGAGTGAGTACAACTGCATCCTCTCACCCCTTTGAGTGAGTCTAGCTGCATCCTCTCACCCCTTAGAATGTGTATAGCTGCATCCGTTCACCCCTTAGAGTGAATATAACCCCTTAGAGTGTGTATAGCTGCATCCACTAACCCCTTAGAGTGTGTATAGCTGCATTCTCTCACCCCTTAGAGTGAGTATAGCTGCATCCTCTCACCCCTTAGAGTGTGCATAGCTGCATCCTCTCACCCCTTAGAGTGTGCATAGCTGCATCCTCTCACCCCTTAGAGTGAGTAGAGCTGCATCCTCTCACCCCTTAGAGTGTGCATAGCTGCATCCTCACACCCCTTACAGTGAGTATAGCTGCATCCTCTCACCCTCAGAATGAGTATAGCTGCATCCTCTCACCGCTAAGAGTGTGTGTAGCTGCATCCTCTCACCCCTTAGAGTGTGTATAGCTGCATCCTCTCCCCCTTAGAGTGAGCATAACTGCATCCTCTCACCCTCAGAGTGTGTATAGCTGCATCCTCTCACCCCTTAGAGTGTGTATAGCTGCATCCTCTCACCCCTTAGAGTGTGTATAGCTGCATCCTCTCCCCCTTAGAGTGTGCATAGCTGCATCCTCTCACCCCTTAGAGTGTGTATAGCTGCATCCTCTCACCCCTTAGAGTGTGTATAGCTGCATCCTCTCACCCCTTAGAGTGTGTATAGCTGCATCCTCTCACCCCTTAGAGTGAGTAGAGCTGCATCCTCTCACCCCTTAGAGTGAGTATAGCTGCATCCTGTCACCCTCAGAGTGAGTAGAGCTGCATCCTTTCACCCCTTAGAGTGAATATAGCTGCATCCTCTCACCCCTTAGAGTGTGTATAGCTGCATCCTCTCACCCCTTAGAGTGTGTATAGCTGCATCCTCTCACCCCTTAGAGTGTGTATAGCTGCATCCTCTCACCCCTTAGAGTGTGTATAGCTGCATCCTCTCACCCCTTAGAGTGTGTATAGCTGCATCCTCTCACCCCTTAGAGTGAGTATAGCTGCATCCTCTCACCCCTTAGAGTGAGTATAGCTGCATCCTCTCACCCTCAGAATGAGTATAGCTGCATCCTGTCACCCTCAGAGTGAGTAGAGCTGCATCCTTTCACCCCTTAGAGTGAATATAGCTGCATCCTCTCACCGCTTAGAGTGTGTGTAGCTGCATCCTCTCACCCCTTAGAGTGAGTACAACTGCATCCTCTCACCCCTTAGAGTGTGTATAGCTGCATCCTCTCACCCCTTAGAGTGTGTATAGCTGCATCCTCTCACCCCTTAGAGTGTGTATAGCTGCATCCTCTCACCCCTTAGAGTGTGTATAGCTGCATCCTCTCCCCCTTAGAGTGTGCATAGCTGCATCCTCTCACCCCTCAGAGTGTGTATAGCTGCATCCTCTCACCCCTTAGAGTGAGTATAGCTGCATCCTCTCACCCCTTAGAGTGTGTATAGCTGCATCCCCTCACCCCTTAGAGTGAGTAGAGCTGCATCCTCTCACCCCTTAGAGTGTGTATAGCTGCATCCTCTCACCCCTTAGAGTGTGTGTAGCTGCATCCTCTCACCCCTTAGAGTGTGTATAGCTGCATCCTCTCACCCCTTAGAGTGTGTATAGCTGCATCCTCTCACCCCTTAGAGTGTGTATAGCTGCATCCTCTCACCCCTTAGAGTGTGTATAGCTGCATCCTCTCACCCCTTAGAGTGTGTATAGCTGCATCCTCTCACCCCTTAGAGTGTGTATAGCTGCATCCTCTCACCCCTTAGAGTGTGTATAGCTGCATCCTCTCACCCCTTAGAGTGAGTATAGCTGCATCCTCTCACCCCTTAGAGTGAGTATAGCTGCATCCTCTCACCCCTTAGAGTGAGTATAGCTGCATCCTCTCACCCCTTAGAGTGTGTATAGCTGCATCCTCTCACCCCTTAGAGTGTGTATAGCTGCATCCTCTCACCCCTTAGAGTGAGTATAGCTGCATCCTCTCACCCCTTAGAGTGAGTATAGCTGCATCCTCTCACCCCTTAGAGTGTGTATAGCTGCATCCTCTCACCCCTTAGAGTGTGTATAGCTGCATCCTCTCACCCCTTAGAGTGTGTATAGCTGCATCCTCTCACCCCTTAGAGTGTGTATAGCTGCATCCTCTCACCCCTTAGAGTGAGTATAGCTGCATCCTCTCACCCCTTAGAGTGAGTATAGCTGCATCCTCTCACCCCTTAGAGTGTGTATAGCTGCATCCTCTCACCCCTTAGAGTGAGTACAACTGCATCCTCTCACCCCTTAGAGTGTGTATAGCTGCATCCTCTCACCCCTTAGAGTGAGTACAACTGCATCCTCTCACCCCTTAGAGTGTGTATAGCTGCATCCTTTCACCCCTTAGAGTGAATATAGCTGCATCCTCTCACCCCTTAGAGTGAGTATAGCTGCATCCTCTCCCCCTTAGAGTGAGTATAGCTGCATCCTCTCACCCCTTAGAGTGTGTATAGCTGCATCCTCTCACCCCTTAGAGTGTGTATAGCTGCATCCTCTCACCCCTTAGAGTGTGTATAGCTGCATCCTCTCACCCCTTAGAGTGTGTATAGCTGCATCCTCTCACCCTTTAGAGTGTGTATAGCTGCATCCTCTCACCCCTTAGAGTGTGTATAGCTGCATCCTCTCACCCCTTAGAGTGAGTATAGCTGCATCCTCTCACCCCTTAGAGTGTGTATAGCTGCATCCTCTCACCCCTTAGAGTGTGTGTAGCTGCATCCTCTCACCCCTTAGAGTGTGTATAGCTGCATCCTCTCACCCCTTAGAGTGTGTATAGCTGCATCCTCTCCCCCTTAGAGTGTGCATAGCTGCATCCTCTCACCCCTTAGAGTGTGTATAGCTGCATCCTCTCACCCCTTAGAGTGAGTATAGCTGCATCCTCTCACCCCTTAGAGTGTGTATAGCTGCATCCTCTCACCCCTTAGAGTGAGTATAGCTGCATCCTCTCACCCCTTAGAGTGTGTATAGCTGCATCCTCTCACCCTCAGAGTGTGTATAGCTGCATCCTCTCACCCCTTAGAGTGAGTATAGCTGCATCCTCTCACCCCTTAGAGTGTGTATAGCTGCATCCTCTCACCCCTTAGAGTGTGTATAGCTGCATCCTCTCACCCCTTAGAGTGTGTATAGCTGCATCCTCTCACCCCTTAGAGTGTGTATAGCTGCATCCTCTCACCCCTTAGAGTGTGTATAGCTGCATCCTCTCACCCCTTAGAGTGTGTATAGCTGCATCCTCTCACCCCTTAGAGTGTGTATAGCTGCATCCTCTCACCCCTTAGAGTGTGTATAGCTGCATCCTCTCACCCCTTAGAGTGTGTATAGCTGCATCCTCACACCCCTTATAGTGTGTATAGCTGCATCCTCTCCCCCTTAGAGTGTGTATAGCTGCATCCTCTCACCCCTTAGAATGAGTATAGCTGCATCCTCTCACCCTCAGAGTGTGTATAGCTGCATCCTCTCACCCCTTAGAGTGAGTACAGCTGCATCCTCTCACCCCTTAGAGTGTGTATAGCTGCATCCTCTCACCCCTTAGAGTGAGTACAGCTGCATCCTCTCACCCCTTAGAGTGTGTATAGCTGCATCCTCACCCCTTTAGAGTGAATATAGCTGCATCCTCTCACCCCTTAGAGTGAGTATAGTTGCATCCTCTCCCCCCTTAGAGTGAGTATAGCTGCATCCTCTCACCCCTTAGAGTGTGTATAGCTGCATCCTCTCACCCCTTAGAGTGAGTATAGCTGCATCCTCTCACCCCTTAGAGTGTGTATAGCTGCATCCTCTCACCCCTTAGAGTGTGTATAGCTGCATCCTCTCACCCCTTAGAGTGTGTATAGCTGCATCCTCTCACCCCTTAGAGTGTGTATAGCTGCATCCTCTCACCCCTTAGAGTGTGTATAGCTGCATCCTCTCACCCCTTAGAGTGAGTATAGCTGCATCCTCTCACCCCTTAGAGTGAGTATAGCTGCATCCTCTCACCCCTTAGAGTGTGTATAGCTGCATCCTCTCACCCCTTAGAGTGTGTATAGCTGCATCCTCTCACCCCTTAGAGTGTGTATAGCTGCATCCTCTCACCCCTTAGAGTGAGTATAGCTGCATCCTCTCACCCCTTAGAGTGTGTATAGCTGCATCCTCTCACCCCTTAGAGTGTGTATAGCTGCATCCTCTCACCCCTTAGAGTGTGTATAGCTGCATCCTCTCACCCCTTAGAGTGTGTATAGCTGCATCCTCTCACCCCTTAGAGTGTGTATAGCTGCATCCTCTCACCCCTTAGAGTGTGTATAGCTGCATCCTCTCACCCCTTAGAGTGAGTATAGCTGCATCCTCTCACCCCTTAGAGTGAGTATAGCTGCATCCTCTCACCCCTTAGAGTGTGTATAGCTGCATCCTCTCACCCCTTAGAGTGTGTATAGCTGCATCCTCTCACCCCTTAGAGTGAGTAGAGCTGCATCCTCTCACCCCTTAGAGTGTGTATAGCTGCATCCTCTCACCCCTTAGAGTGAGTATAGCTGCATCCTCTCACCCCTTAGAGTGTGTATAGCTGCATCCTCTCACCCCTTAGAGTGTGTATAGCTGCATCCTCTCACCCCTTAGAGTGTGTATAGCTGCATCCTCTCACCCCTTAGAGTGTGTATAGCTGCATCCTCTCACCCCTTAGAGTGTGTATAGCTGCATCCTCTCACCCCTTAGAGTGTGTATAGCTGCATCCTCTCACCCCTTAGAGTGAGTATAGCTGCATCCTCTCACCCCTTAGAGTGAGTATAGCTGCATCCTCTCACCCCTTAGAGTGTGTATAGCTGCATCCTCTCACCCCTTAGAGTGTGTATAGCTGCATCCTCTCACCCCTTAGAGTGTGTATAGCTGCATCCTCTCACCCCTTAGAGTGTGTGTAGCTGCATCCTCTCACCCCTTAGAGTGAGTATAGCTGCATCCTCTCACCCCTTAGAGTGTGTATAGCTGCATCCTCTCACCCCTTAGAGTGTGTATAGCTGCATCCTCTCACCCCTTAGAGTGTGTATAGCTGCATCCTCTCACCCCTTAGAGTGTGTATAGCTGCATCCTCTCACCCCTTAGAGTGTGTATAGCTGCATCCTCTCACCCCTTAGAGTGTGTATAGCTGCATCCTCTCACCCCTTAGAGTGAGTATAGCTGCATCCTCTCACCCCTTAGAGTGTGTATAGCTGCATCCCCTCACCCCTTAGAGTGAGTATAGCTGCATCCTCTCACCCCTTAGAGTGTGTATAGCTGCATCCTCTCACCCCTTAGAGTGAGTATAGCTGCATCCTCTCACCCCTTAGAGTGAGTACAGCTGCATCCTCTCACCCCTTAGAGTGAGTATAGCTGCATCCTCTCACCCCTTAGAGTGTGTATAGCTGCATCCTCTCACCCCTTAGAGTGTGTATAGCTGCATCCTCTCACCCCTTAGAGTGTGTATAGCTGCATCCTCTCACCCCTCAGAGTGAGTATAGCTGCATCCTCTCACCCCTTAGAGTGTGTATAGCTGCATCCTCTCACCCCTTAGAGTGAGTATAGCTGCATCCTCTCACCCCTTAGAGTGAGTACAGCTGCATCCTCTCACCCCTTAGAGTGAGTATAGCTGCATCCTCTCACCCCTTAGAGTGTGTATAGCTGCATCCTCTCACCCCTTAGAGTGTGTATAGCTGCATCCTCTCACCCCTTAGAGTGTGTATAGCTGCATCCTCTCACCCCTTAGAGTGAGTATAGCTGCATCCTCTCACCCCTTAGAGTGTGTATAGCTGCATCCTCTCACCCCTCAGAGTGTGTAGCTGCATCCTCTCACCCCTTAGAGTGTGTATAGCTGCATCCTCTCACCCCTTAGAGTGTGTATAGCTGCATCCTCTCACCCCTTAGAGTGAGTATAGCTGCATCCTCTCACCCCTTAGAGTGTGTATAGCTGCATCCTCTCACCCCTTAGAGTGTGTATAGCTGCATCCTCTCACCCCTTAGAGTGTGTATAGCTGCATCCTCTCACCCCTTAGAGTGTGTATAGCTGCATCCTCTCACCCCTTAGAGTGTGTATAGCTGCATCCTCTCACCCCTTAGAGTGAGTATAGCTGCATCCTCTCACCCCTTAGAGTGAGTACAGCTGCATCCTCTCACCCCTTAGAGTGAGTATAGCTGCATCCTCTCACCCCTTAGAGTGTGTATAGCTGCATCCTCTCACCCCTTAGAGTGTGTATAGCTGCATCCTCTCACCCCTTAGAGTGTGTATAGCTGCATCCTCTCACCCCTTAGAGTGAGTATAGCTGCATCCTCTCACCCCTTAGAGTGTGTATAGCTGCATCCTCTCACCCCTTAGAGTGAGTATAGCTGCATCCTCTCACCCCTTAGAGTGTGTATAGCTGCATCCTCTCACCCCTTAGAGTGTGTATAGCTGCATCCTCTCACCCCTTAGAGTGTGTATAGCTGCATCCTCTCACCCCTTAGAGTGTGTATAGCTGCATCCTCTCACCCGTTAGAGTGTGTATAGCTGCATCCTCTCCCCCCTTAGAGTGAGTATAGCTGCATCCTCTCACCCCTTAGAGTGTGTGTATAGCTGCATCCTCTCACCCCTTAGAGTGTTTATAGCTGCATACTTTCACCCCTTAGAGTGTGTATAGCTGCATCCTCTCACCCCTTAGAGTGTGTATAGCTGCATCCTCTCACCCCTTAGAGTGAGTATAGCTGCATCCTCTCACCCCTTAGAGTGTGTATAGCTGCATCCTCTCACCCCTTAGAGTGTGTATAGCTGCATCCTCTCACCCCTTAGAGTGTGTATAGCTGCATCCTCTCACCCTTAGAGTGTGTATAGCTGCATCCTCTCACCCCTTAGAGTGTGTATAGCTGCATCCTCTCACCCCTTAGAGTGTGTATAGCTGCATCCTCTCACCCCTTAGAGTGAGTATAGCTGCATCCTCTCACCCCTTAGAGTGTGTATAGCTGCATCCTCTCACCCCTCAGAGTGAGTAGAGCTGCATCCTCTCACCCCTTAGAGTGTGCATAGCTGCATCCTCTCACCCCTTAGTGTGAGTAGAGCTGCATCCTCTCACCCCTTAGAGTGTGTGTAGCTGCATCCTCTCACCCCTTAGAGTGAGTATAGCTGCATCCTCTCACCCCTTAGAGTGTGTATAGCTGCATCCTCTCACCCCTTAGAGTGAGTAGAGCTGCATCCTCTTACCCCTTAGAGTGTGTATACCTGCATCCTCTCACCCTTTAGATCGTATCCCCCCTTAGAGTGAGTATAACTGCATCCTCTCACCCCTTAGAGTGAGTATAACGGCATCCTCTCACCCCTTAGAGTGTTTATAGCTGCATACTTTCACCCCTTAGAGTTTGTATTGCTGCATCCTCTCACCCCTTAGAGTGAGTACAGCTGCACCCTCTCACCCCTTAGAGTGAGTAGAGCTGCATCCTCTCACCCCTTAGAGTGTGTATAGCTGCATCCTCTCACCCCTTAGAGTGTGTATAGCTGCATCCTCTCACCCTTTAGAGTGTGTATAGCTGCATCCTCTCACCCCTTAGAGTGAGTATAGCTGCATCCCCTCACCCCTTAGAGTGTGCATAGCTGCATCCTCTCACCCCTTAGAGTGTGTATAGCTGCATCCTCTCACCCCTTAGAGTGTGTATAGCTGCATCCTCTCACCCCTTAGAGTGTGTATAGCTGCATCCTCTCACCCCTTAGAGTGTGTATAGCTGCATCCTCTCACCCCTTAGAGTGTGTATAGCTGCATCCTCTCACCCCTTAGAGTGTGTATAGCTGCATCCTCTCACCCCTTAGAGTGTGTATAGCTGCATCCTCTCACCCCTTAGAGTGTGTATAGCTGCATCCTCTCACCCGTTAGAGTGTGTATAGCTGCATCCTCTCCCCCCTTAGAGTGAGTATAGCTGCATCCTCTCACCCCTTAGAGTGTGTATAGCTGCATCCTCTCACCCCTTAGAGTGTTTATAGCTGCATACTTTCACCCCTTAGAGTGTGTATAGCTGCATCCTCTCACCCCTTAGAGTGTGTGTAGCTGCATCGTCTCACCCCTTAGAGTGAGTATGGCTGCATCCTCACACCTCTTACAGTGAGTATAGCTGCATCCTCACACCTCTTACAGTGAGTATAGCTGCACCCTATCACCCCTTAGAGTGTGTACAGCTGCATCCCCTCACCCCTTAGAGTGTGTATAGCTGCATCCTCACACCCCTTAGAGTGTGTATAGCTGCATCCTCTCACCCCTTAGAGTGTGTATAGCTGCATCCTCTCACCCCTTAGAGTGTGTAGAGCTGCATCCTCTCACCTCTTAGAGTGTTTTTCGCTGCATCCTCTCACCCCTTAGAGTGTGCATAGCTGCATCATTTCACTCCTTAGAGTGTTTTTAGCTGCATCCTCTCACCCCTTAGAGTTTCTATAGCTGCATCCTCTCACCCCTTAGAGTGTGTAGAGCTGCATCCTCTCACCCCTTAGAGTGAGTATAGCTGCATCCTCTCACCCCTTAGAGTGTGTATAGCTGCATCCTCTCACCCCTCAGAGTGAGTATAGCTGCATCCTCTCACCCCTTAGAGTGTGTATAGCTGCATCCTCTCACCCCTTAGAGTGTGTATAGCTGCATCCTCTCACCCCTTAGAGTGTGTATAGCTGCATCCTCTCACCCCTTAGAGTGTGTATAGCTGCATCCTCTCACCCCTTAGAGTGTGTATAGCTGCATCCTCTCACCCTCAGAGTGAGTATAGCTGCATCCTCACACCTCTTACAGTGAGTATAGCTGCATCCTCACACCTCTTACAGTGAGTATAGCTGCACCCTATCACCCCTTAGAGTGTGTACAGCTGCATCCCCTCACCCCTAAAAGTGTGTGTAGCTGCATCCTCTCACCCTCAGAGTGAGTAGAGCTGCATCCTCTCACCCCTCAGAGTGAGTATAGCTGCATCCTCTCACCCTCAGAGTGAGTAGAGCTGCATCCTCTCACCCCTTAGAGTGAGTATAGCTGCATCCTCTCACCCTCAGAGTGAGTATAGCTGCATCCTCTCACCCCTTAGAGTGAGTCTAGCTGCATCCTCTCATCCCTTAGAGTGAGTACAACTGCATCCTCTCACCCCTTAGAGTGTGTATAGCTGCATCCTCTCACCCTCAGAGTGAGTATAGCTGCATCCTCACACCTCTTACAGTGAGTATAGCTGCACCCTATCACCCCTTAGAGTGTGTACAGCTGCATCCCCTCACCCCTAAAAGTGTGTGTAGCTGCATCCTCTCACCCTCAGAGTGAGTATAGCTGCATCCTCTCACCCTCAGAGTGAGTAGAGCTGCATCCTCTCACCCCTCAGAGTGAGTATAGCTGCATCCTCTCACCCCTTAGAGTGAGTATAGCTGCATCCTCTCACCCCTTAGAGTGAGTATAGCTGCATCCTCTCACCCTCAGAGTGAGTATAGCTGCATCCTCTCACCCCTCAGAGTGAGTATAGCTGCATCCTCTCACCCGTTAGAGTGTGTATAGCTGCATTCTTTCACCCCTTAGAGTGAATATAGCTGCATCCTCTCACCCCTTAGAGTGAGTATAGCTGCATCCTCTCACCCCTTAGAGTGTGTATAGCTGCATCCTCTCACCCCTTAGAGTGTGTATAGCTGCATCCTCTCACCCCTTAGAGTGTGTGTAGCTGCATCCTCTCACCCCTTAGAGTGTGTATAGCTGCATCCTCTCACCCCTTAGAGTGTACATAGCTGCATCCTCTCACCCCTCAGAGTGAGTATAGCTGCATCCTCTCACCCCTTAGAGTGTGTATAGCTGCATCCTCTCACCCCTTAGAGTGAGTATAGCTGCATCCTCTCACCCCTTAGAGTGTGTATAGCTGCATCCTCTCACCCCTTAGAGTGTGTATAGCTGCATCCTCTCACCCCTTAGAGTGAGTATAGCTGCATCCTCTCACCCCTTAGAGTGTACATAGCTGCATCCTCTCCCCCCTTAGAGTGTGTATAGCTGCATCCTCTCACCCCTTAGAATGTGTATAGCTGCATCCTCTCACGCCTTAGAGTGTGTGTAGCTGCATCCTCGCACCCCTTAGAGTGTATGTAGCTGCATCCTCTCACCCCTTAGAGTGTGCATAGCTGCATCCTCTCACCCTTTAGAGTGAGTAGAGCTGCATCCTCTTACCCCTTAGAGTGTGTATACCTGCATCCTCTCACCCTTTAGATCGTATCCCCCCTTAGAGTGAGTATAACTGCATCCTCTCACCCCTTAGAGTGAGTATAACGGCATCCTCTCACCCCTTAGAGTGTTTATAGCTGCATACTTTCACCCCTTAGAGTTTGTATTGCTGCATCCTCTCTCCCCTTAGAGTGAGTACAGCTGCACCCTCTCACCCCTTAGAGTGTGTATAGCTGCATCCTCTCACCCCTCAAAAGTGAGTAGAGCTGCATCCTCTCACCCCTTAGAGTGTGTGTAGCTGCATCCTCTCACCCCTCAAAAGTGAGTATAGCTGCATCCTCTCACCCCTTAGAGTGTGTATAGCTGCATCCTCTCACCCCTTAGAGTGTGCATAGCTGCATCCTCTCACCCCTTAGAGTGTGTATAGCTGCATCCTCTCACCCCTTAGAGTGTATATAGCTGCATCCTCTCACCCCTTAGAGTGTGTATAGCTGCATCCTCTCACCCCTTAGAGTGTGCATAGCTGCATCCTCTCACCCCTTAGAGTGAGTATAGCTGCATCCTCTCAGCCCTCAGAGTGAGAAGATCTGCATCCTCTCACCCCTTAGAGTGTGTATAGCTGCATCCCCTCACCCCTTAGAGTGTGTGTAGCTGCATCCTCTCACCCCTCAGAGTGAGTAGACTGTATCCTCTCATCCTTTAGAGTGTGCATAGCTGCATCCTCTCACCCCTTAGAGTGAGCATAGCTGCATCCTCTCACCCCTTAGAGTGTGTATACCTGCATCCTCTCACCCTTTAGATCGTATCCCCCCTTAGAGTGAGTATAACTGCATCCTCTCACCCCTTAGAGTGAGTATAACGGCATCCTCTCACCCCTTAGAGTGTTTATAGCTGCATACTTTCACCCCTTAGAGTTTGTATAGCTGCATCCTCTCAGCCCTTAGAGTGAGTACAGCTGCACCCTCTCACCCCTTAGAGTGTGTATAGCTGCATCCTCTCACCCCTTAGAGTGTGTATAGCTGCATCCTCTCACCCCTTAGAGTGTGTACAGCTGCATCCTCTCACCCCTTAGAGTGTGTATAGCTGCATCCTCTCCCCCTTAGAGTGTGTATAGCTGCATCCTCTCACCTCTCACCCCTTAGAGTGTGTATAGCTGCATCCTCTCACCCGTTAGAGTGTGTATAGCTGCATCCTCTCACCCCTTAGAGTGTGTGTAGCTGCATCCTCTCACCCCTTAGAGTGTGTATAGCTGCATCCTCTCACCCGTTAGAGTGTGTATAGCTGCATCCTCTCACCCCTTAGAGTGTGTATAGCTGCATCCTCTCAACCGTTAGAGTGTGTATAGCTGCATCCTCTCCCCCCTTAGAGTGAGTATAGCTGCATCCTCTCACCCCTTAGAGTGTGTGTATAGCTGCATCCTCTCACCCCTTAGAGTGTTTATAGCTGCATATTTTCACCCCTTAGAGTGTATATAGCTGCATCCTCTCACCCCTTAGAGTGTGTGTAGCTGCATCAGCTCACCCCTTAGAGTGAGTATGGCTGCATCCTCTATCCCCTTAGCGTGAGTATAGCTGCATCCTCACACCTCTTACAGTGAGTATAGCTGCACCCTATCACCCCTTAGAGTGTGTACAGCTGCATCCCCTCACCCCTTAGAGTGTGTATAGCTGCATCCTCACACCCCTTAGAGTGTGTATAGCTGCATCCTCTCACCCCTTAGAGTGTGTATAGCTGCATCCTCTCACCCCTTAGAGTGTGTAGAGCTGCATCCTCTCACCTCTTAGAGTGTTTTTCGCTGCATCCTCTCACCCCTTAGAGTGTGCATAGCTGCATCCTCTCACCCCTTAGAGTTTCTATAGCTGCATCCCCTCACCCCTTAGAGTGTGTAGAGCTGCATCCTCTCACCCCTCAGAGTGAGTAGAGCTGCATCCTCTCACCCGTTAGCGTGTGTATAGCTGCATACTCTCACCTCTTAGAGTGTGTATAGCTGCATCCTCTCACCCCTTAGAGTGAGTATAACTGCATTGTCTCACCCCGCAGAGTGAGTAGAGCTGCATCCTCTCCCCCCTTAGAGTGAGTATAGCTGCATCCTCTCACCCCTTAGAGTATGTAGAGCTGCATCCTCTCACCCCTAAAAGTGTGTATAGCTGCATCCTCTCACCCCTTAGAGTGTGTATAGCTGCATCCTCTCACCCCTTAGAGTGTGTACAGCTGCATCCCCTCACCCCTAAAAGTGTGTATAGCTGCATCCTCTCACCCCTTAGAGTGTGTATAGCTGCATCCTCTCACCCCTTAGAGTATGTAGAGCTGCATCCTCTCACCCCTAAAAGTGTGTATAGCTACATCCTCTCACCCCTTAGAGTGTGTATAGCTGCATCCTCTCACCCGTTAGAGTGTGCATAGCTGCATCCTCTCACCCCTTAGAGTGAGTATAACTGCATTGTCTCACCCCTCAGAGTGAGTAGAGCTGCATCCTCTCATCCCTTAGATCATATCCCCCCATAGAGTGAGCATAACTGCATCCTCTCACCCCTTAGAGTGAGTATAGCTGCATCCTCTCACCCCTTAGAGTGTGTATAGCTGCATCCTCTCCCCCCTTAGAGTGAGTATAGCTGCATCCTCTCACCCCTTAGAGTATGTAGAGCTGCATCCTCTCACCCCTAAAAGTGTGGATAGCTGCATCCTCTCACCCCTTAGAGTGTGTATAGCTGCATCGTCTCACCCCTTAGAGTGTGTACAGCTGCATCCCCTCACCCCTAAAAGTGTGTATAGCTGCATCCTCTCACCCTCAGAGTGAGTATAGCTGCATCCTCTCACCCCTCAAAGTGAGTATAGCTGCATCCTCTCACCCTCAGAGTGAGTAGAGCTGCATCCTCTCACCCCTCAGAGTGAGTATAGCTGCATCCTCTCACCCCTTAGAGTGAGTATAGCTGCATCCTCTCACCCCTCAGAGTGTGTATAGCTGCATCCTTTCACCCCTTTGAGTGAATATAGCTGCATCCTCTCATCCCTTAGAGTGAGTACAACTGCATCCTCTCACCCCTTAGAGTGTGTATAGCTGCATCCTCTCACCCCTTAGAGTGAGTACAACTGCATCCTCTCACCCCTTAGAGTGTGTATAGCTGCATCCTCTCACCCCTTAGAGTGAGTATAGCTGCATCCTCTCACCCCTTAGAGTGAGTATAGCTGCATCCTCTCACCCCTTAGAGTGTGTATAGCTGCATCCTCTCACCCCTTAGAGTGTGTATAGCTGCATCCTCTCACCCCTTAGAGTGAGTATAGCTGCATCCTCTCACCCCTTAGAGTGTGTATAGCTGCATCCTCTCACCCTCAGAGTGTGTATAGCTGCATCCTCTCACCCCTTAGAGTGTGTATAGCTGCATCCTCTCACCCCTTAGAGTGTGTATAGCTGCATCCTCTCCCCCCTTAGAGTGAGTATAGCTGCATCCTCTCACCCCTTAGAGTGTGTATAGCTGCATCCTCTCACCCCTCAGAGTGTGTATAGCTGCATCCTCTCACCCCTTAGAGTGTGTATAGCTGCATCCTCTCACCCTCAGAGTGTGTATAGCTGCATCCTCTCACCCCTTAGAGTGTGTATAGCTGCATCCTCTCACCCCTTAGAGTGAGTACAACTGCATCCTCTCCCCCCTTAGAGTGTGTATAGCTGCATCCTCTCACCCCTTAGAATGTGTATAGCTGCATCCTCTCACCCCTTAGAATGTGTATAGCTGCATCCTCTCACCCCTTAGAGTGTACATAGCTGCATCCTCTCACCCCTCAGAGTGAGTATAGCTGCATCCTCGCACCCCTTAGAGTGTGTGTAGCTGCATCCTCTCACCCCTTAGAGTGTGTATAGCTGCATCCTCTCACCCCTTAGAGTGAGTATAGCTGCATCCTCTCACCCCTCAGAGTGAGTATAGCTGCATCCTCGCACCCCTTAGAGTGTGTATAGCTGCATCCTCTCACCCCTTAGAGTGAGTATAGCTGCATCCTTTCACCGCTTAGAGTGAGTATAGCTGCATCCTTGCACCCCTTAGAGTGTGTATAGCTGCATCCTCTCACCCCTTAGAGTGTGTATAGCTGCATCCTCTCACCCCTTAGAGTGAGTACAACTGCATCCTCTCCCCCCTTAGAGTGTGTATAGCTGCATCCTCTCACCCCTTAGAATGTGTATAGCTGCATCCTCTCACCCCTTAGAGTGTACATAGCTGCATCCTCTCACCCCTCAGAGTGAGTATAGCTGCATCCTCGCACCCCTTAGAGTGTATGTAGCTGCATCCTCTCACCCCTTAGAGTGTGCATAGCTGCATCTTCTCACCCCTTAGTGTGAGTAGAGTTGCATCCTCTCACCCCTTAGAGTGTGTGTAGCTGCATCCTCTCACCCCCTAGAGTGAGTATAGCTGCATCCTCTCACCCCTTAGAGTGTGTATAGCTGCATCCTCTCACCCCTTAGAGTGAGTATAGCTGCATCCTCTTACCCCTTAGAGTGTGTATACCTGCATCCTCTCACCCTTTAGATCGTATCCCCCCTTAGAGTGAGTATAACTGCATCCTCTCACCCCTTAGAGTGAGTATAACGGCATCCTCTCACCCCTTAGAGTGTTTATAGCTGCATACTTTCACCCCTTAGAGTTTGTATTGCTGCATCCTCTCTCCCCTTAGAGTGAGTACAGCTGCACCCTCTCACCCCTTAGAGTGTGTATAGCTGCATCCTCTCACCCCTCAAAAGTGAGTAGAGCTGCATCCTCTCACCCCTTAGAGTGTGTGTAGCTGCATCCTCTCACCCCTCAAAAGTGAGTATAGCTGCATCCTCTCACCCCTTAGAGTGTGTATAGCTGCATCCTCTCACCCCTTAGAGTGTGCATAGCTGCATCCTCTCACCCCTTAGGGTGTGTATAGCTGCATCCTCTCACCCCTTAGAGTGAGTATAGCTGCATCCTCTCACCCCTTAGAGTGAGTATAGATGCATCCTCTCACCCCTTAGAGTGTGTATAGCTGCATCCTCTCACCCCTTAGAGTGTGTATAGCTGCATCCTCTCACCCCTTAGAGTGTGTATAGCTGCATCCTCTCACCCCTTAGAGTGAGTATAGCTGCATCCTCTCACCCCTTAGAGTGAGTATAGCTGCATCCTCTCAGCCCTCAGAGTGAGAAGATCTGCATCCTCTCACCCCTTAGAGTGTGTATAGCTGCATCCTCTCACCCCTTAGAGTGTGTGTAGCTGCATCCTCTCACCCCTTAGAGTGTGTATAGCTGCATCCTCTCACCCCTTAGAGTGAGCATAGCTGCATCCTCTCACCCCTTAGAGTGTGTATACCTGCATCCTCTCACCCTTTAGATCGTATCCCCCCTTAGAGTGAGTATAACTGCATCCTCTCACCCCTTAGAGTGAGTATAACGGCATCCTCTCACCCCTTAGAGTGTTTATAGCTGCATACTTTCACCCCTTAGAGTTTGTATAGCTGCATCCTCTCACCCCTTAGAGTGAGTACAGCTGCACCCTCTCACCCCTTAGAGTGTGTATAGCTGCATCCTCTCACCCCTTAGAGTGTGTATAGCTGCATCCTCTCACCCCTTAGAGTGTGTATAGCTGCATCCTCTCACCCCTTAGAGTGTGTATAGCTGCATCCTCTCCCCCTTAGAGTGTGTATAGCTGCATCCTCTCACCCCTTAGAGTGTGTATAGCTGCATCCTCTCACCCGTTAGAGTGTGTATAGCTGCATCCTCTCACCCCTTAGAGTGTGTATAGCTGCATCCTCTCACCCGTTAGAGTGTGTATAGCTGCATCCTCTCACCCCTTAGAGTGAGTATAGCTGCATCCTCTCACCCCTTAGAGTGTGTATAGCTGCATCCTCTCACCCCTTAGAGTGTGTATAGCTGCATCCTCTCACCCCTTAGAGTGTGTATAGCTGCATCCTCTCACCCCTTAGAGTGTGTATAGCTGCATCCTCTCACCCCTTAGAGTGTGTATAGCTGCATCCTCTCACCCCTTAGAGTGTGTATAGCTGCATCCTCTCACCCCTCAGAGTGAGTATAGCTGCATCCTCTCACCCCTTAGAGTGTGTATAGCTGCATCCTCTCACCCCTTAGAGTGTGTATAGCTGCATCCTCTCACCCCTTAGAGTGTGTATAGCTGCATCCTCTCACCCTCAGAGTGTGTATAGCTGCATCCTCTCACCCCTTAGAGTGAGTCTAGCTGCATCCTCTCACCCCTTAGAGTGTGTATAGCTGCATCCTCTCACCCCTTAGAGTGTTTATAGCTGCATACTTTCACCCCTTAGAGTGTGTATAGTTGCATCCTCTCACCCCTTAGAGTGTGTGTAGCTGCATCGTCTCACCCCTTAGAGTGAGTATGGCTGCATCCTCTCACCCCTTAGAGTGAGTATAGCTGCATCCTCACACCTCTTAGAGTGAGTATAGCTGCATCCTCTCACCCCTTAGAGTGTGTATAGCTGCATCCTCTCACCCCTTAGAGTGTGTATAGCTGCATCCTCTCACCCCTTAGAGTGTGTATAGCTGCATCCTCTCACCCCTTAGAGTGTGTATAGCTGCATCCTCTCACCCCTTAGAGTGTGTATAGCTGCATCCTCTCACCCCTCAGAGTGAGTATAGCTGCATCCTCTCACCCCTTAGAGTGTGTATAGCTGCATCCTCTCACCCCTTAGAGTGAGAATAACTGAATTGTCTGACCCCTCAGAGTGAGTAGAGCTGCATCCTCTCCCCCCTTAGAGTGAGTATAGCTGCATCCTCTCACCCCTTAGAGTGTGTATAGCTGCATCCTCTCACCCCTTAGAGTGAGTATAGCTGCATCCTCTCACCCCTTAGAGTGTGTATAGCTGCATCCTCTCACCCCTTAGAGTGTGTATAGCTGCATCCTCTCACCCCTTAGAGTGTGTATAGCTGCATCCTCTCACCCCTTAGAGTGTGTATAGCTGCATCCTCTCACCCCTTAGAGTGAGTAGAGCTGCATCCTCTCACCCCTTAGCGTGTGTGTAGCTGCATCCTCTCACCAGTTAGAGTGTGTATAGCTGCATCCTCTCACCCCTTAGAGTGTGTATAGCTGCATCCTCGCACCCCTTAGAGTGTGTATAGCTGCATCCTCTCACCCCTTAGAGTGAGTAGAGCTGCATCCTCTCACCCCTTAGCGTGTGTATAGCTGCATCCTCTCACCCCTTAGAGTGTGTATAGCTGCATCCTCTCACCCCTTAGAGTGAGTAGAGCTGCATCCTCTTACCCCTTAGAGTGTGTATAGCTACATCCTCTCACCCCTTAGAGTGTTTATAGCTGCATACTTTCACCCCTTAGAGTGTGTATAGCTGCATCCTCTCACCCCTTAGAGTGTTTATAGCTGCATCCTCTCACCCCTTAGAGTGAGTATAGCTGCATCCTCTCACCCCTCAGAGTGAGTATAGCTGCATCCTCGCACCCCTTAGAGTGTGTATAGCTGCATCCTCTCACCCCTTAGAGTGTTTATAGCTGCATCCTCTCACCCCTTAGAGTGAGTATAGCTGCATCCTCACACCCCTCAGAGTGAGTATAGCTGCATCCTCGCACCCCTTAGAGTGTGTATAGCTGCATCCTCTCACCCCTTAGAGTGTGTATAGCTGCATCCTCTCACCCCTTAGAGTGTTTATAGCTGCATACTTTCACCCCCTTAGAGTTTGTATAGCTGCATCCTCTCACCCCTTAAAGTGAGTACAGCTGCACCCTCTCACCCCTTAGAGTGTGTATAGCTGCATCCTCTCACCCCTTAGAGTGTGTATAGCTGCATCCACTCACCCCTCAGAGTAAGTAGAGATGCATTCTTTCACCCCTTAGAGTGAGTACAACTGCATTCTCTCACCCCTTACATTGTGTATAGCTGCATCCACTCACCATGAGAGTGTGTATAGCTACATCCTCTCACCCCTCAGAGTGAGTAGAGCTGCATCTGCTCACCCCTTAGAGTGTGTATAGCAGCATCCTCTCACCCCTTAGATCCTAACCCCCCTTAGAGTGAGTATAACTGCATTCTCTCATCCCTTATAGTGAGTATAGCTTCATCTTATCCCCCCTTAGGGTGAGTATAGCTGCATCATCTTACCCCTTCGAGTGAGTATAGCTGCATCCTATTCCCCTTAGAGTAAGTATAGCTGCATCCTCTCACCCCTTAGAGTGAGTATAGCTGCATCCTCTCACCCCTTAGAGTGTGTATAGCTGCATCCTCTCACCCCTTAGAGTGTGTATAGCTGCATCCTCTCCCCCCCTTAGAGTGTGTATAGCTGCATCCTCTCACCCCTTAGAGTGTGTATAGCTGCATCCTCTCACCCCTTAGAGTGTGTATAGCTGCATCCTCTCACCCCTTAGAGTGTGTATAGCTGCATCCTCTCACCCCTCAGAGTGTGTATAGCTGCATCCTCTCACCCCTTAGAGTGTGTATAGCTGCATCCTCTCACCCCTTAGAGTGTGTATAGCTGCATCCTCTCACCCCTTAGAGTGTGTATAGCTGCATCCTCTCCCCCCCTTAGAGTGTGTATAGCTGCATCCTCTCCCCCATTAGAGTGTGTATAGCTGCATCCTCTCCCCCCTTAGAGTGTGTATAGCTGCATCCTCTCACCCCTTAGAGTGTGTATAGCTGCATCCTCTCCCCCATTAGAGTGTGTATAGCTGCATCCTCTCACCCCTTAGAGTGTGTATAGCTGCATCCTCTCCCCCCTTAGAGTGTGTATAGCTGCATCCTTTCCCCCCTTAGAGTGTGTATAGCTGCATCCTCTCACCCCTTAGAGTGTGTATAGCTGCATCCTCTCCCCCCTTAGAGTGTGTATAGCTGCATCCTCTCACCCCTTAGAGTGTGTATAGCTGCATCCTCTCCCCCCTTAGAGTGGGAATAGCTGCATCCTCTTACCTAATTGTATAAATGCTGAGGAATGTTAGGAAGACTTTCTATACCCTGTTCCCTTCCAACTGGAGCCCATTTATTGTTGTACAACTGTCCTCAGAACACTCTCCTGGTTGTGCTGTAAGACAAATTGACCTGCTGTTGTTCTTTTGGCTGCTGTCTGTCCACTGTCTGCTACTTATATCTCAGTCCCATCTGGGCTGGCCTTGGTCTGTCTTCTTTAGCTCCCCCATACTACTGTTTTCTACACTGTGGTGTTCTGTCTCCTGCTGTTGCTACCTTCATGTTTTTTGTGTTAGTATTACTCATCTTTTGTTGGTAGCTTTTAACACTGCCATTGCTGTTTCCTAGTCTGTTGAGACATTTTACTTACCTTTTGAGGATTCTTAGTGTTTTTATATATAAACCAATTTCATCTCACTCAGCTTCTCTTCACTCCTCACCCTACCTCCACCCGCCCCCATTCCCACATGCCCTTGACATCACTTCCTTTATACAGGCCAAACCCCTCCCAATCTAAATTCTAATCAATCGGAAGGGCCCCACATTCCTTCCTCCTGCAGCAACTTAACATCCATCTGAATGATAACCACTCGCAAACTGTCACCCCTCCCAACCACAGAAACTTTACACCTGCACCACTCTGTCTCTCTCTCTCTCCATCACTCATACACACACACACACACACACACACACACACACACACACACACACACACACACACACACACACACACACACACACACACCTTTCATTATCAGCACCATTCTGTTCCTTATATCTCTGACTCACTTTTGTACAACATAATTCAAACTACCACATCTGATATATAACTCGATGGAGAAGATAGAGTTACCTTTACTAATGTCACCTCTGCTTCCTCCCACTTCATGCTACCCTTCTATCTTTCCTCTCTCCTCTGTAAGCACTGGCATTTCAAACATGTTTCTCTTAATATTGCATTTTGTTTTACTACTATTAACATCCTGTCTAACAAACTATCACTGTATGCTTCACTTCTGTACAGCTCTGTTACTGTAATTTACTCAGTATAGTATGAAATCAGCCTACGGGTCTCACCTTGCCTTTATGTTAAGTGCAGAATATTTTACTACCACCTTTCTGCTCAGAAAAGAAAAATCCTGTAAATTCTCTCTTAACTGATACCATACCGCTCAAAAATCCCCCAGTGTGGTGACATCCACCCCAGCCCTGCCCCTGTAAACCCACTAACTAATCTAAATACAAAGAACCAGTCCTATAAAATTACAACTTAACCAACCCTCCTTCACCTATCACCTCATACTATATCACTGTCCAGCTGCTCTGTTGTACCATTAAACTGCCACCACATCAATAAGTACATCAGACCCCTCACCCCATCATTCTCCCAGTGGTCTACCAAAAAACAGACTACTTTGCCTGTCAGCCTCTGTAACGTTTGTGACAGCATTACAGAACTACATGCATGGATATCGCAGCAAGGCCTTGATGTCCTCGCCATGACAGAAACCTGACTTAGTCCTAGTAATAACGATTCCAAACTACTCTCTTCACTTTATAGTATTATCACATCTGATAGACCCCACAAGAGAGTATTCAATTTCATACAATTTCCCCTCCCTGTTCCAACAACATCCCCAGATTCCAAAAATATTTATATCACTTCCAGTTAAAGTTGATGGAGATGAAGTTCCTGAGATGGGTGGTTGGATGCACACTGAGGGACAGACAAAGAAATGCTGATATTAGAGCAGAAGTCAATGTAGCTCCAGTTGCAGAGAAGGTCAAAGAGAAAAGATAGCAGTGGTTGAGGCACATAGGTTTATAGGTGTGTACTAGGTTAATGGCCCAGGAGCCTTTACAAGTCTATCCCGTAGGATTACCCTGGCATCGTGCCACCCGACCTTAGTTCCCAGTGCCACTGTCGAGTAGAGCCACTGGAGTGATCCCTGGGGTGAACTTTCTATTTTCCATCCACGCATTAAGATTTCTCTTGAAGAGGCCCAGTGAGATGCTTGATATGTATGGAAAGTCTATTCCATAGCATGGGCAGTCTCTGGGTTATGAACCTGTCACTCCAGCATGTTCTGTTGATTGTGGTAATGAGGTTGAGGTCTCTGGAGCGTGTGGTGTGGAGGGATTGGGATTTGTTTAGATGTAGCATTTCTAACAAACCTGGGTCAGACATGGCTTTGTAAGTCAAGCAGAGATCGCCTCTAAGTAGGCAATATGAGACAGAGAATAGTTGGAGTTTTTTGAGTCTGTCCATAAAGGTGAAGTGTTTAACGTCTAGGATCCTCTTTGTAAGGTATTTTTGTGGCCTCTCCAGTTGTTGCAGGTGTCTAGTGAGGTACATGCCAAATGAGGCATTGTACTCAATGATTGGCCTAATGAGGGAAGTGTAGAGGGAGACAATAACCTCTTTCTTCCTGGATGCAAACCCCTTAGTAATGAGATGTGCCACATAGAAGGACTTTCTGACCACAGTGGCAATGTGGTGGTCAAAAGAGAGGTTGCTGTCAACCTGTGTTCCCAGATCTCTTATAATGCCTTCTGTGTTCAATGGACTACCATCGATCTGGTAATTCATGGGAACCGGGTTTTTCCCAAAGGGGATGACAAACACATTCTTTGGCACTGAGCTAAAGGCCATGGTTCTGACACCAGTTGTTGGTCTCAGTGAGGCCTTTCTTTCAACATCACTTGGGGAGTTAATAATAGCTCCCAACTTGCAATCATCTGCGAACTTGGTCAGCCAGAGTCCCTTCATGTTTGCCTGGACTTCAGAGAAGTAGATACCAAACAGGCGAAGACCTAGAACTGAACCCTGTAAGAGTCCACTCGTGACTGGTCGGCAGTCTGACTTGGAGTCAACTACTTTCACACTGTGGGTTCTATCTGTGAGCCAGTTTGCAACCCACCTAGTGATATATAGGTTGATGCCTAGCTTATTGAGTTTTTCTATGATTCCTGAGTGGGGAATTGTATCAAAGGCCTTGGCCAGATCAAGGTAGGCTGTATGAACCACCTTGCATTCATCCACAGCTCTGGTGACTGACTCAAAGAAGTTGACCAGGTTGAGCAGGCATGATCTACCTTCATAAATTGCCTTCATCCACAGCTCTGGTGAGTGACTCAAAGAAGTCGACCAGGTTGAGCAGACATGATCTACCCTTCATAAAACCAAACTGTTTGGGATCCAGAGTTTGGAGATTCCCTATATCCTTTTTTATTAGGTCCATGATGATGCGTTCCATAGCTTTGCATGTCAGACTCGTCAGGCTAATGGGGCAATAGTTTCCAGGGTCTGTAGTTGCACCTCCTTTGTGTAGAGGGATGACTGTAGCAGTGTGCCATTCAGTAGGGATAAAGCCTGTGGTGAGCCTGTGATTGAACAGGGCACACAGGTGAGGTGCCAGTTCACTCTGTAGTTCATGTAGAACACAGCCAGGGATATTGTCTGGTCCCATAGAAGCTGTATTCTTGGCCTTGAACAGTGCTGTTTTAACCTGTGCAGCATTAATACTGGGTGTCTCGCAATCTACTGGTATTGTGATTGGTTCTTTGGGGGTGAGGGGTAAAGTTGGCACTGAATCTGTTGGCCAGTATATAGGCAATATCTGTTGGCTCGGTATAGGAGGTACCATTGTGCAGTAGCTCAGAGCAAATATGGGTATTGCCGTGGAGATTCTTTACATAACTATAGAAGGCCTTGTGGTTGTCTTTACTATCTGCTGCAATTCTGTTTTCATAGTTAGCTTTAGAGGATTTGATGAGGGATCTCAACATTTTGTTGAGACTGATAGGGGAGTTTTTCCAGTCTTGGGACTTCACCTTATTCCACATCAGTTTCCTCCTTCTATTGTAGAGTTGATTTATGGCAGGGGATCACCAGATTGGCTTACCTTTTATGGAGGAGGATGTCTTGGTTCTATTGGGTATGGTGAGATCCATGCATTTGTGTACATGTTCATACAGTGCATTGGTATATGAGTTGGCAGTCATGTAACTATTCCCCATTTGCATGGGTGCCGTGAAGTTAGCCATCTCTGCTTTTAGGAGCCCAAAGTTAGCTTTGGAGAAGTTTTTCATGGTGGTTGCCTTTGCGGAGGTGGGAGGGATATGGATTTCCAAGGTGATTGTTTTGTGGTCGTATCTAACCAGGGAGGAGTTGACTATTGGTGTAGAGCAACGGTCACCCATGTTAGTAATGACCAGGTCAAGGATGTTGCTACCTCTAGTGGGGGTAAGAACAAGCTGGTCCAGAGCATTGGAATTAATGCATTCTAGGAAATGTTAGGCAAGTATATTGATACGTGTGTAGTTTTCTCAGTTAATGGAGGGGTAATTGAAGTCATCCAGTAAGTGTTAGGTTGGACCCTAATATTCTCCAGGGATCTTAGGAACATGGAGTGTGAGTCTTGAGACAAGGTTGGGGACCTATAGCAGGCTACGACCAGTCTTACCCAATGTTAGCTGCATCTGAAGTATCTCTGATGCGTTATGTTGGGCTACCAGTCTGGAGATATGCGCATCATTTATGAATATGGAAACACCACTGCCTTTGGAGCTTTGGTCCAAGTTCTGGGGCCGAAAGGTGTGGAAAGAGTTATAGCCTGGTAGTGCAGGGGTGCTTTCTGCTGCTTTGAACCAGGTCTCTGTTACAGCACAAATGTCGATGTTCTCCGTTTTAAGGAGTGCTTTGAGCGAGTGCATTTTCAGATTTAGACTTCTAGCGTTGAGCAGCATGACCCTCAGATTGCATTTGTTTGTAGCTGTTATGGTGGTAATTTGGTCTTTGGAACTCTGGGAAAGCAGAAGACAATGTGATGAAGAAGATTTGGGACAGACAGGAAGAAGGCAAGTAGAAAAGAGGGCATCCAGCAAAGACGAGGAGGGATTGTGTGAGAGAAGACCGGTGACAGTCAGGCATGAGTGTTGAATAAGGTAGGAGAGTGGCAGTGTATAGGGAAAGATGGTGAAAGTTGACACAACACCGTGACCTCATGTAGAAAAATGGGTAAAAAGGGGTTGTTGATGATGATGATGGTGATGAAGATGATTGTATGACTGCTAAAGCTTAACAACAAAAACATTATGTTTTGTTACAGTCTGTATCCCATATGGAAATACTATACAAACTTTAACCCCCCCCACCTGCCACTAATCTTCCTAGTCTCCTTAATTTACACCTGCTCCAAATACAGTTCTAGCATAATGCCCCAGCCAGGCACTATGTTATCCCTCAAAATACTGCTACTATTTTCGGTGTTACCGCTGCTACTCATTCCGTATCTCCTCAGCACCTGTGAAAATCAGCCCTACCTAGATTTCCACTACCCAAAATCCCAAACTATGACTACAACAATATCAAACAATACTGACCACTTCATAATTCCCCACATACCTGACCCTACCATTCCTAAAAACTACTACCGAATAGACCCAGGTATATCAGCCCAAAACTAAACATTACCAAAAATGTATAAACATAGTTATGAAACTCATAGTTAGCTTACATTACAGCCTGACACTGGATGGAGACATCCACCCAAACCCTGTCCCATCCCCACCTGCTGATTCCAGTTTCCAGACTAATATTCCTTCTAACATAACACTGGCTAATAGTTCCCCTAATTCTCTCCTGACCTGCCAACTAAATAACAGAAGCATAAACAATAAGGTCCACAATCTGCATGCCCTCTTAGCAGTTTACTCCCCCAATGTATTATGTCTTACGGAGACCTGACTAAAACCAGTAACTAAAGACAATGAGGTAATACCACCAGGGTACAACATACTTAGATTAGATCGTACTACTAGGAAGGGTGGTGGGGTAGCTCTACTGTAACATTGAGATAATACCACCAGGGTAAGACATACTTAAATTAGATCGTACTACTAGGAAGGGTGGTGGGATAGGTGTACCGTAACAATGAGGTAATACCACCAGGGTACGGCATACTTAGATTGCATCACACAACTAGGAAAGGTGGTGGGGTAGCTGTACTGTAACAATAAGGTAATACCACCAGGGTACGACATACTTAGATTAGATTGTACTACTAGGAAGGGTGGTGGGGTAGCTGTACTGTAACAATGAGGTAATACCACTAGGGTACCACATACTTAGATTATATTGTACTACTAGCAAGGGTCACGGGGTAGTGGTACTGTAACAATGAGGTAATACCACCGTGGTACGACATACTTAGATTAGATCGTACTACTAGGAAGGGTGGTGGGGTAGCTGTACTGTAACAATGAGGTAATACCACCAGGGTACGACATACTTAGATTAGATCGTACTACTAGGAAGGGTGGTGGGGTATGTGTACTGTAACAATGTGGTAATACCACCAGGGAATGACATACTTAGATTAGATCGTACTACTAGGAAGGGTGGTGGGGTAACTGTACTGTAATAATGAGGTAATACCAACAGGGTACGACATACTTAGCATAGATCGCACTACTAGAAAGGGTGGTGGGGTAGCTGTACTGTAACAATGAGGGAATACCATCAGGGTACGACATACTTAGATTAGATCGTACTACTGGGAAGGGTGGTGGGGTAGCTGTACTGTAACAATGAGGTAATACCACCAGGGTACAACATACTTAGATTAGATCATACTACTAGGAAGGGTGGTGGGGTAGCTCTACTGTAACAATGAGATAATACCACCAGGGTAAGACATACTTAGATTAGATCGTACTACTAGGAAGGGTGGTGGGATAGGTGTAACGTAACAATGAGGTAATACCACCAGGGTACGGCATACTTAGATTGCATCACACAACTAGGAAAGGTGGTGGGGTAGCTGTACTGTAACAATAAGGTAATACCACCAGGGTACGACATACTTAGATTAGATCGTACTACTAGGAAGGGTGGTGGGGTAGCTGTACTGTAACAATGAGGTAATACCACCAGGGTACGACATACTTAGATTAGATCATACTACTAGGAAGGGTGGTGGGGTAGCTGTACTGTAGCAATAAGGTAATAACACCAGGGTACGACATACTTAGATTAGATCGTACTACTAGGAAAGGTGGTGGGGTAACTGTACTGTAACAATGAGGTAATACCACCAGGGTACGACACACTTAGATTAGATCGTACTACTAGGAAGGGTGGTGGGTAGCTGTACTGTAACAATGAGGTAATACCACAGGGTACGACATACTTAGATTAGATCGTACTACTAGGAAGGGTGGTGGGTAGCTGTACTGTAACAATGTGGTAATACCACCAGGGAATGACATACTTAGATTAGATCGTACTACTCGGAAGGGTGGTGGGGTAGCTGTACTGTAACAATGAGGTAATACCACCAGCTTACGACATACTTAGCATAGATCGCACTACTAGAAAGGGTGGTGGGGTAGCTGTACTGTAACAACGAGGTAATACCATCAGGGTACGACATACTTAGAGTAGATCGTACTACTAGGAAGGGTGGTGGGGTAACTGTACTGTAACAATGAGGTAATACCACCAGGGTATGACATACTTAGATTACATCATACTACTAGAAAGGGTGGTGGGGTTGCTGTACTGTAACAATGAGGTAATACCACTAGGTACGACATACTTAGATTAGATTGTACTACTAGGAAGGGTGGTAGGGTAGCTGTACTGTAACAATGAGGTAATACCACCAGGGTACGACATACTTAGATTAGATCGTACTACTAGGAAGGGTGGTGGGGTAGCTGTTCTGTAACAATGAGGTAATACCACCAGGGTATGCCATACATAGATTAGATCGTACTATTGGGAATGGTGGTGGGGCAGTTGTACTGTAACAATGATGTAATACCCCCAGGGTACGACATACTTAGATTAAATCGTACTACTAGGAAGGGTGTTGGGGTAGCTGTACTATAACAATGAGGTAATACCACCAGGGTAAGTCATACTTAGATTAAATCGTACTACTAGGAAGGGTGGCGGGCTAGCTGTACTGTAACAATGAGGTAATACCACCAGGGTACGACATACTTAGATTAGATCGTACTACTAGGAAGGGTGGTGGCGTAGCTGTACTGTAACAATGAGGTAATACCACTGGGGTACGACATACTTAGATGAAATCATACTACTAGGAAGGGTGCTGGGTCGCTGTATTGTAACAGTGAGGTAATACCCTCAGGGTATGACATACTTAGATTAGATCATACTACAAGGAAGGATGGTGGGGGTAGCTGTACTGTAACAATGAGCTAATACCCTCAGGGTACGACATTCTTAGATTAGATCGTACTACTAAAAAGGGTGGTGGGGTAGCTGTACTGTAACAATGAGGTAATACCACCAGGTACGACATACTTAGATTAGATCGCACTACTAGGAAGGGTGGTGGGGTAGCTGTACTGTAACAAATAGGTATTACCACCAGGGTACCACATACTTAGATTAGATCGTACTACTAGGAAGGGTGGTGGGGTAGGTGTTCTGTAACAATTAGGTAATATCACCATGGTACAACATACTTAGATTAGATCGTACTACTAGGAAGGGTGGTGGGTAACTGTACTGTAACAATGAGGTAATACCAGCAGGGTACAACATACTTAGATTAGATCGTACTACTAGGAAGGGTGGTGGGGTAGCTGTACTGTAACAATGAGGTAATACCACCAGGGTGCAACATACTTAGATTAGATCGCACTACTAGGAAGGGTGGAGGGTAGCTGTACTGTAACAATGAGGTAATATCACCAGGGTACGACATTCTTAAATTAGATGGTACTACTAGGAAGGCTGGTGGGGTAGTGGTACTGAAGCAGTGAGGTAATACCACCAGGGTACGACATACTTAGATTAGATCGCACTACTAGGAAGGGTGGTGGGGTTGCTGTACTGTAACAATGACGTAATACCACCAGGGTACGACATACTAAGATTAGATCGTACTAATGGAAGGGTGGTGGGGTAGCTGTACTGTAACAATGAGGTAATACCACTAGGGTGCGACATACTTAGATTAGATCGCACTACTAGGAAGGGTGGTGCGGTAGCTGTACTGTAACAAATAGGTATTACCACCAGGGTACCACATACTTAGATTAGATCGTACTACTAGGAAGGGTGGTGGGGTAGGTGTACTGTAACAATTAGGTAATATCACCATGGTGCGACATACTTAGATTAGATCATACTACTAGGAAGGGTGGTAGGGTAGCTGTACTGTAACAATGAGGTAATACCACCAGGGAACGACATACTTAGATTAGATCGTACTACTAGGAAGGGTGGTGGGTAGGTGTACTGTAACAAATAGGTAATACCACCAGGGTACCACATACATATGATTATATTGTACTACTAGGAAGGGTGGTGGGGTAGCGGTACTGTAACATTGAGGTAATACCACCAGGGTATGACATACTTAGATTAGATCGTACTACTAGGAAGGGTGGTGGGGTAGGTGTACTGTAACAATGAGGTAATACCACCAGAGTACCACATACTTAGATTAGATATACTACTAGGAAGGGTGGTGGGGTAGCTGTACTGCAATTATGAGGTAATACCACCAGTGTACGACATACTTAGATTAGATCGCACTACTAGGAAGGGTGGTGGGGTTGCTGTACTGTAACAATGACGTAATACCACCAGGGTATGACATACTAAGATTAGATCGTACTAATGGAAGGGTGGTGGGGTAGCTGTACTGTAACAATGAGGTAATACCACTAGGGTGCGACATACTTAGATTAGATCGCACTACTAGGAAGGGTGGTGGGGTAGCTGTACTGTAATTATGAGGTAATACCACCAGTGTACGACATACTTAGATTAGATCGTACTACTAGGAAGGCTGGTGAGGTAGCTGTACTGTAACAATGAGGTAATACCACCAGGGTACGACATACTTAGATTAGATCGCACTACTAGGAAGGGTGGTGGGTAGGTGTACTGTAACAATGAGGTAATACCACCAGGGTACCACATACATATGATTATATTGTACTACTAGGAAGGGTGGTGGGGTAGCTGTACTGTAACATTGAGGTAATACCACCAGTGTACGACATACTTAGATTAGATCGCACTACTAGGAAGGGTGGTGGGTAGGTGTACTGTAACAATGAGGTAATACCACCAGGGTACCACATACATATGATTATATTGTACTACTAGGAAGGGTGGTGGGGTAGCTGTACTGTAACAGTGAGGTAATACCACCAGGGTATGACATACTTAGATTAGATCGTACTACTAGGAAGGGTGGTGGGGTAGGTGTACTGTAACAATGAGGTAATACCACCAGAGTACCACATACTTAGATTAGATATACTACTAGGAAGGGTGGTGGGGTAGCTGTACTGTAATTATGAGGTAATACCACCAGTGTACGACATACTTAGATTAGATCGCACTACTAGGAAGGGTGGTGGAGTTGCTGTACTATAACAATGACGTAATACCACCAGGGTATGACATACTAAGATTAGATTGTACTAATGGAAGGGTGGTGGGGTAGCTGTACTGTAACAATAAGGTAATACCACTAGGGTGCGACATACTTAGATTAGATCGCACTACTAGGAAGGGTGGTGGGGTAGCTGTACTGTAACAATGAGGTAATACCACCAGGGTACCACATACTTAGATTAGATCGCACTACTAGGAAGGGTGGTGGGGTAGCTGTACTGTAACATTGAGGTAATACCACCAGGGTATGACATACTTAGATTAGATCGTACTACTAGAAACGGTGGTGGGGTAGGTGTACTGTAACAATGAGGTAATACCACCAGAGTACCACATACTTAGATTAGATATACTACTAGGAAGGGTGGTGGGGTAGCTGTACTGTAATTATGAGGTAATACCACCAGTGTACGACATACTTAGATTAGATCGTAGTACGAGGAAGGGTGGTGGGTAGGTGTACTGTAACAATGAGGTAATACCACCATGGTACGACATACTTAGATTAGATCACACTACTAGGAAGGGTGGTGGGGTAGCTGTACTGTAACAAATAGATAATACCACCAGGGTACCACATACTTGGATTATATCGTACTACTAGGAAGGGTGGTGGGGTAGCTGTACTGTAACAATGACGTAATACCACCAAGGTACGACATACTAAGATTAGATCGTACTAATGGAAGGGTGGTGGGGTAGCTGTACTGTAACAATGAGGTAATACCACCAGGGTGCGACAGACTTAGATTAGATCGCACTACTAGGAAGGGTGGTGGGGTAGCTGTACTGTAACAATGAGGTAATACCACAAGGGTACCACATACTTAGATTAGATCATACTACTAGGAAGGGTGGTGGGTAGCTGTACAGTAACAATGAGGTAATACCACCAGGGTATGACATTCTTAGATTAGATGGTACTATTAGGAAGGGTGGTGGGGTAGCAGTACTTTACTAATGTGTTGATACAGCCAGGGTACAACATACCTAGATTAGATTGTGCTACTAGGAAGGGTGGTAGGGTAGTTGTACTGTAACAATGAGGTAATACCACCAGGGTATGACATACTTAGATTAGATCATACTACTAGGAAGGGTGGTGGGTAGCTGTACAGTAACAGTGAGGTAATACCACCAGGGTATGACATTCTTAGATTAGATGGTACTATTAGGAAGGGTGGTGGGGTAGCGGTACTTTAATAATGTGTTGATACAGCCAGGGTACAACATACTTAGATTAGATTGTGCTACTAGGAAGGGTGGTGGGGTAGCTGTACTGTAACAAATAGATAATACCACCAGGGTACCACATACTTGGATTATATCGTACTACTAGGAAGGGTGGTGGGGTAGCTGTACTGTAACAATGACGTAATACCACCAAGGTACGACATACTAAGATTAGATCGTACTAATGGAAGGGTGGTGGGGTAGCTGTACTGTAACAATGAGGTAATACCACCAGGGTGCGACAGACTTAGATTAGATCGCACTACTAGGAAGGGTGGTGGGGTAGCTGTACTGTAACAATGAGGTAATACCACAAGGGTACCACATACTTAGATTAGATCATACTACTAGGAAGGGTGGTGGGTAGCTGTACAGTAACAATGAGGTAATACCACCAGGGTATGACATTCTTAGATTAGATGGTACTATTAGGAAGGGTGGTGGGGTAGCGGTACTTTAATAATGTGTTGATACAGCCAGGGTACAACATACCTAGATTAGATTGTGCTACTAGGAAAGGTGGTAGGGTAGTTGTACTGTAACAATGAGGTAATACCACCAGGGTATGACATTCTTAGATTAGATGGTACTATTAGGAAGGGTGGTGGGGTAGCGGTACTTTAATAATGTGTTGATACAGCCAGGGTACAACATACTTAGATTAGATTGTGCTACTAGGAAGGGTGGTGGGGTAGCTGTACTGTAACAATGAGGTAATACCGCCAGAGTACGACATATTTAGTATTAGATCGTACGACTAGGAATGGTGGTGGGGTGGCTGTACTGTAACAATGAGGTAATATCCCCAGGGTACGACATACTTAGATTAAATTGTACTACTAGGAAGGGTGGTGGGGTAGCTCTACTGTAACAATGAGGTAATACCACCAGGGTACGACATAGTTAGATTAGATCACACTGCTAAGAAGGGTGTTGGGGTACCTGTACTGTAACAATGAGGTAATTCCCCCAGGGTACGACACACTTAGATTAAATCGTACTACTAGGAAGGGTGGTGGTGTAGCTGTACTGTAACAGTGAGGTAATACCACCAGGGTACGACATACTTAGATTAGATCGTACTGCTAGGAAGGGTGATAGGGTAGCTGTACTCTATAAAAATACACTAGATGTTACTATGGTCTACTTACAACCACCCCAGTTTAATAATGCAGAAATTCTTATTACCAAACTACAGATTAACAATAACAAATGCATAAACATTGTCTGCTTTACATTCCCCCAGGTAATAATACAAACACCCTAAAGGACAGCCTCCACTGGTTATCCAGTACCTACCCCCAAGAAACTATAGTGCTTGGAGATTTTAACATTGATTGGAACACCTGTTCCTCAAATCTCCTACAACCCATGTCAACCTACATGGTTTACACAGCTCATATCCTCCCCCACCAGGATAAGCAAACCCAATAACAAAGACAGTATCCTATATTGGATACTTATCAACAGCCACCCCTATATTTTCAAGTCAGAGACCCTCCCAGATGACCTAAGTGACCACTTACTTATGTACATTATCAAGCACAAGGTGGACAGGTCCAAACAGACCACTTTTAAAACCATCAGAAATTTTATTTATTTATTTATTTTTTTATTTATTTATCATTTGTTGACCGGGAAAGTCCGACTAGGTTCCACAGAGCCTGTTTTCAGCGGAGGCCCGGGGAGAAATGCTCCAGATGCATGTCTTTGGAATGCGGGAGGAAACCGGAGTACCCGGAGGAAACCCACGTGAACACAGGGAGAACATGCAAACTCCACACAGAAGGCACCCCAGCCGAGAATCGAGCTGGAGACCCTCTTGCTGTGAGGCGACAACGTTAACCACTGCACCACTGTGCCGCCCAAATAATAAGAACTTTAACACCACCAATTTTCAAAATAAACTTAAAGCTTGCAGCTGGTCAGTCCTAAAGCACCTTTCTCTGGATGATGCAGTAGCACAACTGGTCAGTCCTAAAGCACCTTTCACTGGACAATGCGGTAGTGTACCGTTTCACTGGACGATGCGGTAGCGTACCCTTTAACTGGACGATGCGGTAGTGTACCCTTTCACTGGATGATGCGGTAGAACAATTGTTCAGTCCTAAAGCACCTTTCACTGGACGATGCGGTAGCATACCTTTTCACTGGATGATGTGGCCGTGTACCCTTTCACTGGACGATGCAGTAGCATACTTTAATACTTTAATTCCACATTCCTTACTATTCTTGATTCTCACAATCCTGCTCGCTCCATGAGAACCAAAACAAAAACTGCCCCGTGACTCTCAAAAGAGACCAAATCTAAAATCATAGGTAGTAGGCATGGGACAAATGGCATGCCACAAAAGGCCCACTAGATCAACTCAGATACCAACAGCTAAGGAATCACACAAAAAATCTATTATACTAGACAAAAAAAACTTCTATTACCATCTTCAACAAAAACATCACAACAAACCTCAAACGTTTTGGGCAGGAATAAGCAAACTTCTTCACCCAGGACAGTCCACCACTCCTACCCTGTTAGCTTCCAACCATACATCCCCAGAGGATATTGCAAATACCTTCAATAGTTTCTTTACCGAGACTATCCAATCCCTAGCCAGCCAACTGGCACCCAGCTGCTCCAATGCAAATTCTGCCACAGCCAATACCCCACTCTCCTTTGGCTTTCAGCCTGTTTCTACATCACTTATCAGATCTCTAATTAAGAAATTAAAACCAACTACTCTAGCAGCTGATCTCCTCCCGCCAGAGTATCTGCAAAAAGCAGCAGATGCCATAGCATACCCCATCTCCATCATAATCAACAGGACCTTATCTGAAGCCACCACTCCCTGCATTTTGAAAATATCTCATGTAATACCACTCCATAAAGGAGGCAACTCTTTCGAACTGTCATATAGACCCATAGCTATTTTGTCAGCATTGGCTTAAATTATGGAGAAGTGTGTCCATATACAGTGTATGCATTATCTTACCCAGAATAAGCTGTTGGCTAACTCTCAGGATGGTTTTAGGCCACACCACAGTACCACCTCAGCCCTTCTATCCTTCTCTAACACCATAAACTATAACCAAAACAATAGCAAGCTTTCCTCAGCCCTCTTTTTAGATCTCTTCAAGGCCTTCGATATGGTCAACCACCAAATACTCATGCACACCCTTAAGGCATTCTCACTAAACAGGTGTGCACTTCAATGGTTCCAATCTTACCTGTGTGGTAGACAACAAGCCATCCTATGGCAGGACAAACTATCAGCCTGTCTACCCGTCATCCTAGGTGTACCCCAGGGCTCCATACTTTGTCTCTTTATTAATGACCTTCCTACTGTCATCCCAAATGCTACCTGTATCCAATATACGGATGACTTCACCTTCATTTGTTCAGCCACCTCCCCAACAGATGTAATGACATTAACCCAAAATACTTTCGATAGAGTTGAAAACTGGCTCTCTAACCATCAGCTGATATTAAACCAAAACAAAACAAAGTTGCTTCTTTTCTCCCCCACTTGTAAGTCTTCCTCACTACTCTTTACCATAAAATCTAATGATGGTACCATTACCCCACCTCACTACTCTTTACCATAAAATCTAATAATGGTACCATTACCCCCCCACCTCAGTACTCTGCACCATAAAATCTAATAATGGTACCATTACCCCCCACCTCAGTACTCTCTACCATAAAATCTAATAATGGTACCATTACCCCCCCCCACCTCAGTACTCTGTACCATAAAATCTAATAATGGTACCATTACCCCCCACCTCAGTATTCTGCACCATAAAATCTAATAATGGTACCATTACCCCCCACCTCAGTACTCTGCACCATAAAATCTAATAATGGTACCATTACCCCCCCCCACCTCAGTACTCTGTACCATAAAATCTAATAATGGTACCATTACCCCCCACCTCAGTACTCTGTACCATAAAATCTAATAATGGTACCATTACCCCCCACCTCAGTACTCTGTACCATAAAATCTAATAATGGTACCATTATCTCCCCCACCTCAGTACTCTGCACCATAAAATCTAATAATGGTACCATTACCCCCCCACCTCAGTACTCTGTACCATAAAATCTAATAATGGTACCATTATCTCCCCCACCTCAGTACTCTGCACCATAAAATCTAATAATGGTACCATTATCTCCCCACCTCAGTACTCTGTACCATAAAATCTAATAATGGTACCATTACCCCCCACCTCAGTACTCTGCACCATAAAATCTAATAATGGTACCATTACCCCCCCACCTCAGTACTCTGTACCATAAAATCTAATAATGGTACCATTATCTCCCCCACCTCAGTACTCTGCACCATAAAATCTAATAATGGTACCATTATCTCCCCACCTCAGTACTCTGCACCATAAAATCTAATAATGGTACCATTATCTCCCCCACCTCAGTACTCTGCACCATAAAATCTAATAATGGTACCATTACCCCCCACCTCAGTACTTCTTACCATAAAATCTAATAATGGTACCATTACCCCCCACCTCAGTACTCTGCACCATAAAATCTAATAATGGTACCATTACCCCCCCCCCACCTCAGTACTCTGCACCATAAAATCTAATAATGGTACCATTACCCCCACCTCAGTACTCTGCACCATAAAATCTAATAATGGTACCATTACCCCCCCACCTCAGTACTCTGCACCATAAAATCTAATAATGGTACCATTACCCCCACCTCAGTACTCTGCACCATAAAATCTAATAATGGTACCATTATCTCCCCACCTCAGTACTCTGCACCATAAAATCTAATAATGGTACCATTACCCCCCACCTCAGTACTCTGCACCATAAAATCTAATAATGGTACCATTATCTCCCCACCTCAGTACTCTGCACCATAAAATCTAATAATGGTACCATTACCCCCCCACCTCAGTACTCTGTACCATAAAATCTAATGATGGTACCATTACCCCCCACCTCACTACTCTTTACCATAAAATCTAATAATGGTACCATTACCCCCCCACCTCAGTACTCTGCACCATAAAATCTAATAATGGTACCATTATCTCCCACCTCAGTACTCTGCACCATAAAATCTAATAATGGTACCATTACCCCCCACCTCAGTACTCTTTACCATAAAATCTAATAATGGTACCATTACCCCCCCACCTCAGTACTCTGCACCATAAAATCTAATAATGGTACCATTACCCCCCACCTCAGTACTCTGTACCATAAAATCTAATAATGGTACCATTACCCCCCACCTCAGTACTCTGCACCATAAAATCTAATAATGGTACCATTATCTCCCCACCTCAGTACTCTGTACCATAAAATCTAATAATGGTACCATTATCTCCCCCACCTCAGTACTCTGCACCATAAAATCTAATAATGGTACCATTACCCCCCCCACCTCAGTACTCTGCACCATAAAATCTAATAATGGTACCATTACCCCCCACCTCAGTACTCTGCACCATAAAATCTAATAATGGTACCATTACCCCCCCACCTCAGTACTCTGTACCATAAAATCTAATAACGGTACCATTATCTCCCACCTCATTACTCTGCACCATAAAATCTAATAACGGTACCATTATCTCCCCAGATGCGTAAACCAAACTCTTAGGCATCACAATAGACAACACCCTCAAATTTGATATCCATGTCAATCAAACTATCAAAACCATTAACAAAAAACTTGGCTCCCTCTATAAGATCAAACCCTTTCTTACTCCATTTGCTAGGACATTCCCATCTACCCTCCACTCTTCTCTATGCCTCCCCTCTACTCACTAATTTGAACAAATCCGCTCTTAGCAAACTCTCCAGCTGTTATAACCACATTGCTAGATTTGCAACAGGCACGGCCTATAGGACCCACCACTGTCACAACCTAAATCTTCTGAGGTGGCTACAATGGCCTAACCTACTTCAGTACAACCAGCTTATAATTGCCCATAAAGTTCTCAACCACCCTGATAATACGCCTGCAATTAAAAATATCATCAACCCTTATAGCAACCTGAGGTCACTTCCAAAAATATCATCAACCCTTATAGCAACCTGAGGTCACTTCCAAAAATATCATCAACCCTTGTAGCGACCTGAGGTCACTTCCAAAAATATCATCAACCCTTATAGCAACCTGAGGTCACTTCCAAAAATATCATCAACCCTTATAGCAACCTGAGTTCACTTCGCTCTTCTAATAACTACTGGTTCAAACATCCAAAATCAACAACTCTACTGGGGACTCTCTGGTTCAAACATCCAAAATCAACAACTCTACTGGGGACTCTCTGGTTCAAACATCCAAAATCAACAACTCTACTGGGGACTCTCTGGTTCAAACATCCAAAATCAACAAGTCTGCTGGGGACTCTCTGGTTCAAACATCCAAAATCAACAACTCTACTGGGGACTCTCTGGTTCAAACATCCAAAATCAACAACTCTACTGGGGACTCTCTGGTTCAAACATCCAAAATCAACAACTCTACTGGGGACTCTCTGGTTCAAACCTCCAAAATCAACAACTCTGCTGGGGACTCTCTCTTTGCTAACTCTATTGGCAAAACTTGGAACTCTCTTCCTACTGATCTTACTCTTGAACCCTCTCTTACTCAGTTCAAAATGCCTTAAGCTATACTATAAAACTCACTGGCTATGTCCTTGTTCAAAACCTGACTAGATCCTCCTCTATAGTCTATAATCATGTTACATTGCTGAGTCAGTGTCAGAACTGTTTTAAAAATGTATGATTATATTACCTGCTTGCTCAACTGGAGCCTGTAAACTGCGTGTAACTTGTAATCATTTTGTGATTTTTACTGTATGTTCTACCTTGGAGCTTTTCTCCCCAGGCCTCTGCTGAAAATGGACATGTATCCAATCAGACTATCCCGGTCAACAAATGTAAAATAAATAAATAAATAAAATACTTTAGAAGAAATCCTCTCCTGGACAACTACTAATGTAGCTTATAAAACTATCATACTAGAAGATGTAAATATTGGCCGGGGCATGTAAATATCGACTAGGAGATGTAAATATCGTAAATATTGATTAGCAGCTAGTATAAACCTTGCACACAACTTATCGAATACTCACTAGATTTAATAACATGAACAATAAAGATGCAATTGTAGATTAGATATTGGTCTCTGACTCTAGTAAATTTACAATCTCTGGAACCTACCCAACTAACTTAGTGACCACTTTCCAGCTTATACCCATAGAAATACCACCCGCCAACTTAAAACATCCTGAAACCTTTCTAAATAAGGACTATTTCATCAATACATTGAAAGCTTGAAATTGTTCTGCTCTATAAATTATCCAACTCGACAAAGCAGTCAGTATTTCTAATACATTATTATTAAATATTCTAAATAGTTACACCCCACTCCACAAAAAAAAGAGTGGATATTAACCATGCGCCATGGCTAACTACCCAGACAAAAAGTACAATGTCTAACAGAGACAAAGCTTGAAAGAATGGCTTAAACGTAAAACTCCCTATAACCTGCAACTTTATAGAGAACTGCACAATCTGAGTAAAAAACAAGTTAACTTAGATAAAACAAGTATTATAGCCAACTAGAACGTCAGCACAAAAATGACTGCAAAAAATTTTGGACATTAATACATAACCTGTTAAATCCAGTCTCAGATATTGAACCCAGTCCTTCTCATAACAGCTCTCCACTAGAAATTGCTATGTTATTCTATATCTACTTCATAGAAAGCATTACCTCTGTAAATAAAAAACTCTTCACTCCATCCAGTGCTTCGACCACCCCCTCAATAACACCCAGTCCCACTATTAGGGGGTGGGAATATAGCAGGTTCAGACAAAAAAACAACATTCTCCATACACAACACACACTGTCTTCCTTTACCCCCCCCCCACCTTCCACACAAGAATCCAATTTACCCGTATCTCTCCTTCCCCCCACCTTCCCCACATGGATTTAATTCACCCCTATATCCATTACCAGCAACCTCCATGTAGAACTTGTCTCTACATCAATGATAAAAAAATAAATAAACTGAAACCCTGCTCCAGAGCTGCTGACAACCTCCCAACTGCAAACCTTAAGATAGTTTCTGATGCCATAGCATACCCCATCTCTGTTCTTATCAGTAGATCAATAGCTGAATCGTATGTACCCTCATTATGGAAAAATCATATATTATCCCTCTTCATAAAGGTGGCATCTCTGTTGATATCTCCAGCTTCTGACGTATTACAATATTACCACCTATATCAAAAATTCTTGAAAGGTGTATCCATAAATAAGTCCTGCACTATCTTCTACTAGAATGGCTCTTAACATCCACCCAACATGGCTTCTGCCCACCACCCAGTACAACTACTGCCCTCCTATTACTGACATTGTAGGCAAGTAAATGGACTTGGGCAAACCTGTTTCCTTCCTGTTCCTTGACCTGTCTTACACCTTTGTTACAGTTTCTTACCCTAAACTCATGTGCAAAATGTGTCAACTTGGACTACTCATCTGTTCATTACTGTGGTTGAATAGCTGTGTAACTGACGGGCTCCTGTCTGTAAAATGGCAGAACACTCTCTCTGCATGCCTGAATGTCTCCACTGGTGCACCCAGGGTTCTATTTTTAGTCCCGCACTCTTTAATATCTTTATCAATGACCTCTGAACTTCTGTTGGTCCAGCCTGTCTTATACAATATGCTGATGATTCCACACTTAAATGTGCCTGTAATAACTTGTCTCGTCTCCACCATATCATGCAAGAAGCGTTTTCCGTAGTTGAGAAATGGCTACATAATGCCCAGGTGCTTCTCGGCTCTAAAAAACAAAGTTACTGCTATTTTTCCCCAAATCATACATGCCCAACAACGCAAATTTCAAAACATTTTCACTTAACAAATCTGAACTTTGAAGCATTCTGCCATACAAAACTTCTTGGAGTAATTATTGATGATAACCTTAAATTTGACCTAGATGTTCAAAATAACATAGAAAAAAATCAACAAAAATTGGGACTGCTGTAAAGGCATAAAAACAACACCACCAAAACCAGCCTGGACACTGCCTTCTCCTATCTCTCATATGGTGCCCCTATATAATCAACCTTCAGGTTACAGTTAAAAATAAGCTGGAGGCATGCTAAAATAAGTGTGCAAAATTTGCCACCAACAAACAATATCACAACCACCACTGTACTGCCCGTAAGGCATTAAACTGACTTAAACTGCCTCACTAGTGGGATTACATACAGCTTATCTCCACACAACATTATTCACAAAGCCGACTGCCCTGCTTTTACTCCTGTTCTTCATTCCTGTCACCTTAATAGCCTACGTTCATCTAATGACCAGCATTATCTCAGAAATAGAAACCCCACAAATCCTCTGGCCGAGGTCTCCACTCATATGCAGCCTCTAAAAAAAAGGGATGCGATCCCTCTGCAAATTACATCTACCCCTAACATCTCCAACTTCAAAAAACTACTAAAAGATTAAATAAAACTTGGCTCTGCTCCTGCACCCAGGCTGAAGCAGTCCCCCAACATCCTTTTTACTAATTCCTTCTCCCCGAACATCTCCCTGAACATAGTCTAATTCTTAGATAAAGGACTAATATGATTATGGCTAGGCTATGTTATGTAGTCATCTCTGTTGTACACTGTGTACTCAGTGTGCAAGTTGTGTGTACTCATTGAGTATGTTGTCATCTCTATGTACTGTAACTGAAGTTGTGAGTTCTTTAGCTGTTAACACTGTTCTTTTTTCAACTTCTCTTTCCAAATGAATTCACACCATATGGCCTTATGTTTTGTCTAGTTAATATGCTGTTTTTATGTATTAGGTTTTGTCATTTCTTCATTAAGTGTATTATGCCAATGTGGAGCTTTTCTACCCAGGCCTCCACTAAAAATGTGATATTATTCCTGTCAGACTTTTCTGGTAAACAAATATTAAATACAATAAGTAAATAAATATTAGACTTGCAGAGGAACTGGAGGTCTAGGTCAATGAAGTCTTTAATGGCATAGTAAGCTAGTCAGAGTTCTGTCCTCAAAAGTCCATAAAACAGTGAATAAAGGGGTAGAGATTCCAGCCTCTGTTGGTAGCTCAGTGACTTTCGGCCTGTGATTCTTTTGGTTAGAAACCTTTGGGGTCTTTCTAATTGTTTGATATGTTTAGTAATATACATCCGAAAGGGCAGTTGTACTTGATAACTGGCTTGATCAGTCCTGAGTATAATAGAGTGACCATCTCTTTAGACCTCAGTAACATTCCTTTGGCAATTAGCTGGATTAAATAAAAGGATTTCATGGCAACTGTTGTTACTTGATGTTAAAAAGAGAGGGGGCTATCAACCCAAGTACTTTGGTCCCTAACTACATTTTCATTTTGTAGAGGTGTGTTTTATAGGTGGTATGATGCATGGAGGGGGTTATGTACCCGCAGTGATGATACTGCAGTTTTTAGCATTTAGCATTTTGAGCCCATTTTAGCACACCAAGAATTTACTAGAAAATAATCTGGGGAGGGGCGGTTGCAATCATCTGCAGACATTATTATCCAGAAGTCTTGACTTTCTTCTTGAAGATTTGAGAGGTAAATACTGAAAACAAGAGATCCCAACACTGAGCCAAGAGGGACATGTTGGTTAGTTTTATATTTTCATAAGAAACACCTGCAGCTTGCACTTGGTAGGCTGTGACTTTCACCTAGTTTGCTATCCATCTTACCACATATGGATAAATTTTTAAAGCACTTTTGTACGATGCCAGGATGAGGAATGGTGTGAAAGGCCATGGCCTAGTCAAGATATACTACGTGTGCTGCATGACCATAATCGATAGCCTCTGTAACCTTTGTGAAGCAATTTGCCAGATTAAATAGACAGATCTATTCTTCTCTAAACCAAGTGGTTGGAGGTCAAGTCTAATAATGTTCCATGGCTTTACTGATGAGGTTTGTAAGGCTGATAGGTCTATGGTTACCCCGGTTAGTTGTAAGGCCACTGTTATGAAATGGCATCACCATTGCTGTGTGCACTCATCTGGAATGAAAAAACTTGGACTGACATACCAGGTCATACAGACAAATTGAGTTAACCAATTTATTATCCCAGTTCAGCGCTTTCGTCCTCTAACTAACTGGATCTGCTTGTGTGCCTTGGTCTGTCAGTCCAAGTTTTTGGTTTCAGTTGTTTACATGGCTGACTTTCCTCATATTTGTTTTTTGGTGCCGCTCAGCTGGGACAAGATCATGAACTAAACTTAAGTTGAACAGTTTGAGGACTGCATCTGCAAGGGATTGTTTAAGAACATTAATTAAGGAACTAGGTATATTGCCAGCTCCCATGGAGGAGGTATTTTGGTCTTGGTTAGCAATTTCAGTAAATAATCTTTAGAGATAATTGGGGAAGTTAAGTATTCAGATACTTTGGTACTTGGAAGAGAAGTCTCAAGGGTGAAGCTGGAACTAAACGTCTTCACAAGGATGGTGGCAATAGCTATTGGGTTAGAATAGAAGATCTTAATGTGAATACAGTCTGAAAAATGTAGGGTGTTGTTTATTTATTTATTTATTTTCAGTTTAATTACCGGGGAAGTCCACTGGGCCAGAACTTGCCCATTTTCAGTGGAGGCCCGGGGAGAAAAGCTCCATAAGCAATACGAATGCAATAAAGGTTACATAATGTTAAAGGTAAAAATACATGTATAAATTCATACAGTCAGGAAAAGCAAATGCATAAAATGTACATCATAAACACAATTAAATACAATAGATAACACAGTTTATAGGTATTGTTTTTTAGTTTGTCTAACATACCAAAAATAGGATTCTGTTTGGTTTCAGTGGGTAGCCTAAGTTCATGGGATCTGTTAGTGGACCTGGTGTTTGTTTGCTATTATTTGTGATATTATCCTTGAGAAGATGGGATTTGTATCTACTAAATAATTTAAGTAAAATTGTTGTTTTGTTGTATAGCTTATTTATGTTGGTGGTCTACCACGGTGGTTTGTTTTTGAATTTCTTATGATTCTTGGTTCTGGTAGGGACTGCTAGGTCTATGCTTTTTTTCTGAATTGTTGTAGAATTCCTCTGTGAAGCTTGCTGCCTGCTGTATTAAGGTCTGAAAAGGTGCAGTCTTAAGTGAATTTTGATATTTCATCAGAGAGAGACTAAAGTTGGCACATTTATAGCCCTTAAATTCAGTGCGGTTTGCTGTAGGAGCTTTTTGGGAGTTTAAAGGAGAAAGTCACAAGTTTACGGTCAGATTTCACTGGTAAAGGAGGTACCAGAGGAGTAATGGAAGGGGTGGCCAAACTGGTAAGAACAATATTAAGAATACTGTGTCCTCTACTAGAGTTATTTGCCAGCTGCTCAAGAGAATTTTTGTCTAAAGTTTAGGAATATATGGGCATAGCCTGCATTCGGAGATGTAGGTGTCCCAGTTTATTGAAGGGTAGTTAAAGTCACGCAGAATAAGCGAGTTGCGTTTAGAATACCGAGGAATCTTACATGGTCATGTGGGACAAAGAAGGTGTTGTGTAACAGGTTATTAGTTGATAATTAAGGTTACTTAGAGTAATCTGTAGTTGAGTGAGTTCATTTTGCGAGTCTGTAATGATCTGCCTGGAGTTAATATGTGTCTTGATAAGTATGGAGACCCCCACCGCAGTTGGCAGCGGGAAGGAAAGCACAAAAAGCACATGACCATGTTACAGTGGGGGGAACGCTCCCTTTACATTTAAAGCAAACATCAGTAATTACACAGAAAAGGATGTTTTCCAAATGCAGTTGTACCTCAAGGCCATTTATGGTTTTGGCTTCTGGTATTAAGACGATTCATCTTAGTACAATCTGATTTCTGGACTGATATGTTGGTTAACTCTGGAATGCATTCATGTCAAGTCATCAAAGGTAATTTTGGTGAATGGAAAAAAAACAACTGTTAGCAGAAACCACCTTTGATTGTTTTTGCAGGATAAATCTCCCTGCCACTCCTCACACCCCCAGACTTATACATACCAGCTCGAAGGTCACACAGCAGTGGAGAAAAAAACAAAAACAATTTTCCAATGTCAGCAAAAGTAATTTCGTCAAACATTACTCGCTCTTTTTGCATTTGTCAAAATTACGTTTGATGACATAACGTACTCCTCTCTGGAATGTGAAAGCCTTAAATTGAGAGGTTCAGGCCATCTGTAGCAAAGCAAGCTGGACTGTTGAACACCTGCTTGATCTCCAGCAAAATAAATGAGCATGAAGAAGGTCCATCTCAAAATGAAGGGAAAGAAATTAAACAAAATATATGCTATAAACAGATGGCACAACATTAATACCAACTGCAGACACCAAGGTTGTATTTCTCACATTTGAATTGATTTGGTCTTAACCAAGTTATAAATTGTAATATTTGAAACACAAAAAAAATATTGTGGCACAAGCCATACTGTTGCGGTCCTTTGCAGTATTACGTAATATTGTTTATATACTATTCTGTAGCATCAGCGAACCAACTATTCTCAGTCATGGACTTTTCTTTATTTGCCCTTTTGTTGTTGCCTTTTAAATTGTGTGTGTGTTTGTGCGTGTGTGCAAGCCCTTATGCCTGTTCTTGTTGTCAAGCACTCTGATAAATGCTCAAAGACTCCTGCTGTGTCAGGGACGTCTTGTACTGGCTGAGCTTTACAGGTGTGAAAAGAAGAAAAAAACAATTTAGCAACAGCAGAACATAAAATGCAGCAGCCTGCCTACTTATGTATATGTTTTGTTATTCAGTACTGCCATCTTGTGTCCAACCTACAGAATTACATGAAATATTGCTGATAAAAATAAGAAACTTAGTTGTACAATAAACAGAAGGAAGTTGTTTTAGAATACTGATCGTTTCACTCAGTGTTTAAACATTGCTATCAGACAAGAGTTGGTCTGCAAACGTTATTTCTGTTTTGTAGCATCAAAGGGTCAGCATTTGATGCAGGTAGTTGTAAGGTTTCTGTGCTCAAGATCAGATGTCCCATTCTGACACCTAAAGGTAAAAATACCACCTACCTTGCACCAAACTGAGGGCTTGTGGATTTATCCCGTCAAAACATTAGATACTTTTATTCCCATCTTTTATACTTGGTGACAATAAGCAAGGCAGAACACTTCATCACCCTCTCATTTTGCACATGGAATTAACATTTTACACATGGAATTACGCGGTGGTGGAGCGGTAGCGTTGTTGCCTGACAGCAAGAGGTTCTCCCGTTCGATTGCTGTAGTGCAGGGAGTGCTTTCTGTGTGGAGTCTGCATGTCCTCCCCGCGGTTGGATTGGCATTCGAAAGACATGTGTAAATGGTCGTGCTTTCGTTGAAGGTTGGATGTCGAGCTGGCACCTCGGCGTTCGTGATAATCTACTGCCAATCATTAGCAGACCAGAGTTCCGCTGTGGTGACCCCTAACCAGGAAAAGCCGAAAGACAAACAACAACATAGAATTAATTTATTTACTTTTTTAGCTGCTTAAACCTCTTCCTTTTTTCTTCTCCCCATAAGGACAACAAGGTTAAATCATCTGTTCTGATAGGTGCTTTTCTTTTGTTCTGGCTGTAATGGTCTCATACCCTATGTGGGTAAATAGCACTATGCTTTTTCCTTTTTTGGATCACTTTCACAAGCTGTGACTTTCCTAAGCCTGTCCTGCACTGTACTGTCATCACTATCAACAGCACTTGGGGACTTAGTTCCCAAGAAGAGCTTCTGTAGAAAGGTAACTGTCGTATCTAGCATCAGATTCCTAAGATTTGTGCACTGATCATAGCAGAAGGTGCCATGTATACTGCACAGATTCGTCAGACCTGTCATGTGATCAGTGGAGTAAGACACCTTATATATCTCTGTGTATTGCTGGGCATGTCATGTGATCAGAAGAGGTGGGCACTGTATGTGTAGCAGTGGATTCCTGGCAGCAGAGTCATGTGATTCATGTTATGATCACTAGCAGAAGGCATTGTGTAGATAGCAGATTCCTGTGACCTGTCATATGCAGTATTAGATTCTTGGGATGACCTGTCATATGATTAGTAGATCAGGGCACTTGGTATGTGGCATTGGAGTCTTGGGATGTCTTGTCATGTGACTGATGAAACCGGGCACAGTTTCTGTGTAATAATGGATTTCTGGAACCAGCCTTGTGATCAGCATAGGATGGTATTACATGTGCCGCAGCTGATTTATAGTAATTCAAACTGCCTCATAGAAACGGATAATTGGTGCCAGAGCCATGGCCTTAAGCTAAACGCCAAAAAATGTATAGTCATACCCTTTGGGAAAAACAAGGTACCGACAAATTACCACATAGGCGGTAATCCATTAAGTACGGAAGAGGTAATCAGGGACCTAGGGACCCAGGTTGACAGTAACCTCTCATTTGACACTCACATTGCCAAAGTGGTTAGGAAGACCTTCTATATTGCCCACCTTATCATGAAGGGTTTCACATCTAGATCAAGAGAGGTCATTGTGCCCCTGTACTCTTCTCTTATCAGGCCAATGATTGAGTACAATGCCCCATTTGGGATGTATCTCACCCGACACCTGCAGCAGTTGGAAAGACCCCAAATGTTCCTCACCAATAGGATAAAGGGTCTTAAACATATGTCATATGCTGCCCGACTGAAAAAACTCCAGCTCTATTCAGTCGCATACCGCCTACTCAGAGGTGATCTGTGCCTGACGTACAAGGCCATGTCCAATCCTAAATTAATGGACATGCTCCACCTCAGAAAATCCAAATCCATCAGAGCCACGAGAACAAGTGACTTAAACCGCAACACAGAAATAAATAGGACGTGCTGGAGGGAAAGATTCATAACCCAGAGGCTCCCTACACTCTGGAACAGAATCCCAGTCCATGTTAGGCAGAGCCCCTCACTGACTCTAATCAAGAGAAATCTCGACGAGTGGATGGGAGATCGTAGGTTTACCCCGGGGGTCATCTCTGTGTCACTACTAGACAGAGGCATGGTAAACTAAACCCTAAAAGGGCGTAGTATTCTCATCCTAAGGGGTGGTGTAAGCCACATACACACTGGCTAGGCTTATAAATCTCTTAGGGCAGATAGCCTAGTACGAACCTATGAACCTATGTGTCCAGTGTTTACTTGTTTTTAGGAATTTCTTATCTGGGATGCTGAGATGAGAGGTGGACTACCCATCATTACAAAACCTAATACAACCTTACTCCAGTACTAGGGTCCTGCATTCCAATAACAAACCTCTGCTACAAGTCACTGTAGCCAATAACTCTGCAGCAGATTCTCTCTATTCGAACTATATAGCCAAAAAATGGAACACTCTGCCCACAAATATAATAGCCATCACTACCTTGATCCAGTTAAAAAAATGCCTAAAAACACACTTCCAATTAAATTGCGCCTGCAATTGTAACTCACCAGGCAAGGTTACCTCCATCTTATGTCTGCTGAGTCATAATAACCTTCCCTCCCATACTGTCAGGTAGTTAACCTGATTTTTTTTCAGCTTAAATAGCCTCTTTCATCATACCATCTTACTTCATATATTAATCTTCTTCCACACTTAATCCTTTACTCTGTTTAATGTTGTCCCTGAACAGATATTCTATAACCAGACTGCTTTATGGTGTCTTCCTATAATTGGTGTATACTTATCTAGTTTTCTTTATCTTGTGTTACCACTTAATTTTTGTATCGTAAATAACTTCTTGTGTATGAAAATGTAAATGTCACTCTTCTGTAACTACAAAGTTGTTTGTTTGTGTCTTTCGGCTTTTCCTGGTTAAGGGTCGCCACAGCGGAACTCCGGTCAGCTAATGATTGGCAGTTGATTTTTACGTACCGGCTTGCCAGGCCTGACGCACAACCTTCAACGAAGGTACGCCAGTTCACGCATGTCTCCACGCAGAAGACGCTCTAGCTGAGAATCGAACCGGACCGCGTCTTACTGTAAGGTGACAACGCTACCGCAGCACCACCACCGCGAGTCCTATGTCAAATTTTGTCTTTGAAATATGTGGTGCATTTCTCCCTGGGGCTCCGCTGAAAAGAACTTGTGTCCAGTCGAACTTTCCCAATAAACAAATGTAAAATAAATAAATAAAATACCGCTTTGAGTAAAGTGGAGTATCCTTTGATGGTACTGAGCAGTAAGGCCATGGAACTATTTAGGATTATATGTTTTCAGGGTGAGTATTTGGAATTTAAGCAGAAAATGGCCATGGAGAAGAAACATTTGTTAAATCACACCTTTGGGAAACAGTGTAACAGAAAATCAAAACATTAGGCTTCACAGTCCTTTTTTCCCATCAAACATTTCTTCAGGCAGTGGCATGTTCCATGCAAGAAGCCAGTGGATGTCTCATGTCTGCTTAGCTTGTGATGACTTCCTTATATATCCCATGCTGTCCTCAGTACTTCTCACCATTGTCTGAATACCTTAGGTTCTTATGTCTGCTTAGCTTGTGATGACTTCCTTATATATCCCATGCTGTCCTCAGTACATCTCACCATTGTATCAGTACCTTAGGTTCTTATGTCTGCTTAGGTTGTGACGACTTCCTTATATATCCCATGCTGTCCTTAGTACTTTTCACCATTGTCTGAGTACCTTAGGTTCTTATGTCTGCTTAGCTTGTGACGACTTCCTTATATATCCAATGCTGTCCTCAGTACTTCTCACTGTCTGAGTACCTTAGGTTCTTATGTCTGCTTAGCTTGTGATGACTTCCTTATATATCCCATGCTGTCCTCAGTACTTCTCACCATTGTCTGAGTATTTTAGGTTCTTATGTCTGCTTAGCTTGTGATGACTTCCTTATATATCCCATGCTGTCCTCAGTACTTCTCACCATTGTCTGAGTACCTTAGGTTCTTATGTCTGCTTAGCTTGTGACGACTTCCTTATATATCCCATGCTGTCCTTAGCATTTCACACCATTGTCTGAGTACCTTTGGTTCTTATGTCTGCTTAGCTTGTGATGACTTCCTTATATATCCCATGCTGTCCTCAGTACGTCTCACCATTGTCTGAGTACCTTTGGTTCTTATGTCTTCTTAGCTTGTGATGACTTCCTTATATATCCCATGCTGTCCTCAGTACTTCTCACCATTGTCTGATTACCTTAGGTTCTTATGTCTGCTTAGCTTGTGACGACTTCCTTATATATCCCATGCTGTCCTTAGCACTTCTCACCATTGTATGAGTACCTTAGGTTCTTATGTCTGCTTAGCTTGTGATGACTTCCTTATATATCCCATGCTGTCCTCAGTACTTCTCACCATTGTCTGAGTACCTTAGGTTCTTATGTCTGCTTAGCTTGTGATGACTTCCTTATATATCCCATGCTGTCCTCAGTACTTCTCACCATTGTCTGAGTACCTTAGGTTCTTATGTCTGCTTAGCTTGTGACGACTTCCTTATATATCCCATGCTGTCCTCAGTACTTCTCACCATTGTCTGAGTACCTTAGGTTCTTATGTCTGCTTAGCTTGTGATGACTAGATTGGACAACGCATTGGCTAGGCATTGCCATTCGAATGAAGGGCACAACTTTAGATTTAAAGTGATAGATCAAGTAGAACCTGATGTAAGATGTCAATACGAACCATTAAAACTTGAGAGAAGGGAATTGATATGGCAATTGACATTGAATGCCAACCAATTCCCTGGATTGAATGAGATGACATCTATTAAATGTATCCTAAGATTAAAAAATCTAGAAAGATGAATGGTAAATTATTATTGGTTCCTATTACAATTACAATATACTTACACTATTAATATATTTTAAAACTACATTTTAACATTAAAACAACCAAAATATTAAAAATCCATTAAAAATCCACTAAAAATACACTAAAAATATAATAAGGTTGTATTTTAAAATCATAAGTTAGTGCTTTCTATTTAAAGTGCAATATCAATAGTTTAAGTATAATAGAAAGCACTTTAACTAATGGACCTGTAGGTGTCCAAATTTTATTTTGGCGTTTTATTTTGGCATATTATTATTATTTTATTTTTTGCCTATTTGTTGCATACTTTTGCTTATTTTTGCTTAATCATGCTCACCAACTTTTAATTATGGTAATTTACCTTTATGATATGGTTAAGGTAATTTTTGATCAATTTTTGGTAAATGCACGTATTATTGAATGCGTATATTTATTTATTTATTGATTTATTTTTTAAAAAAAACGGATGAGGTTTTAAGGTATATGGTTAATTATAAATTATGTTATCACATACACTATATGCTACGTTACACTATCTTTGTACTATTGTATCCAATATATACATAAGAGTATGAAAAGTTTATATGAAGTCTACTGTGTGCTTTTTGCACGCTGTATACATGTACATATACTTCTATAGTATTGGAATTATACAATATTTAGATACTTAGACTACCAAAATTAGTATACATAACGACTATTCAGTTGTAGATCACACACCCCCTTGTTAGGCTTAAGCTACGAATAGGATTATGAATATGAATTTACTAAAGTTTTTTATTATATTATTGTTTTATTAAATTGTTATAATGTGTTATACAAAAATGTTTTTTAAAATGTTTTTTAAAAATTTTTTAAAATGGTTGATGATTGTAAACAAAGTTTAGAACCATTTGTAATAATTCCATGTAGGTTTAATTTTATTAAAATTGTAGTTTATTAAGATGGAATTTTTAAGTAGTATAGAAAGGTATGATTTTTTTATATACATAAAATTAAGTAAAATTGAAATTTATTTTTCCGATGTACAATATGTATGTACCTTGGCCATAATAGGTAATATGCATTCAGACACAAAATGGTTAAATGTTTCATGACCAATTAACTATTTACTTAATTATTACTGCTTAAGATTTTAGTATTTAAAAGCATGAGAGATACTAGTTAACTGTCTTCTGAGGAAGTTGCGATACCTATAGGCGACGAAAAGTGTATGAGTTACTGCACGCTTAAAGACTGGTTTATTTGTTTTACTTGTTTCACTTGTGGAGTTATTAAAGTGGCTGCTATTGGACTTTTCTAGCTGTTCGGTGGATTTTTTCCAAGGTTTGTTTTTTGTGATTTTTGGCACTTCCTTATAAATCCCATGCTGTCCTCAGTATGTGTCACCATTGTCTGAGTACCTTTGGTTCTTATGTCTTCTTAGCTTGTGATGACTTCCTTATATATCCCATGCTGTCCTCAGTACTTCTCACCATTGTCTGATTACCTTAGGTTCTTATGTCTGCTTAGCTTGTGACAACTTCCTTATATATCCCATGCTGTCCTCAGTACTTCTCACCATTGTCTGAGTACCTTAGGTTCTTATGTCTGCTTAGCTTGTGATGACTTCCTTATATATCCCATGCTGTCCTCAGTACTTCTCACCATTGTCTGAGTACCTTAGGTTCTTATGTCTGCTTAGCTTGTGATGACTTCCTTATATATCCCATGCTGTCCTCAGTACTTCTCACCATTGTCTGAGTACCTTAGGTTCTTATGTCTGCTTAGCTTGTGATGACTTCCTTATATATCCCATGCTGTCCTCAGTACTTCTCACCATTGTCTGAGTACCTTAGGTTCTTATGTCTGCTTAGCTTGTGATGACTTCCTTATATATCCCATGCTGTCCTCAGTACTTCTCACCATTGTCTGAGTACCTTAGGTTCTTATGTCTGCTTAGCTTGTGATGACTTCCTTATATATCCCATGCTGTCCTCAGTACTTCTCACCATTGTCTGAGTACCTTAGGTTCTTATGTCTGCTTAGCTTGTGATGACTTCCTTATATATCCCATGCTGTCCTCAGTACTTCTCACCATTGTCTGAGTACCTTAGGTTCTTATGTCTGCTTAGCTTGTGATGACTTCCTTATATATCCCATGCTGTCCTCAGTACTTCTCACCATTGTCTGAGTACCTTAGGTTCTTATGTCTGCTTAGCTTGTGATGACTTCCTTATATATCCCATGCTGTCCTCAGTACTTCTCACCATTGTCTGAGTACCTTAGGTTCTTATGTCTGCTTAGCTTGTGATGACTTCCTTATATATCCCATGCTGTCCTCAGTACTTCTCACCATTGTCTGAGTACCTTAGGTTCTTATGTCTGCTTAGCTTGTGATGACTTCCTTATATATCCCATGCTGTCCTCAGTACTTCTCACCATTGTCTGAGTACCTTAGGTTCTTATGTCTGCTTAGCTTGTGATGACTTCCTTATATATCCCATGCTGTCCTCAGTACTTCTCACCATTGTCTGAGTACCTTAGGTTCTTATGTCTGCTTAGCTTGTGATGACTTCCTTATATATCCCATGCTGTCCTCAGTACTTCTCACCATTGTCTGAGTACCTTAGGTTCTTATGTCTGCTTAGCTTGTGATGACTTCCTTATATATCCCATGCTGTCCTCAGTACTTCTCACCATTGTCTGAGTACCTTAGGTTCTTATGTCTGCTTAGCTTGTGATGACTTCCTTATATATCCCATGCTGTCCTCAGTACTTCTCACCATTGTCTGAGTACCTTAGGTTCTTATGTCTGCTTAGCTTGTGATGACTTCCTTATATATCCCATGCTGTCCTCAGTACTTCTCACCATTGTCTGAGTACCTTAGGTTCTTATGTCTGCTTAGCTTGTGATGACTTCCTTATATATCCCATGCTGTCCTCAGTACTTCTCACCATTGTCTGAGTACCTTAGGTTCTTATGTCTGCTTAGCTTGTGATGACTTCCTTATATATCCCATGCTGTCCTCAGTACTTCTCACCATTGTCTGAGTACCTTAGGTTCTTATGTCTGCTTAGCTTGTGATGACTTCCTTATATATCCCATGCTGTCCTCAGTACTTCTCACCATTGTCTGAGTACCTTAGGTTCTTATGTCTGCTTAGCTTGTGATGACTTCCTTATATATCCCATGCTGTCCTCAGTACTTCTCACCATTGTCTGAGTACCTTAGGTTCTTATGTCTGCTTAGCTTGTGATGACTTCCTTATATATCCCATGCTGTCCTCAGTACTTCTCACCATTGTCTGAGTACCTTAGGTTCTTATGTCTGCTTAGCTTGTGATGACTTCCTTATATATCCCATGCTGTCCTCAGTACTTCTCACCATTGTCTGAGTACCTTAGGTTCTTATGTCTGCTTAGCTTGTGATGACTTCCTTATATATCCCATGCTGTCCTCAGTACTTCTCACCATTGTCTGAGTACCTTAGGTTCTTATGTCTGCTTAGCTTGTGATGACTTCCTTATATATCCCATGCTGTCCTCAGTACTTCTCACCATTGTCTGAGTACCTTAGGTTCTTATGTCTGCTTAGCTTGTGATGACTTCCTTATATATCCCATGCTGTCCTCAGTACTTCTCACCATTGTCTGAGTACCTTAGGTTCTTATGTCTGCTTAGCTTGTGATGACTTCCTTATATATCCCATGCTGTCCTCAGTACTTCTCACCATTGTCTGAGTACCTTAGGTTCTTATGTCTGCTTAGCTTGTGATGACTTCCTTATATATCCCATGCTGTCCTCAGTACTTCTCACCATTGTCTGAGTACCTTAGGTTCTTATGTCTGCTTAGCTTGTGATGACTTCCTTATATATCCCATGCTGTCCTCAGTACTTCTCACCATTGTCTGAGTACCTTAGGTTCTTATGTCTGCTTAGCTTGTGATGACTTCCTTATATATCCCATGCTGTCCTCAGTACTTCTCACCATTGTCTGAGTACCTTAGGTTCTTATGTCTGCTTAGCTTGTGATGACTTCCTTATATATCCCATGCTGTCCTCAGTACTTCTCACCATTGTCTGAGTACCTTAGGTTCTTATGTCTGCTTAGCTTGTGATGACTTCCTTATATATCCCATGCTGTCCTCAGTACTTCTCACCATTGTCTGAGTACCTTAGGTTCTTATGTCTGCTTAGCTTGTGATGACTTCCTTATATATCCCATGCTGTCCTCAGTACTTCTCACCATTGTCTGAGTACCTTAGGTTCTTATGTCTGCTTAGCTTGTGATGACTTCCTTATATATCCCATGCTGTCCTCAGTACTTCTCACCATTGTCTGAGTACCTTAGGTTCTTATGTCTGCTTAGCTTGTGATGACTTCCTTATATATCCCATGCTGTCCTCAGTACTTCTCACCATTGTCTGAGTACCTTAGGTTCTTATGTCTGCTTAGCTTGTGATGACTTCCTTATATATCCCATGCTGTCCTCAGTACTTCTCACCATTGTCTGAGTACCTTAGGTTCTTATGTCTGCTTAGCTTGTGATGACTTCCTTATATATCCCATGCTGTCCTCAGTACTTCTCACCATTGTCTGAGTACCTTAGGTTCTTATGTCTGCTTAGCTTGTGATGACTTCCTTATATATCCCATGCTGTCCTCAGTACTTCTCACCATTGTCTGAGTACCTTAGGTTCTTATGTCTGCTTAGCTTGTGATGACTTCCTTATATATCCCATGCTGTCCTCAGTACTTCTCACCATTGTCTGAGTACCTTAGGTTCTTATGTCTGCTTAGCTTGTGATGACTTCCTTATATATCCCATGCTGTCCTCAGTACTTCTCACCATTGTCTGAGTACCTTAGGTTCTTATGTCTGCTTAGCTTGTGATGACTTCCTTATATATCCCATGCTGTCCTCAGTACTTCTCACCATTGTCTGAGTACCTTAGGTTCTTATGTCTGCTTAGCTTGTGATGACTTCCTTATATATCCCATGCTGTCCTCAGTACTTCTCACCATTGTCTGAGTACCTTAGGTTCTTATGTCTGCTTAGCTTGTGATGACTTCCTTATATATCCCATGCTGTCCTCAGTACTTCTCACCATTGTCTGAGTACCTTAGGTTCTTATGTCTGCTTAGCTTGTGATGACTTCCTTATATATCCCATGCTGTCCTCAGTACTTCTCACCATTGTCTGAGTACCTTAGGTTCTTATGTCTGCTTAGCTTGTGATGACTTCCTTATATATCCCATGCTGTCCTCAGTACTTCTCACCATTGTCTGAGTACCTTAGGTTCTTATGTCTGCTTAGCTTGTGATGACTTCCTTATATATCCCATGCTGTCCTCAGTACTTCTCACCATTGTCTGAGTACCTTAGGTTCTTATGTCTGCTTAGCTTGTGATGACTTCCTTATATATCCCATGCTGTCCTCAGTACTTCTCACCATTGTCTGAGTACCTTAGGTTCTTATGTCTGCTTAGCTTGTGATGACTTCCTTATATATCCCATGCTGTCCTCAGTACTTCTCACCATTGTCTGAGTACCTTAGGTTCTTATGTCTGCTTAGCTTGTGATGACTTCCTTATATATCCCATGCTGTCCTCAGTACTTCTCACCATTGTCTGAGTACCTTAGGTTCTTATGTCTGCTTAGCTTGTGATGACTTCCTTATATATCCCATGCTGTCCTCAGTACTTCTCACCATTGTCTGAGTACCTTAGGTTCTTATGTCTGCTTAGCTTGTGATGACTTCCTTATATATCCCATGCTGTCCTCAGTACTTCTCACCATTGTCTGAGTACCTTAGGTTCTTATGTCTGCTTAGCTTGTGATGACTTCCTTATATATCCCATGCTGTCCTCAGTACTTCTCACCATTGTCTGAGTACCTTAGGTTCTTATGTCTGCTTAGCTTGTGATGACTTCCTTATATATCCCATGCTGTCCTCAGTACTTCTCACCATTGTCTGAGTACCTTAGGTTCTTATGTCTGCTTAGCTTGTGATGACTTCCTTATATATCCCATGCTGTCCTCAGTACTTCTCACCATTGTCTGAGTACCTTAGGTTCTTATGTCTGCTTAGCTTGTGATGACTTCCTTATATATCCCATGCTGTCCTCAGTACTTCTCACCATTGTCTGAGTACCTTAGGTTCTTATGTCTGCTTAGCTTGTGATGACTTCCTTATATATCCCATGCTGTCCTCAGTACTTCTCACCATTGTCTGAGTACCTTAGGTTCTTATGTCTGCTTAGCTTGTGATGACTTCCTTATATATCCCATGCTGTCCTCAGTACTTCTCACCATTGTCTGAGTACCTTAGGTTCTTATGTCTGCTTAGCTTGTGATGACTTCCTTATATATCCCATGCTGTCCTCAGTACTTCTCACCATTGTCTGAGTACCTTAGGTTCTTATGTCTGCTTAGCTTGTGATGACTTCCTTATATATCCCATGCTGTCCTCAGTACTTCTCACCATTGTCTGAGTACCTTAGGTTCTTATGTCTGCTTAGCTTGTGATGACTTCCTTATATATCCCATGCTGTCCTCAGTACTTCTCACCATTGTCTGAGTACCTTAGGTTCTTATGTCTGCTTAGCTTGTGATGACTTCCTTATATATCCCATGCTGTCCTCAGTACTTCTCACCATTGTCTGAGTACCTTAGGTTCTTATGTCTGCTTAGCTTGTGATGACTTCCTTATATATCCCATGCTGTCCTCAGTACTTCTCACCATTGTCTGAGTACCTTAGGTTCTTATGTCTGCTTAGCTTGTGATGACTTCCTTATATATCCCATGCTGTCCTCAGTACTTCTCACCATTGTCTGAGTACCTTAGGTTCTTATGTCTGCTTAGCTTGTGATGACTTCCTTATATATCCCATGCTGTCCTCAGTACTTCTCACCATTGTCTGAGTACCTTAGGTTCTTATGTCTGCTTAGCTTGTGATGACTTCCTTATATATCCCATGCTGTCCTCAGTACTTCTCACCATTGTCTGAGTACCTTAGGTTCTTATGTCTGCTTAGCTTGTGATGACTTCCTTATATATCCCATGCTGTCCTCAGTACTTCTCACCATTGTCTGAGTACCTTAGGTTCTTATGTCTGCTTAGCTTGTGATGACTTCCTTATATATCCCATGCTGTCCTCAGTACTTCTCACCATTGTCTGAGTACCTTAGGTTCTTATGTCTGCTTAGCTTGTGATGACTTCCTTATATATCCCATGCTGTCCTCAGTACTTCTCACCATTGTCTGAGTACCTTAGGTTCTTATGTCTGCTTAGCTTGTGATGACTTCCTTATATATCCCATGCTGTCCTCAGTACTTCTCACCATTGTCTGAGTACCTTAGGTTCTTATGTCTGCTTAGCTTGTGATGACTTCCTTATATATCCCATGCTGTCCTCAGTACTTCTCACCATTGTCTGAGTACCTTAGGTTCTTATGTCTGCTTAGCTTGTGATGACTTCCTTATATATCCCATGCTGTCCTCAGTACTTCTCACCATTGTCTGAGTACCTTAGGTTCTTATGTCTGCTTAGCTTGTGATGACTTCCTTATATATCCCATGCTGTCCTCAGTACTTCTCACCATTGTCTGAGTACCTTAGGTTCTTATGTCTGCTTAGCTTGTGATGACTTCCTTATATATCCCATGCTGTCCTCAGTACTTCTCACCATTGTCTGAGTACCTTAGGTTCTTATGTCTGCTTAGCTTGTGATGACTTCCTTATATATCCCATGCTGTCCTCAGTACTTCTCACCATTGTCTGAGTACCTTAGGTTCTTATGTCTGCTTAGCTTGTGATGACTTCCTTATATATCCCATGCTGTCCTCAGTACTTCTCACCATTGTCTGAGTACCTTAGGTTCTTATGTCTGCTTAGCTTGTGATGACTTCCTTATATATCCCATGCTGTCCTCAGTACTTCTCACCATTGTCTGAGTACCTTAGGTTCTTATGTCTGCTTAGCTTGTGATGACTTCCTTATATATCCCATGCTGTCCTCAGTACTTCTCACCATTGTCTGAGTACCTTAGGTTCTTATGTCTGCTTAGCTTGTGATGACTTCCTTATATATCCCATGCTGTCCTCAGTACTTCTCACCATTGTCTGAGTACCTTAGGTTCTTATGTCTGCTTAGCTTGTGATGACTTCCTTATATATCCCATGCTGTCCTCAGTACTTCTCACCATTGTCTGAGTACCTTAGGTTCTTATGTCTGCTTAGCTTGTGATGACTTCCTTATATATCCCATGCTGTCCTCAGTACTTCTCACCATTGTCTGAGTACCTTAGGTTCTTATGTCTGCTTAGCTTGTGATGACTTCCTTATATATCCCATGCTGTCCTCAGTACTTCTCACCATTGTCTGAGTACCTTAGGTTCTTATGTCTGCTTAGCTTGTGATGACTTCCTTATATATCCCATGCTGTCCTCAGTACTTCTCACCATTGTCTGAGTACCTTAGGTTCTTATGTCTGCTTAGCTTGTGATGACTTCCTTATATATCCCATGCTGTCCTCAGTACTTCTCACCATTGTCTGAGTACCTTAGGTTCTTATGTCTGCTTAGCTTGTGATGACTTCCTTATATATCCCATGCTGTCCTCAGTACTTCTCACCATTGTCTGAGTACCTTAGGTTCTTATGTCTGCTTAGCTTGTGACATCTTCCTTATATATCCCATGCTGTCCTCAGTACTTCTCACCATTGTCTGAGTACCTTAGGTTCTTATGTCTGCTTAGCTTGTGACAACTTCCTTATATATCCCATGCTGTCCTCAGTACTTCTCACCATTGTCTGAGTACCTTAGGTTCTTATGTCTGCTTAGCTTGTGATGACTTCCTTATATATCCCATGCTGTCCTCAGTACTTCTCACCATTCTCTGAGTACCTTAGGTTACCAGTTGTGTTAGACAAATTATACTGACATTTTAATCATTTTCTTTTTCTTGTTTTTAAGATTTTTTTGTCAACATCCATGAAATAAAAACTATGTCACTACTCACAGATATCTAAAGGACAGGTAGGTGGGGTAACCTTGCATAACATATGCCAGCTCACTCATCCTTGGGGAAGGGGTGCTACATTGGTGATGTCTAGTGATGGCTGAGTGCGTCACCCACCTGTTCAGTTCAAGCTGGCTTGTACAGGGCAGGGACCTCTCTCCTGACCAGTGAAATGGGGAAGAGATGTTTCTGGGAGCAGGAGCACATTCTCTGACTAGAAAGTTGTGGAACATCTGTGAGCGGCCTAGTGATGGGAGTCTTAGACTGCTCCCCAGGACTAACAGATGACCTGCTCCCTGCCCCCAAGTCTCACTTTTAGGGGGGAAAAATTGGGGCTGGTAGGGCTTCTTGGGCTGTAGGGCTCTTACAAAGCCCAGGGATCCACAGGGTCCGCCCCAATAGAAACAACTGTGATTGCATTCATGTAGTGGAACTATCAAACAGGGTTCCATGGAGGTTGAGAAGGGGAGAAATATGCAACTAAGCCATGTCAAAAAGAAAACTGGATAAAACAGAAAAAACATGATCACAAAAAGAAATGCATCCATTAAACCAGATAAAAATACATCATTTATTAAAACTGTAACAAACATGCTTTGAAGCAAAATTGTGGACTTGCGCACTTTAAGTGTAAAGAAACAGTAGCTATCATGATGTTCAGCTGTATGCAGAAAGTAGTAAAACAACTAATGCCAAATCTTTTTTTCTTTTAAATAATTTAGTATTGTTACAGTTGGTATATTTATACTAACATTATGCCTTTTCAGTAAGTACTGCATGGTTATTCACACCTATCAGTAACTGAGGCATATGGGAGCTCCTTTTAAAATCCTCCAATGGACAGCACGTGCCCCCTTCCTTTTGGTGGACTTTGGTATTACTACTGGACATTAGTTGAAGCACCTGGCTTGGAGAACAGAACCCACAATCTTCTGATCTTGTGGGTATTGTAGGCAGGTGTGCTACTTGCTGAAACTAATGACACTTCAATTTCAAGCTTTATTTAGGTGTTTTTCACAAAGCATTTTACACGGGAGTTAAAATATTAAAAATAAAGTATAGAAAATAATAAATAAAAACAAATAAAGACAAAAGTACTACATGCTAAACACTTTAGCCAACAAGTCAAGTGTGTGCGTGTGTCACTAAACTGAGTAACCACTATAAATAGGCTCCTAATACTGCTAAAACCACCCTGAAGGAGCAAAAACCCATTGTAAAATCCAGTATAAATACAATGCTGTTTATTGTAGGTAAGCGCTTTTGCAACCAGCCCTGGTTGTTCCTCAGACCAATCTTTGGTCTAAGGAAGCAACCGAGGCTGGTTGCGAAAGCGCTTACCTACAATAAAGAGCATTGGATTTATACTGGATTTTATAGTGGTTATTTGGTCCTTCAGTGTAGTTTTAGCAGTATTAGGAGTTTACGTTTTTTCTGGACATTTGCCTTGGTGTGTTTACTCCTATACTTCATAACTGGGCCTCTCCTTCTTTTTTACTATAAATAGGCTGAAGAAGTTAGAAGGGCGGCCACGGTGGTGCAGTGGTTAGCATTGCCGCCTCACAGCAAGAGGTTCCCCGGTTCGATCCTCGGCTGGGGTGCCTTCTGTGCGGAGTCTGCATGTCCTCCCTGTGGTCGCGTGGGTTTCCTCCGGGTGCTCCGGTTTCCTCCCACATCCCAAAGACATGCTGCAGGTGGATTGGACACTCTAAATTGGCCCTAGGTGTGCGTGTGAGTGTGCCTTCTGTGGAAGGTTGGGCGCCGGGCTGGCAACTCGACACCGTAAAACTCCACTGCCATTCAATGTGCGGACAAGGCGATCCACTGTGGCGACCCCTAACCGGGAAAAAGCCGAAAGAAGAAGAAGAAGAAGAAGGCTGAAGAAGTTAGAAATGAATATGTCAGTAAAAGACTAAAGAATTCAACTAGTTAAAGTGAACCCCACCTTAAAATGCCAGCTCAAAGAAGTAAACCTTTAATGACCTATGGAAGGAGGCTAGTAAAGCCGCCCCTAAGCCATGGAGGAAGTTGTTTCCACATATTCAGTGCCTGAAAAGGAACATATCAAAATCCCAGTGTTTCTAACTGCATCTCAGAAAGCACCTGAAGCACCTGAACCCAGGAGCTCCGTCAGGTAAGAGGGGCCAGCGGTATATGCTATGAAAAGGAGACTAAGGCTAAGCTTTTATAGGAGTAACCAGGGTGTACAGCAAAGGCTTAATATATTGTTAAATAACTTGGCTGCAGAATTCTACATGAGCTGCAAATGGTCAAGTCTGGTGGGTCTGAAACTATTAGAATGCATACACTGCTAAAGTGTGTGCTCAGTGGACCAGAACGTTTTTGTTTGTTTGTTTCTTTACAGGTCATGGATCATGGCCACTTTGTCTATTTTTTATGCTTCTGGATGCCCTAAAGATATCATCTTTATTTATTTATTTCTATTTATTTTTATTTCTTTAATTTAGTGACTGTGTTACAGAGGTGATTTCAAAAAACAAAGGGCAGTTTATAGCATATAATTATGCAACAGTTGCAAAGGTGTGGTACTTTCATGAATCTTGAAGTTGGAGTGGGGGATTATCTAGCAGTAAAGCATAGTTAATTAAGCTTGTGATCTTCCAACAAGCCTCATTGTGTAGTTCTGGGTGTGAATCCATCAGTCTCCAGTTACATTCTTCTTGACTCTGACTTAAGTAGATCAGTTCTCTTAGAGATCTACCTGAAAAAGGATTGCTAATTAACGTATATAAATAAATGAAGAAAACTATTATAGTTCAGACCTGTACACTGGTGAAAAGGATGGTAGACAGGATTACACCGAGTGATGTGTGAGGGGTTTAGTAAGGAGCATTATTAGCAAACAAAGGAGTTGGTCAGCGTCAGACATTATAGACTATTTCTTATTGAGGGGGCAGTTGAAGAATAGGCGTACAGTATTAGAATACAAAGGAGGCGGACAGCATCAGCCATCACAGACTATTTCCTAACTGAGGAGGTGCTTGAGGAATAGGTGTACAGTATTGGAATATAAAGGAATTGGTCAGCTTCAGACATCATAGACTATTTCTTTACAGAGGGGGTGGTTGAGGTTTAGATCCCTAGAGCATGTGGCTCGAGGGGTTAAGCATACAGTATTAGAATATAAAGGAATTGGTCAGCTTCAGACTTCATAGACTACTTCTTTACTGAGTGAGTGGTCGAATAATAGGCCCACAGATTCGATAGTTAAAAGTAGCACTACAGATTCCGTTAAGATGGGCTGGGGCAGGTACTAAGGGCATGTAAAGAGGCAGAAGGGCAATACCTGCATGAAGATAGCTATTTACCTGAGTGTACCAGGTGAACCAGAAACCTTTTATGCATTATCTGTTTTCGTATGTTCTTCGCAGCTCATTTGGTGTAGTGGTATGTTGCTGTGACTGTAGTGCACAGGCTCCTGGGTTCGGGACCTGGTAGGGCTGGTTATTACAGCCATTCCCTGTTGCAATATTACCAGCTTATAGGTTCATAGGTAGGTACTAGGCTATCTGCCTGAAGGCATTTATAAGCCTAGCCAGAATTTGTTGGCTTTCGCCGCTCCCTTAGATTAGTTCCCTATGCCTCTGTCCAGCAGAGCCACTGATGTGATCCCTGGGGTAAACTTTCTGTTTTCCATCCACTTGTCAAGGTTTCTTTTGAAGAGTGTTAGCGAGGAGCTCTGCCTAATGTAGATTGGGATCTTGTTCCAAAGCATGGGAAGTCTCTGGGACAGGAATCCCTCCAGCACATCCTATTTATTGTTGTTCATAGGTTCATAGGTTGATACTAGGCTATCTGCCCTAGGGCATTTACAAGCCTAGCCAGAGTGTGTTTGGCTTTCACCACCCTATTAAATAAGTTTACTGTGCCCTTTTAAGGTTAGTTTACTGTGCCTTTGTCTAGCAGTGACACAGAAGTGATCCCCGGGGTAAACCTACAATCTCCCATCCACTCGTCAAGATTCCTCTTGAAGAGAGTCAGTGAGGGGCTCTGCCTGACATGGACTGGAATTCTATTCCAGAGTGATGGGAGCCTCTGGGTTATAAATCTGTCCCTCCAGCATGTCCTATTAATTTCTGTGCTGAGGTTCAAGTCCCTCGAGCGCATAGCTCTAAGGGATTTGGATTTTTTGAGGTGGAGCATGTCCATTAATTCTGGGTTGGACATGGCTTTATACGTCAGGCACAGATCACCTCTAAGTAGGCGGCGTACAACTGAGTAGAGCTGGAGTTTCTTTAACCAAGCAGCATAGGTCATCTGTTTGAGTCCCTTGATCCTCTTGGTGAGGTACTTTTGGGGTCTGTCCAGTTGCTGAAGGTGTCGGGTAAGGTACATCCCAAATGGGGCATTGTATTCAATTATGGGCCTGATGAGTGATGAGTAAAGGGGCACAATGACCTCCCTTGATCTAGATGTGAATCCTTTCATGATAAGGTGGGCTATATAGAAGGTCTTTCTAACCACTTTGGCAACGTGGTTGTCAAAGGAGAGATTACTATCAACTTGGGTCCCCAGGTCCCTAATTACTTCCTCCATACTTAATGGATTATCGCCTATGTGGTAATTTATGGGTACTTTGTTTTTCCCAAAGGGAATAACTGTACACTTTTTGGCGTTTAGCTTTAGGCCATGGCTCTGGCACCAGTTATCCGTCTCTGTGAGACCCTTTTGGAGGATGCTTGTGTCAGCTGGAGAGTCGATTATGGCATCCAGTTTACAGTCATCTGCGAACTTGGTCAGCCATAGTCCTCCCGTGTTAGCCTGTACCTCAGAAAAATATATACCAAACAAGAGAGGTCCCAGGACTGAGCCTTGTGGGACGCCACTTGTAACTGGTTTAGAGTCTGACATGGCTCCCGCAATTCTGACTATGTGGGTTCTATCCTTGAGCCAGTTTGCAACCCATCTTATGACATAGGGGTTGATATTTAAGCTGGAGAACTTATTTATGATGCCCGATTGGGGTATTGTGTCGAAGGCTTTTGCGAGGTCCAGGTAGGCTGTGTGGACTACCTTCCCTTCATCTATGGCCTTGGTGACTGTTTCAAATAAATCGACCAGGTTCAAGAGGCAGGATCTTCCCTTAACAAAGCCGAATTGTGTAGGATTCAGCGTCTGTAGGTCCCCAATGTCTTTGTTTATGAGTTCCATGATGATCCGCTCCATAGCTTTGCAGACCAGGCTAGCCAGGCTTATGGGGCGATAGTTTCCAGGGTCCGTTGAGGCACCACCTTTGTGGAGTGGGACCACTGTTGCTGTACGCCATTCCTTGGGTACATATCCTGTAGTAAGGCTGAGATTGAACAGTAACTTTATATGAGGTTTTAGCTCTTCTTGGAGCTCATGTAGGACGCAGCCCGGGACACCGTCCGGTCCCATTGATGCTGTGTTTTTTGCTTTGGAGAGGTCATCTCTCACCTGAGCATCTGAGATGTCAGGGAGGCAACTCTCTGCTGGGATAGATATTTGCTCTTTTGGGGGGGAAGGGGGGGAGAAGTTTGCACTGAACCTGTCTGTCAGGATGTTGGCAATGTCTGTGGGTTCAGTGTATTTTTTGTCATTTTGGACTAACTCCGAACATATCTGGGAATTGCCACCCAGGTTCCTAACATAACTAAAGAAGGCCTTGTGATTATCTTTAGTGTCCTGTGCAGTTTTTCTCTCGAAGCTGGCCTTGGATGATTTTATGAGGGACCGTAGTTTTTTGCTAGTACTGATCAGAGATGCCTTCTCTTTTAGAGATTTTGCTCTATCATGTAGTAGCTTCCTCCTTTTGTTGTATAGCTTATTTATGGCTGGAGGCCACCAGACAGGACGCCTGCCTTTGGAGGATTGGGTCTTGGTTTTATTTGGGATTGCATGATCCATGCATTCCTGAAGGTGTCCATAGAATGTGTTTATAAAGGATTCTGCAGTTTGGGCTGTAGTTTCCACTGGCCCGGGGGCTTTGAAGGATTTCACCTCGGTTTTAAGAAGTGTGAAATTAGCTTTTGAGAAGTTTTTCACTGTGGTTTTCTGGGCTGGGGGTGGGGTCGGGATGTGGATGTCCAGTGAGATTAATTTATGGTCCAATCTTACCAATGAGGGGTATACCTCTGGTGTGGAGCATAGAGTCCCCATGTTGGTGATGATCAGGTCCAGTATGTTTTCCCCTCTTGTGGGAGTGGTGACTAGTTGTTCCATAGCATTTGAGTTTATAAATTCTAGGAACCTTTGGGCTAGGGTGTTGGGGCTTGAGTAATGCTCCCAGTCTATGTTTGGGTAGTTGAAGTCACCCAATATAATGGTGTTTGGAGAGACCTTCAAATTCTTCAGTGTTCTCAGGAAAGCCGAGTGAGGTTCCTGAGTTTGGGAGGGTGGTCTGTAGCAGGCTACAAACTGAAAGGCAGTTTTGCCCACTGTTAATTGCACATGGATGGTCTCCGATGCTTCGTGCAGTGCCACTAACCTGGAGGTGTGGGTATCTTTGATGAATATGGATACTCCCCCTCCTTTTGTGGTTCGGTCCGTGTTTTGGGGCCGAAAAGCATGGTATGAGGTATAACCTGGTAGTGCTGGGGTGCTCTCGGGAGCCTTGAACCAGGTTTCTGTTACTGCACAGATATCGATATTCTCCATACCGAGGAGAGCTTCGAGTGCATGCATCTTGAGGTTTAGACTTCTGGCGTTGAGTAGCATTACCCTTAGTTTCTTTTTCCTTGTGTTGTCTATGGAGGTGGGTTTGTCTTTTGAGCTTTGCCTAAAAAAGGCACTATGGGGGTGGCAACAGCCTTTGCCAGTATCCGAAAGCCCAGGGGTGACAGGTGCAAGCCATCTCTAGCGATGCAACGTGGCTTGTCGAGCATGTCATCCCAGGCTGACAGACACTGGATCCCCTTTGAATGACACCAATAATTTAGCCAATTGTTAAAATTGATCATTTTGTCTTTATACTGTGGCATCATTCTTGGTGAGGGTAAGATGCTACTCAAGGTCAGGGTCATACCGGCCTAGGCTACATGATCAGAGAGCTCCTGTATGTCTCTTTTCATGTATTCCAGGGAGGTACGTCTCAGGTCATTCACACCAGCATGGCCAATGACTGAGTCATATTTGTACTTGCTTTGGAGTGACCTGAGTGCTTGTGTTATGTGGCGGATCCTGGCGCCTGACAGGCAGCTCACCATGACCTTCTCCTTGTTCAACCTGGTGAGTGGGATGTCAGTGTGTCTGACAATAGAGTCACCTATTACAAGTGTATCAGGTGTGTTGTTTAGCCTTAAGGGCTGTGACTGTTTGGCACACTGACTTTGTGAACTATGAGTTACACGTGTTTTGTTTTGGGGTAGCGGTTGCTTGGAGGTCTGCTTTGGAGGTCTCTGCTGCTTAGGCAGATTTTTATTTAGAGCCTCCGAGTATGTTTTTGTGTGTTTATGTGTTTGGTTTGCTGTTGTGGTAGGTCTATGTGAGACTGGATTTGTGGTATGTGTGGTTACCTTCTCCTCCTGACTGACTGTGCCAGTACTGAGTTGAGAGAGCTCAGCCTCCAGTTTGGCTATATGGTTGCATCTCTCACATATATTTGAACTTGTTGGGAGGAGGAGAGGGTTGTCTGTGTACATGAGGCAGTTGTAACATTGCCTCAAGATTCCCAGATTCACCAGCTGGACTGGAGAGGAAACCAGCAACTGACCTTTGGACATGCCAGAATAGTATAAGTAACTCCTTTATAACTGATCAAAAAGGACCAATAGGGGGTCGAGTACTCAAAGGGAGTATATGAGGATGTAGCGCTTTTAGTTTATTAGTGCTAACTTATAAAATTGCTTATATGAGCAAGTGCAGGGCTTTATATTGAAAATAGGGTCCTTATTTTGAGAGTTAGAGCAGTTCTAAGGGAAAAAGTGAAGAGTAGACTTTGTGGAGCCAAGAATGGTTTAAGCCCGATTAAGCGGCGCTGCCTGATGTCGCGCTATGCACAAAATCACGCAAAACTGCACCAAAGCAGATTTTTATACAGGGGACTTGAAAGAGCTGGAAATTAGCCCAAAATGGCCAAATAAACTACAAGATTCTGTGCTGAGATCACTGCTCCAGGGACAGATAGGCTGATCAGAGCTCCCCACTCCCACTGGTGAACAAAGAAGCTTCCTTCTATCCAAGTAAGGAAATGGGCAACACAGGAACTATTCTAAAGTCCGGAATACAGCAATGCCTGTATTAGGGACTATTCTAGGTCAGGAAAGGTGGGAAACAAGGATTTTTTTTAGTTTTTCTTTTTTTTTACAAGACAAACAATAGAAAATGCACAGTAAATACTTAACACAGGCTAGCGGACTTGAGTGAGCAGCCTCAACAGTTAAATCAACAAAAAGACAAACTTTAAAGTGCAGGTATAAATTAATTGCAAAACAAGTTGTGGTGAGGTTTTGATCCCTAGAGTGTGTGGCTCGAGGGGATAAGGTTTTCTTTAGGTGGAGCATGTCCATCAATTCTGGGTTGGACATGGCCTTGTATGCAAGGTAGAGATCACCTCTGAGTAGGCTGTATGCAACAGAGTACAGCTGGAGTTTCTTCAGTCGAGCTGCATAGGGCATCTGTTTGAGGCCAGTGATCCTCTTGATGAGGTACTTCTGTGGTCTTTCCAGCTGTTGCAGGTGTCTTGTAAGGTACATCTCAAATTGGCGTTGTACTCTATGATGGGTCTGATGAGTGATGAGTAGAGGGGCACAATGACCTCTTTTGATCTGGATGTGAACCCTTTTGTGATTAGGTGGGCCACGTAGAAGGATTTTCTAACCACTTTGGCAATGTGATTATCAAAGGTGAGATTACTGTCTACTTGGGTCCCCAGATCCCTTATTACATCTTCCATATTTAGGGGACTACCACCTATGTGGTAGTTTGTGGGCACTTTGTTTTTTCCAAAGGGGATGACTATGTACTTTTTGGCATTTAGCTTGAGGCCATGATTTTGGCACCAGGTATCCATCTCAGTGAGACCCTTTTGGAGGATGTCTGTGTCAGCCGGAGAGTCAATTATAGCCCCTAGTTTGCAGTCTTCTGTGAACTTGGTCAGCCATAGTCCTCCTGTGCTTGCCTGTACCTCTGAGAAGTATATGCCAAACAGGAGGGGGTCCTAGGACTCAGCCCTAGGGAACACCACTTGTAACTGGTTTAGAGTCAGACCTAGCTCCCACAACTCTCACCATGTGGGTTATTTCCGTGAGCCAGTTGGCAACCCATTTTGTGACGTAGGGGTTTATGTTCAGGCTGGTGAGCTTGTCTATAATACCAGAATGGGGAATGGTGTCGAAGGCCTTAGCAAGGTCTAGGTAGGCTGTGTGTACCACCTTTCCCTCATCTATAAGCCTTGGTAACTGTCTCAAAGAAGTCCACCAGGTTTAGGAGGCATGATCTGCCCTTAACAAAGTCGAACTGGGTAGGGTCCAGTGTTTGGAGGTTCACAATGTCTCTGTTAATGAGTTCCATGATGATGTGCTCCATAGCCTTGAAGACCAAGCTAGTCAGGCTTATAGGGTGATAGTTCCCGGGGTCTGCTGTGGCTCCACCTTTGTGGAGCGGAATAACCATTGCTGTGTGCCACTCTATGGGTACGTAGCCTGTGGAGAGGCTGAGTTTGAACAGTGTGTTTAGGTTAGCTTATCATTTTTCTTGCTCTTTTAGCTGTTTAAAACTTTCATTTAGTGGCTCACTGCTGTTTTTCTGCTGTGATAAACATTTCTGTAGTGTTTTCTGCCTAAAATAGTGTAGCTAGTAGCTGTAGCACAGCCCAGTTCAGGTTTGCTGTCTCTGGGGCCTGGTTGTTTGTTTGCAGTGTTTATTTGTTCTGAGCATGTGTTCCAGGCCATCTTGGGTTAGCAGAAGCCTTTCTTCACTTTAGTGAGAGTAATTGTTGTTGATTAGCTACTGGCTGGTAAAGGTTGGCTGGTCTAGGGCTTGGAGTAAGCACTCATTGGTTCTTTTGAGCTTTTTTAAAGTTGTTTCAGGTTGTACCTTCTGGTATTTAAGCCCTACATTTGAGAGGATTTCTGTCTATACACACTGAGCTGAGCAGAGGGGGGCACTGACCACAACTCTGATCTGTGATATATAACAATAAGTATCCTTACTTTTTGCTTCTTTTTACTAGTTATTGCTTATTCTAGTAATTTATAGCACTTTTTATTGTCTGCTGTCACACTATTTGTAAAGCTTTTTAGTTTCACTGTGTGAAAGGTATTAACTGGAAATTGTCTCCATTTGTTAAGCATCTGTTTGTTTGTTCTGATTTCCTGCCAAGGAATGTATCATATAACTGATTTGTTTGCAGTTAAAAGCATTCTCTAGAGTCTGCTTACTCCTTTATCTGTTTAAAACTTTCATTTAGTGGCTCACTGCTGTTTTTCTGCTGTGGTAAACATTTTAGTAGTGTTTTCTGCCTAAAATAGTGTAGCTAGTAGCTGTAGCATAGTTTCCCATCCTCCCTCCCTATTGGTGTCTTGTTCTAATACTTTGTGGCTTTGCAGTTGCCCGCCCCTACCCCCTTAGTTTCTTAACCTTGAATTATCTTCTGTTTCTCCTTTCTCCCTTTCCACTTTACTTAAAAAAACAAAACAAAACAAAACAAAAATAAATTATTCAGCTGCTTGCTGCTTTTACAATATTTGTGTTTCCTCCCCTAACTCTATTACTTCATCTTGCTTTTCCTGCCATTTATTCTGTAAAGTGTTCAATTGCATCTTCTCTGCTGAATTTATTACTGCTGTTTTTAGCCTGTTTAAATTTTAAGTGTTATTCTAAGCCTCTTACTTTTGTTTTAAGCACTTGGGCTTTAGCGCTACCCCTTAGCTCTCCCTGGTCTCTCTTCCTCAGATTCTGACAAATATGGATGGACGGTTTTCTATGATTTCTCCTGCCAGCCTGGTTAGTATGGGCATCCTGAGACAGTGTAGCAACTGCCTCATGTACTTGGACAGCCATCTACTACTACCACCTAGGAATGCAATTTGTGAGAGATGCAGTTACATAAAGAAGCTAGAGTCTGCACTCTCTCCCTCACAAGCCAGTACATCTAGCACTGAGAAGGTTATCAACACAATCACTACACCTCAAACACAACCCACAACTACACAATACACATCCACATATACAGAGGTCCTCAACAAAAACGAACCCAAACAAAAGAGACCTCACAGGCAAAAACATATGAGAACTCCACATCCCTAACCACATACCATGGATAGTCCACACACCAGTGTCTCGTAACCACTAAGCCCTAACCATAAACCCAACATATTAGTCATAGGAGACTCTGTTGTGAGACACACAGATGTGCCTCTCACCAGGCTGGATAAGGAGAAAGCCACGGTTAGTTGTTTGTCAGGTGCCAGAATCCGCCATATCACACACATACTCAAGTCTCTCAACAACATGTACTGTTATGACTCTGTCATAGTCCATGTTGGTGTGAATGACTTGAGACGTACCTCCCTGGACTATATGAAGAGAGACATGATCGAGCTCACTGAGTAGAATGACTTGAGACTTACCTCCCTGGACTATATGAAGAGAGACATGAGTGAGCTCACTGAGTAGAATGACTTGAGACGTACCTCCCTGGACTATATGAAGAGAGACATGATGGAGCTCACTGAGTAGAATGACTTGAGACGTACCTCCCTGGACTATATGAAGAGAGACATGATGGAGCTCACTGAGTAGAATGACTTGAGACGTACCTCCCTGGACTATATGAAGAGAGACATGATGGAGCTCACTGAGTAGAATGACTTGAGATGTACCTCTCTGGACTATATGAAGAGAGACATGAGTGAGCTCACTGATTATGTGTCCAAGGCAGGTGTATCCCTAGCCTTAAGCAGCATCAACCATCACCCAGAGTGATGCCTCAATACAAACAGAAAATGATTGACTGTAACAATTGGCTTAGTTTCTGGCGTCATTCCAGGGGGGTCTAGTACCTGACAGCCTGGGAAGATATGATCGACAGACCACGACATTTTGCTAGAGATGCCCTGCATCTGTCTCACTTGGGCTTCAGGCTTCTGGCAAAGGCCCTTGCCTCCCCCATAGTGCCTTTTTTAGGAAAAGTCATGAGGTCAATACTACCAATACTACTACTTTCAAGATGCCCACTTCACTTATCTGGACCTCTTCAAATCTATCAAGATTCAACCCATTACCCTGATCCTGGGTGACTTTAATTACCCAGCCATAGGTTGGAAAAACTACTCATGCCAGAACACAAATGGCCAGAGATTCCTCAGTTTTATCAATGCAAATGCCTTGAAACAGCTAGTTTGTACCTCCACAAGAGGTGATAATATCTTGGACTTGGTACTAACCAACACGAGCAACTACTGCAGCACCCCTACAATATCATCCTCCCTGGTAAGATCCGACCATAAAGTGGTCACTTTCGAAGTCACGATCTCCCCTGACCCCCCTCTAGAGATAGTCAAACAAAAAAAATCTCCAAAGCTGATTACAACCTCCTGAGGGATGGTATAAACAGCTTCACAGCCCCCTCCGTCACTGTAGGAACTGGCACCAGTATCCAAATCTACACCAAAGTACTATATGAGCATTTATATAGATGCATGGAATCAGGAATACCTGACAGGACAAAGCCATCCTCCGCAAAGAAGAGTAAATCTGTCTGGTGGACATCTGCAATAAATAAACTGTATAACAAAAGGAAAAAATTGCTGTCCAGGGCCAAGAAGGAGCAGGTACCCAATTGGAAGCAATCTCTCCTTACCCTGAACAAGCAAATAAGAGCACTATTGAAATCCTCTAAAGCCAACATCGAGTCCACATTAGCCACATCTGCTAGAGACAATCATAAGGCCTTCTTCACATATGTCTAAAATCTCAAAGGAAGCACCCAGATCTATACAGAACTGGTGGTCAAGACACCACATACACAAATGCTGTAGGCATAGCCAATCTATTGGCTGACAGATTCAGCGAAAACTTCTCCCTTTCCCCTCCTTCCACCCATCAGTAAACCAGGACATCCCAAGTACCTGCCCCCCACCCCTTATCTCTAGGGAACAGGTCATCGTTGCCCTCTCAAGGCAAAAAATACAGCCTCCATGGGACCCAATAACATCCATGGCTGCATCCTACATGAACTTAGGCATGAACTTGCAGCAGCATTAGGCAGCCTATTCAACCAAGTCTGAGTACCAGCTTTGTCCCAGCTGAGTGGAGGACAGCCACTGTCATCCCTTTACACAAAGGTGGAGCATCCACCGATCCGAGAAATTATAGACCCATCAGCCTAACTAGCCTGATCTGTAAGGCCATGGAATGGATTATCATGGACCTCATTAACAGGGACATTGGCAACCTCCAAACACTCAACCCCACACAGTTTGGCTTTGTCAAGGAGAGGTCACCTCTGTTAAATCTGGTCGACTTCTTTGAGACAATCATCAAAGCCATGGACGAGGGGAAGACGGTGCACACAGCCTACCTTGACTTGTCCAAAGCCTTCAACACTATTCCCTACTCGGGCATAGTAGATAAACTCTCTCAACTAGGCATCGATCCATATGTTACCAGATAAGTAGCAGACTGGCTCACTGATAGAACCCACCTAATCAAAATAGGGGAAGCTACCTCAAGCAGTCGTACCCCAGGGATCGGTCTTGCGGCCTCTATTATTCAGCTTATGCTTCTCTGAGGTACAGGCCAAAACGAGTGGACTGTGGCTGACCAAGTTTGCAGATGACTGCAAGCTGGGTGCAGTCATCAGTTCCCCAAGTGATGTGGACATCCTCCAAGAGGGTCTCACCCAAACAAATGACTGGTGCCAGAAAAATGGCCTCAAGCTGAATGCCAAAAAGGCATCATCATCCCCTTTGGGGAGAATGACACCCCCACATATTATCACATTAATAACAATGTCCTAAGTACACAGTCAGTGGTGAGGGATTTGGGCATCCAGGTTGATAGCAACCTGACTTTTGACCACCATATTGCTTCTCTTGTACGGAAAGCTTTCTACATGGCCCACCTCATAAGTAAGGGTATCTCATCCAGGGACAAAGAGGTCATAACATCCCTGTATTCTTCCCTTATAAGGCCAATTATTGAGTACAACGCCCCATTTGGTATGTGCCTCGCTAAGGACATGCAGCAGCTCGAAAGACCACAGAGGTTCCTCACCAGGAGAATCCAGGGCCTCAAACACATACCCTTCACAGATAGGCTGAAAGCCCTATCCCTCTACTCAGTTTCATACAGCCTCCTCAGAGGTGACCTCTGTTTGGCATATAAAGCAAACTCAGACCCTGCCTTGATGGGACTGCTGCATATCTGCAAGTCAAGCTCCACTCGAGCAACCCATACACGCAATCTCAACCTGGTCTGTGATATCAATAGGACTTGTTGGTGTGGCAGATTTGTGTCCCAGAGACTCCCCCATCTGTGGAATAGACTCCCTCTCCATGTCAAGCAGAGTACCTCATTATCCCTTTTTAAGCGCAACCTGGATAGCTGGATGGGAAACAAAAAAATACACCCCTGGGATTCTACCTGTGTCCCTGCTGGACAGGGGCTTTGGGTGCTGATTTGTTAAAACATGGGCTAAACTCTTGGCTTGGCTTGTAAGGGCCTCAGGGCCAATAGCCTAGTAACCTCCTGTGATCCTATGATCCTATGATGTCAGGGCATCATATTGCCAGTAAAATCATTTTTCTCATCACTCATGCCTTCTACTCCTCTAAGATTAACTTCACAGCCGTGTCTTTGTACTGGCTACTCTTTGTTATCGGGTAACATTTATTCATACACTTATCAGCAAACTTTGATTATCTAGGAGTCTTTGTATGTGAAATTAGGTGAGACTTTTTCTCTGCAGCTGTCCACTGTGGGGGAAAAAAGCTTGGCTCATGCTGGACATGTGAGGGCAACTAAATGTACTAATTATGTAAATAAAGCACTGGCCTGTTAAGGCCCAGCACACAGCGAGATAAACAGTTTGATGTGGTGAGGTTCACTTTCTGTGTTTTCCTTTGTGTTGCATGTTTGATGTAGATGCATGAAGTCTGTAATTTGTGTACATCTTATGTTTTCCTTCCAGCCTGGTTAACATCTCACTTGTTTTTGAAGGGTATATTGGTGTTGTCAACAGAAGTCAGAAGGATATTGATGGAAAGAAGGACATTCAAGCTGCCATTGCTGCTGAGAGGAAGTTTTTTCTTTCTCATCCTGCATATCGACATATGGCAGATCGGATGGGAACACCATATCTGCAGAAAGTACTTAATCAGGTAAATCGGTCTTATTTAAGAAGTACACCAGCGTTTTATGGTTCCTTTGTCATATATTTTGATCAGCTCACACATCAGTACCGTGATAATGAGAAAATGAGTGCGTTGAGGTCACCAAAGTGCAGGTACATTTATAAATCTTTGTATTTTCATACGATCTCAGTTTGATACGAATAGAAGGTCTTACTTTGGAGACATAAACCAAACATCCCAACTGTTAGTTTATTTCCAAAGTAGACTTTGAAACTAGGCATGTTCTATCCCAGTTTTATGCTTCCCTCTGTACACATGGGCTAGGGGTGTGGTGTCAGAAAATGAACCTACACTTTGCAGTGCTTTCTTGGATGCTCTGCAAAGGATAATCTTAAACAAATACATAAATAAAGGTGCACTTTTGTGGCAGGTAAGTCTAATGGGCTTCATGGCTCTTTGGCCGTGATACCTGCTACCGGGTTTTGCAGTAGTATGTGTCCCAGGCTCAGGGGTACATCTGTAGTTTGCATTAGCTGTTATACATAAGTGTAGGTGTAAATGTGATGTTTCCTGACATCAATAACTTCTCCGCTTAGTTCCTATCCAAATAACATGTTTTTGTATCACTGTATCTAACTGGGCAGTTTATACTGAGAACTTCTTCCCTTTTTTGTTGTATATGATTAAAAACAAGATGTTTATGCTGAGAAATTCTTTACTTTTTTAGAGATAATAATTAAAACAAGATTTCATTTTAGTTTTTTGGTTTCTTTGTTCATATTATCTCACTACATGAAAACCAAGACAGTATTTGAAAACAGAGATTCGTTTTCTGTCTTCTGAAGAGTGTACAACTTAACCAGCATTTGCAAAGCACACATATAAGTGGGTTAAACAGATTAACAAACCACAACACTTAACCATGTCACAAATACAAGACCTGATAGTGAGAGTCCCAGCACTTGAAAAAATAAACTGTGATTTAAAATAAATAAATAAATAAATAATAATAAACACTGAAATACAAAACTTGCTGTCACACTTTTCATGTATGTTTGCTGGGGTGGGGGCTATGTCTCCCTGCTACTCATTCTCCCCTGCACTGACTCTAATGTTTCTGTACCTCAGCATGAGGGGAGTTCTCCAAGGCATGCCAACTAAAGATTTAGAATGCATTCCCCTCATCCGTACTTCTAGTCCCGCTGTTCCAGTTATTGTCCTTCTGTATCACTGTTGCAGTATTCATATCCTATGGGGTCTCCTGCCAAGGATTGCCCAATGTCCGTCCAGTATACCAAAGCCATTAGTATTGGTGTTGTATGTTGCAAGTCTGCTGCTCGAGCAAGTTGAAGGGTATAAAGGTGACATACAAATAAACACACCCAGAACTTCTTTGCTGCCAGTTTAAAAACCATCATTGAATGTCAGTCTGAAGACCCTTCTGGGTCTTTGGCCTCTTCATCAGAGGTCAGATCACATCAGTATAAAGGAGACGAGGGCCCTGCTTCTAGCTGTTCAGGCCTTCAATTCCGTATTTCGTCAGAGGCAATACCACAGTGATGTGGCATATACCAACAAGCAATGGGGCACAAGGTCCCATCTTTGCAGACCAGCTCTTTAGGTCTGGGGTCTAGCTGGCCAGTATCAAGTGACTCTTCAGGCAGTTTACATTCCCTTGGTGCACAATTTAGTGGCAGACTCTTTGAGTAGGTTCAGCACACCAGCTTACAAATGGATGCTTCACAGAGATGTGTTCCTGGACATTGCCCATCAGTGGGATATTCCTCTGGTAGATATTGTTGCTTCCCCTCTGAGCAGGTAACTTCCTCTATACTGTTCCAGAGTCACACTTTGGATTTGCATAGACAGCTCAGATATTATTTGGTTAAAACTAAAGTTATTTGCAAATCTGTGCAGCTTTTTGTTTCCTTCATCCCAGGTCATTGGGTTTGGCTGTTTCTAAGCAAACCATCTCTTCCTGGATTTCTAAGGCCATTTGTTTTTATTATTTTCATGGTAAATGCCTTTCCTTATCAGTGGAGGCTCCTGGTGATCTTTTCCAAAGGTCTGGATACCACTTCCATCCTTAAGGCTGGTTATTCCTCTGTTCATACTTTCATAAAGCATTACAAGTTGGATGTTATTGCTAGGACCAGGACTGGCTTTTCCAGTGCTTTCCTGTATGGAATTCTGGGGGGATCCTCTGTGTTATCCTCATCCCAGGCTTCTTCTTGAGCTCTTATCTTCTTCTTTAGGTTATGGATACTGCAGCAGTGATATAGAAGGACATAGTGCAGTTGTGTACAATCTTACCATAACAGTAGATGTCCTTCTCTTCGCTGCTGCAGTGTTTGCTCCCTCCCTCCTGCCCCCTCTCTTCTGGTCTGTTCTTTCTTGCCCACCTGGCCGAGGGGCTCTTCACCTTTTTTCTCCTTCTGGGTGCTCATGTTTTTCCTTGTCCTTGGGGGCATTCTGTTCCTCTTGGGGCTTTTTGAGTTCTGAGTGTGTGTATCCATAGAGCACCCTTTTCCCTACTCCTTGTGTGAATAGCATATGTGCGATGTAAGATGCCTATAAGTACTAAAGCCTTTGTAATATCAGTCAGACATTGGGCTATCCTTCATAGGAGATCCCTGAGCTTATGAATACTACAACAGTGAAGAGAAGTGCATCTACTGTTATGGTAAGATTTTACACAATTGTACTTTTTTGCAATTTCAACAGGTTGCTTGTGAAATTGACCTAAAATGTTACCAAGCGACACAGGTTTGGAACCAGAAAGATATACAAGGTGCTAGAAAGATGTAGAAGGCAAGTTCATATAAGGAGAAATGTAAAATGTTGCAAATGCTGGGATAAATAAAGGATGAGCTGAAAGGCTGCAAGGGAGAAAATGATACTTGTATAGGAGCAACCAAAGCATACGTCCAAAATATGATACTTATATAGGAGCAACCAAAGCATACGTCCAAAATATGATACTTATATAGGAGCAACCAAAGCATACGTCCAAAATATGATACTTATATAGGAGCAACCAAAGCATACGTCCAAAATATGATACTTATATAGGAGCAACCAAAGCATACGTCCAAAATAACTTGTCTAAAAGCTCTCATGTCAGGGTTAAATAAGTCTGCAGTTGTTCCGGTAACTCCCACCTCCCAGGTTAAACAAAGCAGGTGTGATCAGGATCTGTCTTCCCCACATGGTGCTTTCAAACGATCCTTCACTTACATCAGTGACAGGTGGACATCCTACTGTAAGAGTGTGGACTTTCTCAGAATTAGTGCTAATCCTTATTGTGGCAAACTGCTTTAGTACAGCAAACTTAACATGCGGCAAAAGGTAGTGGGGATTGGGCAAACAGACCATTTATTTGATTATCTGCCAGGCTGTTTCAGCTTATCTCTTCCACACTGCAGTGACACTGATTTTTTTTTTCAGAGTCAAATAAAAGTCTTCATGAGCGGACTTCTGATCCCTTTCCCCAGTGTAGGATCTCAGTTTCATATTAGGCTAATTAACATAAATTCTATCTAAGATGACGTTATTTTCAAACCTGAAGTTTCCATCGTGGAAAAATATTTTTTGGTGGCATGTGCTTTATATAGATAAATATCACATTTGTCGACTGTATGTAGGCTTCCCCACTGTCAGAGATTCTCTTACAAATTCAATCCTGTCTAAGGTGGTCTATTCCCATATTTTGACTCAGTTCATCTAACATTTGATTTTCCAAACCTTCAAAATGAAGAGGGGGGGTACACCTTTTACTTTCACAGCCTTCTAGCTTGTGGGTTCAGTGGTTTTGAAGCTTATCTGTTGGAAAGTGGTTTTCCTAAATATCATCATCTCTGCCATCAGAATGTTGGCACTTTGGGTCCTCATTTGTAGGAAAACAAATTTAGTCTTTCAAAGGACTGGATGCTGTTTACGACTAACCTTCCTTTTCTTCTGAAAGAGATATCAGAATTGTAAATAGCAAGAGTCTCTTCATCTACCTGTTTTCTTTGCAGGAGAAGGAACTAGATGAGAAAGAGCCCTGTATGCCTTGGGTAGACACCACCACCTCGCGTTCTACATGAATTTTACATACAGATTCTGAAAGACAGAGCAGCCATTAGTTTCCTTAGCTTCAGAAAGAGTTCAGCAATCACTACGAAAGTGGATTTCTAACTGTGTTTTGTTTTACCATCAGGTAGTGAATGATGCTTTGAAAAATGCTGCTGTCAAAGGCTACTCCACAGGAAGCATGGCTGCTTCCAGCCCTTCCTTCGAATATGTTTCTACTCCATAGGAAGCATGGCTGCTTCCAGCCCTTCCTTCGAATATGTTTCTACTCCATAGGAAGCATGGCTGCTTCCAGCCCTTCCTTCGAATATGTTTCTACTCCATAGGAAGCATGGCTGCTTCCAGCCCTTCCTTCGAATATGTTTCTACTCCATAGGAAGCATGGCTGCTTCCAGCCCTTCCTTCGAATATGTTTCTACTCCACAGGAAGCATGGCTGCTTCTAGCCCTTCCTTCGAATATGTTTCTACTCCACAGGAAGCATGGCTGCTTCCAGCTCTTGCTTCGAATATGTTCTGTTGTGAGCATTTGTGCTCAAATCACTCTGTCATCGATTCACAAATCTGTTAAACACTATTATTTGGACTTTGACTTCATTAGTCTGTCTTTCTTTGGTATTTATGCTCTTCTTGGTTCTGTCCGTCCTCTTGGTAATTTGGTGTTTGCTCTCCTGGATGTTTATTATCGTTTGGGATTATTCCCTATTATAAGTTTCTGAAGAGCGCTCATGACATTACGTCAACAAGTGAGTTTTTACCATGACGGTTGATCTGTGTTTGTAACAGCCTTGCTTTTGTCTGCTCATTTAAACAGCTGCTCCATCCAGTGGCTGCTGATTTTGACACACGATAAAAGATCCCTCACCGATCACCTGATACAGTAAGAATATATGTTATTTACTAAACTTTCACAATACTTGTTGCTACATTTACATTCATTCTGTAAAATTGCTTTAAGTCACATTGTAATTTTTGTTATTTGTGCTTAGTACATTTTGTACATGTATTTGTACTTGGAGCTTTTCTACCCAGGCCTGCACTGAAAAAGGTTACTTATGCTCAAATGAACAATCCTGGTAAACAAATACTAATAAATAAATAAAAAGTGAAAACCAAAAATCTCATCAGCGTAGGGATCTGCATTGTGTGATCAGCTGTGTTTTGGTTTTCTTGCAAGGTAGAATTATATGCCTTTCACCACCACATTTATCTATAGACCAGTAAATCCTGACAAATTCTAAAAGGATGTGATATAACTAATCCTCAGAGCAGCTTTGAAGCCAGAATAATTTTTTTCTTCTTGATCTTAACCAGTTCCTGTTTGATCTTCATGTTTTCGTTAAGGTCAATTGTTCCTGACAATGACTTCTACACATACAGTTGTCATTGAATGGGAAATTTCTCAGGTAACTCTTGTTTTTGCAGTTGTGGATAAAAAGCTTTCTATACGCATAATGTCTGAGGTCTTGAATATGGGTAGCAATCTAGTAAATTAACTTTTATTTCCTTCTAGAGTCTTCCATATGTTAGGCTTCCTGCTTTACTTATAAGCATCTTTTTCTAGAAAATCCCCAGTAAATCCTTTTTATTAGCTCTTTGAGAGCACAACAGACAGGTGGATGGCTGACATCTTTTCCAGTTAGTGGTGGTTTGTTCCTTTCAGTTGGACATTGTACAGGTGGGAACCCCAAACCATTCATTGTCTTATATTAGAACATTTGATTTAGCAGAGTGGACCCTATTTCTGTTTGAAATAATTTAGTATGTTTCTTTGCTTCCTTTTTTGAACAGCTTTGACTTTGTCATTTCAGCAGCTGCAACTATTTTACATCAGTCTCCTATGCAAAAAATACATTAACTTCCACAAAGATGTGATATCAAACTATGTGGATTTGCACACCTTTTGTAAGGTGAGATACCTGAGAAAGTGGCTAACAGCCCAACAGAGAGGAGTAGTTTTCTGTAGCTGTGAGTGCTTCTGGAAGAAAAATTATACAAAAAAATCCAAAGAAAGAAAATACCCTGAAAGATGGAGAAAATGATTGCCAATATCCCCAGACAACTTTGGAGATGACAGCTGATCTTACAGAGAAGGAAACAATGGCAGAAATCTTAGATATGCTGTAAGCTGTTTCCCTAAAGATGCAGGACCTGCAAAATGGATCAACATGCAGAAAGAGCACACGTCTAGTATGTAGCAAGAATTACAAGGTGTGCAGTACAAACTAAAAGTGCAGAATGATAAAATATCAGATTATCAGTTGTAGATGCAGCAGTTTTAGAGAGAGATTCTGGTACTAGTGACTAAAACAGATGATTTAGAAGATCATCTGTGTCGAGGAAACCTTAAGACTGCAAGGACAGCCAGAGACAGCAATGGACTCAGATCTGTTGTCGTACTTTCAGAGTACATGTCTTTCTGCTTTGAACACTCTGGCTGACATAGACTAAGTAAGACATAGACATAATTCACAAAGTGGGGAGGAGAGCAGAAGGAGTCATTATATTCATGTCCAGCCAAAAACTGGCTTGTAAATGTTTAGTTACTGCATGGTATTGCAATGGAAAGTTCCCTTGTGAGAGCCTTTTAGGATTATTCCTAATCTGTTCATAGGTTCTTAGGAGAATGCTAGGCTAACTGCCATGAAGGGCCATTTCAAGCCTAGCCAATAACTTAAGATTAGAATCATGCATTGTACGTTGCGTTTATAAAGTGAAGACCTTAACCATTATGCCAAACTGACCCCCCTTTTTTAAAATTGTCTCCAGAGTGATGTTGAATGATACACACACACACACACACACACACACACACACACAGACGCACACACACAAATACACAGGCACAGACACACACACACGCGCACACACACACACACACACACACACACACACACACACACACACACACACACACACACACACACACACACACACATTCCAATGTTCTGCTATGAGATTATTACTCCTACCTACTGAGTAATACAAGCTAGAGAACACAGTACTTAACGCTAGCACCACAGCACCAGTCTGTGATCAGTGATGAGTATCATTCACTGAATTAAGGTGGAAACTGAACTGACTGGCTTATGCTTCCTGTATCACCTACCCAGCTGAACTTGTTGAAGAGATGGGGGATCAGTGTAAAAGGTTTTCCACTCCAGAATTGGCTGAGTAATTTATCCAGCCATGAAAAAACCTGCCCTCTCCGCAAGTTTCCAGAAGGGCAGAAGTAGATACTTCAGAAGGTATTCCAGAAAGTAGTATCCTACAGGAGATGGACTGATCTTACAATAGAAGGAGGGGGAGGGGAAGGTAAACTGAGGCTACAGGTCTTCACCTGAGAGTGGCAGCTAAAAGGGACTGACAGGAATATGCAAATGAGGTAGTTCTTCCCTGGACCGCACAGCAGGCTGTTCCAGCCACCAAATCTTACTAGACAGGCTGGGGGGATAGACTTTGGAAATGGAAATTGTGAGTGTACCATCCCAAAGAAAACAGAAGGAAGTTGTGCAAACAGATAAAAGCCTACCCTGCCACCCTGCCACTGTCACAGGAGTAGAGAGCAGCACACCCCAAAAAGGTGCGAAGATGCTCTCAGTTTTTATTCAGCAGAAGAAAAGGGGTTTCTAGGGAGAGGAATTAGTGGGACTTCAAGATGGCATAGAGAAAGGTCAGAGGAATCAACAGGCCTTGCCATACTTCCTGTAAAAAACAAACAGATGGAAAATTGTAATTATGATATTGGGCTGGCTGAATAAAGCATATGAGGGTTTTAGTACTTAACTTTTTTGGGACACTAAAGCCCTCACAATGCTGCATTTTGCAAAAATTACTGTAATGAGGGGTTTATACTGTGATGGACATGCTCAAGAGACTTTAGCTGCAGAAACAAACTTGAGACCCCAACCAATGCCTTTCCAATATCTTTGCCCAGTTCATTAACAAAGTAAGACTCTTGGACTCTGTGTTTGTAGAGAATGACAGCAGTGGGTGCCAGTGTTGTACAATGCCTTTGTGTCAATGTAGTATGTACTCTGAACTTCATAGTATCTTTTAAATAGTCTAAAATATTTATGGAATGTTGCTTGAAGTTAAGTACTTAACATGCACATTGAATATAGTAACTTTTGAGTACATCTGACTTACTAAGAGGGCAGTAGAGTCATTTGAAAATGCTTATGGAGTAAGTCTGAAGCTAATTCACAGTCTGCATGTTTGTCAAGATTTTTGGCTAATATATCTGTTTACACAAACTGATAGCAATGACTTTGGAGAAAGCTGCATGTGAAAATGACTGAAAATAATGTATAATTGATAGATTGTTCACTTTAGATGTGCATAGGATCATAGGGTCATAGGGGGTTAGTAGTCTATTGGCCTTAGGGCTTTTACAAGCCTAGCATGTTATACGCTTGTTCCCTTATAGACCAAGTAAATTAGATGTTTATCATGCATGTTACACAATGCAATGTTAAAGTGATAAGTATATGCTCAGGTTGTATGGATGTATTGGCATTTTTGTATGTTTCTACGTGAAGATAACATTTCAGGGAGTTAGTATTATTCTAATGTAGCCTAATGGGTTTGTATTTATATTATAGGGTGTAAGTGGTACTTAGGTGTTTAGGAGTTCCACTAGAATTCACTGGGGGGTGTTTGAAGAATGATGTGATTGAATTTGGGGATCATAGGAGTATTCTCTGTGAGTGACCAGCTATTAGTGTTGCAAACATCAGCTCAGCTTTGGAAATCAGGAATCAATCTAAAGGGAAACCAAAGGCCTTGTTAGATATAGTCAGGGGAGGAGAAGGGTAAGCAAAAGGAAGGGAGGCAGGGGTGACGTATAACTATAATATCACGGAATATTGGGGAGAGGAGCCATGCAATTAAAAGAAAGAAGATTAGGAAGAAATTAAAGAGAGCTAAAGGGGCCGTAATATTATTACAGTGAAGGAGGACGAAAAGGAAAGAAGTACTGAAACTGCAAGGTAGAGGATGGAAAATGGTGCGATGCACTCAAGTTAGAGGAGGGAAAAACAGAGAGGGGAAGTGACAGTGATGAGGAAATCTGTAAATAAACAGGTAAAATAATGAGAGAGAATGAAGGAGGAAGGGCGGTATAGCAGGTCTAACTGTAGAAGGTCACGACTGTAAAGTTGGAGCAATCTATGGTCCTAACTCACATGCCTCATCTTCTTCCAGGTTTCTGTCGTATATGTCAAGAGGTATGACCACATTGGAAAAGTGAACTTGTTGGGGAGATTTTAATGTGGTGGTCAGTTAGAAAGTGGATAGAAAGTTTATCGGCAAGAACAGAACGTTTGGGCAGGAGAGGTCCCAAGGCAGTGGGAGGAAGTGGAAGGATGAGTATATATTTAGAGACTACGACCCTTTGAAATACAGGAATATGCCTTCTGCACAAAGAACATAGATATTCCAAGGATGTAATACAGAATACATGGAGGGTAAGCAGATGGGAAAGACTTGGTGGAATGCAATGAAGGTTGCTATAAAAGGGTATTTAATGGGTGTAGTAGGGCATTAGGGGAGAGAAGAGAAGAAGACTGCTGCCAAAGGAAGTGAATAAGAATAATTAATCAGGGGGTTAGAAGACTAAACAAGATATGGACGAAGCTCTTATAACTTGTATTAAGGAAGTTCAAACCACAATAGGAGAGAGTCGGCTTATAACAAGACAGGACTTTTGGGGGGAAGTCAGGCAAGTGGCTGATACAAAAGGTCAAAGTTAAACAAAAGGTCAAAGAAACACATATAAGGGATCATTACAGAAATGAGAAGAAATGAAGGAAACAGGATGACAGACAGAGAAGATAACACTATAACGGGGGAATTTTCTAGTACAGTGTATATCTTGAGGAAGACACACAGGAATAACACAAGGGGAAGGTGGAAAACATGGCAAGGCAAGATTGTATTGCAGGTTATACAAGATGATCTTCATGAAAAGGGAAGGTATATTAGATTTCTTAGGCTGTACAATAATTCCTGCAGATTTTTTTTTTAAGTTTGGGTCTTGAGAATAGTATGTAATATAGGAGGGGAATATTGGAAGGGATAGCAACAACAAGGAATTAATTATGTAGGAGACCTGTTGCATAGATTGGGAGGCTTCTGGAGAGGCAGCATATTACAGACAGATATGACATACAGGAAGGTGGACGGTTTCATTATGAGCAGTTGAGGATGACAG
>NC_056744.1:328152402-328327402 GCF_019279795.1 Protopterus annectens | reverse complement strand
CAGTCTACCAACAGCCCTTCTCAAGAGGAATCGGTATTCCTGGAGGCATTTGGTACTGGCTCATCTATTTCTTGGGTGACTGCATCCAGTGATGAGCTTAACGATTTGATTTCTCAGGGGGTGTGGAAGGAACTGGATTCTGTAGAGCCAATCCCCAAAAAGACCAGATAGGATCCTGGCACCACCAAAGGGAATGGAATTTTAGAACAAAGGAGTACTAGTGGTTGATATGGCCATAGCAGCAGCTACCAAAAAAGAACTTGCGAACAGAGTTCTTCTGTTCAGTGCCCTAACAGGGAGTCTAGGGTGCTGGGCAGGTTTGTGAAGCATGTGTATGCATCAGCAACCTTTGCACTCAGGTCGCTGAATTACTTGGCATATTTACCTGATTACAGAGGGATGTGATCAAGGAACACTCAAAATCCCTCTCAAGGACTAGTACGTCTGAGGCAGAGACTTCTGTTGCTTCAAAGTTAGCAACCCTTCAGTCTATTTCAAACTCATCTGTGAGGCTTATTTTACATGCAGCTGATGGAGCCTCTAGAGAGGTCAGTTCAAGCATTTAAATCAAGAGGCATGCCTGGATGTGTCTGTGTGATTTTGCAGTGCCCTTCAAGTCATCCTTCATTAGTGTTTCTTTTGACAGCAGTTGGTTATATGGCCTCAAGGTGAAAGACACACTGTCCAGTGGGAGAAAGATGGTACGACCCTGTCTGCTGTGAGCGTACATTTTTTGATCCCTCAAAGAACCTTTTCCAGGAAGCAGCAAGATGGTTGAATGATGCGGTTCAGGATATCCCAGGGTCCATTCCATGATCCACTTGGAGAAAGTTCCTCCAGGGGCGGAGGGGGGAACTCAAATGGGAGACACCACCCACATGGAAGAGGAGGCCCGCAGAACAAAGGGTCCAGAGATTTTTTCTCTGACAAGTTGTATGAGTGCTCCTGAAAGAAGCCCAATTGCCCATCTCTGGAGGCAGTCAGGGGTCACTTATCCCTATACCAGAGAGCCTGGCTAGACATAAAAGATACTTGGGTGCAGAGGATTATTTCCAGAGGCTATATAATTCCCTGTACCCTACCACTGCTGTTGCAGAACAAAATTCCAGACGTTCCACCCAGTCAGAGGAAAACAACAGCTTTGGAAATACAAAAGCTGTCAGAAAAGAGTCATCCATGACGTCCTCCCAGACCAGAAAGGATCTGGAACTTAATCAAGATTCTTTTCAGTGCCAAAGAAAATGGAGGCACTAGAGACCAGTCTTCAACATTTTGAACAAGTCAAGTCAGCAGACTAAGTTCTGGATGGTCACAGTTCAGTCCATTTTGCCTTTCGTGCATAAGGGCGACTGGATTTGCACAGTATTTATTTTATTTTATTTATTTTTTATTTTACATTTGTTGACCGGGCTAGTCTAGCTGGATATATGTCCATTTTCAGTAGAGGCCCTCCAAATCAGAGGAATTAAAACAGAGACATAAGAAATGCACAAATTATAATAACATACAGGATATAGTCAGAGGAAGTTTAACAGTAAACATATGGAGATTAAATGTTTGTTATTACAGTCAAGAATAAAGCAATTGAACAGGTTAAACATGTTGGTTAGAAATGTTGCAAACTAGGAGAAGGAGATCAAGCTTAGCTTCATTATAGGTAGAGAATTAGGTGGGTATGGGGCAATTGCTATTAGTCTGGATTAGAGCAGGGGCATAGCCATTGGTACTTTAGGAAATCTTTGAGGTGTTTTTTAAATTGGTGAGGAGAGGTCATATGCCTTAGGTTGTTAGGGAGGGCATTCCAGGATTTGCCAATGGAATTAGCATAGAGTGCTTCCTCCCGAGTTGTGGGATTTAATGGTCTGAACAAGTAGGCTGTTTGATGACCGCAGGGATAAAAGGTTGTAGTAGGTGGTGAATATTTTATTTAGTGAGGATTCTTTCTGGGTGATTGATCGTTTTGAAAACCTCAGTAAGTTGGTTTAGTTTGAAAATGTTGGGCAGCTCTAGCCATTCCAATGCCCTTAGATTTTGGCAGTGATGGGTGCGATATGGCAAACCTGTAATGAATCTGGCTATATGGTTGTAGGTTATAGATAGTTTGTTAAGTTCTCTTGTTAAGGAAGGAAAATACTGGGGATGCATAAAGGAGTGTGGAGAGAAGATGGGTCCTGGCAATAGTTAGTTTGGTGTGTGGGGTTAGGAAGTTCTTAATTCTATACATAGACCCAAGTTTCATGTTGACTGACTTGATAGTCAAACTAACATGGGTATCAAATTTAAGCTTGTTATCAATGGTCACCCTAATAGTTTAGTGTGGGAGACAGGTTCGATTATGGTCCCATTGTAAGAAGATACATGGAAGGTTGGGCTGTTGGAACTAGGTGGTTCTTTTCCTTGGGAGGGAATTGATGTGGGGAAAATTAGAAGTAATTTGGTTTTGGTAGGGTTAAGTAAAAGCTTTAGTTCTGAGAACCACTGTTCGACTATGGAGAAGCAATTTTGGGTAGCAATTTGTAGTTTTGGGAGGGAAGTATCCGAGCAGATTAGATTGAATACATGTGGCTTTAGGAATGATCGAGTGTAGACCATTTATAAATAGGGAAAAGAGGAGGGACCAAGGATAGATCCTTGGGGAACGCCAATGTTAGTTGGAAGTAGATCTGAAAGAGTGTTTTGCCACTGGACTGCCTGTTGCCTACAAGAGAGGTAGTCAGTAAACCAGTTTATGGTTGGTTTGCTGTTGAAAGTTTTCCAGCGTGTGAATCAACTGCTTGTGATTGACCATGTCGAAAGCTTTTGATAGATCTAGAAATAAGAGGTTATAAGTTTATTGTTTGACTGAGTCAACAAAGGAGAGAAGGGCAGAGGTTGTACTGTGATGGGGCGAAATCCATGCTGGGTGTTAGAGAGAAGGTTGTTACGTGAAAGATGGGAAATAAGTTGTTTGTGAAACTGGCGTTCCAAGATCTTGGCTAGTGGAGATAGTATAGCTATTGGTCTGTAGTTAGATGTGTCAGTAGAGGACCCACCTTTATGCAGAGGAATAATATAGGAGATTTTCCAGATTGAAGGAATAGAAGCTTCAGAGATGGACGGTTAATCAGAATGGAAACAGGTGGTTGGTTTTAGTTTTTCAATAGGGTTCTAATATAGGAGGTAGATGTGGGTTGTAGGTTAAAGGAGGGTTGAGTTGGGTCTTTAGTTAGTGTTAAGCTGATTGGCGAGGGACTGGATGGTCTCAGTGAAAAATAAGTTGAAGGTGTTGGCTATATGTCCTGGATTATCACCCAGAAGTTTTTCAGGGATGGGGGTGGTGGATTTTCCTGGAAACCCAGCCCAGAATTTTTTAGGATTATGCTGGTGGTTGTCTTGGAGGTGGCAGAAATATTGCTTTTTGTCAGTCTTAACAGCTGATTTGGTTGAGTTTCTAAGTTGTAGAAATTTGATGGTCAAGGTGGGGAGTTTGATTTTGTATTTGGTTTCTTTTGTTAAAGGTGCAATATTTAGTTCTTGTTGAGAGTCAAGTATCTTGAGGAAGATGTCATTGGATGGACCAATTACATGTTTTGAGATCAGCAATAAATTGGTCTGGGACAAAATTCTTACTATTCCTAACTAGTCTGGTTAGAGGATGGTTTGAGGTCGGGCATTTGTGTTTCATGAGAAAGGTAATTAGGTGGTCACTAAGGTCATTTGGTAGGGTCCCTGTAGTATAGTTGTTTGGGGTCTTATTAGTAAGAATCCAGTCAATGTTGAGCATTCCCAATTCTAGTGGGAGATCGAATGTTTTGGGAGAAACCATGTAAGTTAATGGGGAGAGGGTTTGAGTTTATGGAGTAGAGGGACCAGTCAATATTAACGTCTCCTAGTATTATAGTTTCTTGGGGATAGGTGGCAGCTAACCAACTGAGCAATTGTTCAAGGTATTCAACATTTTTGCCTGGGGGTAAGTAAATTACTAAAAGATTAATACTTTTTTGGTTGTTTAGGGATAGCTTTAGTGAAAGCAGTTCTAGGGTAGGAATTTGCATTGTAATGTTCAAGGAGTTCTTAAACATGACAGCTGTACCCCGCCTTTCTAGTATTTGAGAATGTTATACCCAGGTGGGATGATTTCTTCATCTTTAGTGGAAGGTTTGAGCCACGTTTCTGATAGGCACATAATATCTGGGGTTGTGAACCTTATTATTGATACTTCTTAAATTCAGGTGAAGGATTAGGAGGGAGTTCTCTGAGCTTCTAGCAGCTTTCAAGGTGTTAGAGCCCCTGGGTTGGGGTGGATATCACCGTCTTCGTAATAGATTTCTTTAAGTAGTCTAATATTTTTTGGAGTTTGAATAGTAATTTGAGAGTGTCCTTAGTAGAAGGTGTTTTAGGGTGTCTGAGGGTAGGAAGGTTTTTGGGACTGTATAGTGGGAGGAGGGATGAGATTAGAGGGTTTTGTGAGTATAAAGAGGTGTGACCCTTGGGAGGTAATCTCCTGTTAGGGCTAGAGTTTCATAACTTGTTAAAAGATAAGAGATAAATAGGAGTAATGATAAGATGGGAAGGGTGGTGAAAGAGTTTCTATCCATGGTGAGAGGAGAAGTAGACTGTGAGAAATATGCGGGAGTTGCCTTGGTAGAGTGGGTGTATAAAAAGCTAGTGGGGAATTGTGGATGGAAGAGGAAAGAGAAGATTGGTGGGAGGGCTAAGGGAGTAGATTTGATAGTATAGGCAGAACAGAGAAAGTGGGAGGGAGAGGAGTCAGAGTAAGTGATGGTTGTGATTGGTTGGTGATGAGTGGGATGGGCTTAATGACCTGATAAATTTAGAGGTATTGGGGAAGGGTTTTTCCTGGGTCCTGAAGGTAACAGTTTTCAAGTCCAGTTTGTTAAAATGTTCCTTACAAGACAGTGTAAGTGTCTTATTAGATTATGCTGGAATGATCAGTAGGTCAAACAGTAATTTTAGTTCAGGTACTGTTTTAATACCTGCAGCAGATGGTAGCCGGATAGCACACTTTAGGATAAATAAACCCTGAGTCCCTGTTTGTGTTTGTGGACTAATAATTGGAGGAAGGATGGTCTGTGCATTCGCACTGGGGTCCAAGTGAGTTGGAGACTGAGCCTCTAGTTTGGGGGAGTCTGCAGCAGATGGTAGCCGGATAGCACACTTTAGGATAGCGTAGAAATAAACCCTGAGTCCCTGTTTGAGTTTGTGGACTAATAATTGGAGGAAGGATGGTCTGTGCATTCGCACTGGGGTCCAAGTGAGTTGGATGAGCCTCTAGTTTGGGGGAGTCTGGACTTGAACTGTAAAAAGCTGATTGGCTGTCATCTGTTTCAGAGGATCAGGGTCTCGGTCTTGGTCTATATCAACTACTTGGATGTTAAGCTCATAACTTCTCTTCATCTCAAAATCCAGCGAACCTAGGAGATGGATGGTTCCTGTAGCATCCTTCAGTAAGCTTGTCAGCATGTACCAGAATGTCTCACTGGAGCCATGTTGCTATGTGAAGTGGACCATTGTTTTAATTGAGCAATCCGGAAAACCTACATAGTATCTCTCGTCTAACCTTCCCTTGTGAGTTCCACAACTGAGCAGAATTATGTAGTAGATCTCCAGGATGTGTATTATGACATAAACATGAACAGATGGTTCAGGAGATATCTGCACTTCTGGCTGGGATCCGGTCACTACCAGTTCAGAGTAGTGCCCTTTGATCTCACCATGACCCCCAGAGTGTTCACCAAATGCATGGCAGTAGTAGCAGCTCACATCAGACTGCGGGGATTCTGAGTGTTTCCTTACCTAGATGACTGGCTCCTAACCCCCTTGACTACACATCTGCTCGTAGCAGCTAAAATCTATGTACTCCAGACTTGTTCCAGTCTAGACATTACAGTCAACCACAGCAAATCTAACTTTAGTCGTCTCAGATATTAGAATTCATAGGGGATCATTTGGAACACAACATCAATGACTGCATCTCTTCCCTTGCTGAGAGTTCAAACCATTTGTTTTCAAGTCAAAAGGATACTCCGGAACTCATTGCTCTCAGCCGGAAAGATATTACAGACCCTGTGATCAGTGTCCATGGCAATAGTTCTACTTCCACTAACAAGATACTATATGAGAATTCTCCAGTGGACATTAGCAACCCAGTGGTCCATTTTACATCAACCTACATCCACCAAGATCAGCATAACTCAGGCCTGCAAAAAGTATCTTTGGTTGTAGATTCGCTCAGATCAAATATTGCAGGGTCATCCCTTCATCCTCCCTCAGCCCAAGGCCTTAGTGATCACAGATGCTTCTTAGATTGGGTGGGGGGGGTTGACATTTCTTGGGGAAATCTGTTCAAGACACATAGTCCCCCAAAGTGGCCAATTTGCATATCATTGTGCTGGAAGTGAGAGCAGTACTCCTAGCATTGCAGGCGTTCCAAGACTCTCTCTCTTCCTGAACTATTGCAGTTCAAATGGACAATATGTCTGTAGTGTGGTAGTGTGGTTTATTAACAAACAAGGAAGAACCAGTTCTTACTCCTTGTGTTGAGAAGATATGAGAGTGTGGCAATGGGTGGTCAAACAAGTCAAATCGATTTGTGTTAGCAATGCACATACCAGAAAATCCAACATAATAGCAGACAACTTGAGCAGGGCCTACTACTTCACGAGTGTTCTCTCAGCAAAGAAATGGTGGAAGTGATATTCCACCAATGGGGTCAGCCATGGTGCGACCTGAACAACAAATGCAGCAGTTTCTTTACCCTATCCCCCAACTCCCTTAATACCCAAATTCTTATAGAATGCATTCCAATTGAAGAGCAAAGTCATCTTCATTACCCCTTATTGGCCTTGACAGATTTAGTTTCCCTTCCTTTGGCCTCATCTAGTTTACCCACCATGGATTCTGGATCCAATTCCAGACCTCCTGTCTCACCCAACAGAAATGATGCGCCCGGAGATCTTGGGCCTAAAGCTGACCACATGGTTTCTTCAATTCTGTTGATAGCCAGACAACCAAAGTTGCCTTCTCTGGTGCACCACATTCTTTTATCTTCCCACAAAGCTTCCACTAGGAAGATTTACAACAGCAAATGGAAAAGATTTGTCCTTTGGGCACAACAACAAGACATGGACCCCTTTTCAGCAGCAGTACATTAAATTCTTGAATTCCTGGCTTCTATTTTTAATGAAGGGGCTAGTCCCTGTACAGTTAAGGTTCATTTAGCTGTTATTTCCAATTTCTATATTGGAGTTGGTAATTCTAACTCGGCTTCTTCACATCTTTGTAGAGCCTTAATAAAAGGAGCCTTTCTACTCAAACCACCCTTCAAGGATCCCTACTCCATTGTGGGATCTGAATTTAATGCTCGTACAGGCCCTAACTTAGAGACTCTTTGAACCAGCTGCAAAATGTGAATTGCGATATGTGACTTGGAAACATATATTTCTCAGCCATAGTATCGGCAAGAAGAGTTTCAGAACTTCAAGCTTTATCTTCTAGGCCTCCCTGTTTAATTTTTATTAAGGCTAGGATGTCCTTAAGAACCAATCCTTCCTTCCTTCCTAAAGTGGTGTTAGGATCTAACATTAATCAAACTATTAACCTTCCTGTATTATTTCCAAAATTTTTTGAACAAAGGTGAATACATTTTGCATTTATTAGACATTCACAGATAATTAAGTTTTTATCTACACAGATTGGAGAAATTTAGAAAATCAGAGTAATTATTTGCATCTTTTTCAGAAACCAGATTGGGTCAACCAGTTTCGAACTTGGGCTAATCCTCATACCTTTATTAGTCACTGCAAATTGGATCTGGTCTTGAGGGAAAGAACAGCCTTCAGCTCTACAGTTGTCAGGAATTTCCTTTCCTAGAGTCAATCTGGGATTCAGGTAAATGGCAGCTCTGCCCTATATGTTGAGGAATGAATGAAAATTGACAACATCAGATAAAGACGTTATGTAGTCACCATAATGTTCCATCTGTGTTGTCCATTTTCATTCTTTGTCAACTCCGATCCCCCTGGCCCCCTACCCTGTTTCTTTTGATGACTTCTGGGACAGTGGGAGAAGATTATAAGAACCAAGTTCCTTCTGTTTCAGTTCCAGATAGTGTCTTTCCATAGTAAAGTAATTTTTTCATTACACCCTACAATAAGGAGCTGCAAACAAGATCTGGGGAATGAGGGGGACTGATGCATTGTGGGTAAGGAGGAGCTCGAGAGCTTGTAGTACCCATGAGCTGTGAAACAGTGGCGCCGGGTTGGATCTGAGATCGGACTCGAACCCATATGTTGAGGAAGAATGAAAATGGACAGCACAGATGGAATGCTATGGTGAGTACAGAACTTCTCTTTGTATGAGCCGTGTAAGCAGCTTTGTTGAATTTTGTCTAAGGCTATCTGGAGTTCCAAGAGAGGGAGAGTATATAATGCAGGAGGGCACAGTGGAAGGAATGGCAGAGACTTTTAATAATCTGAAGGAAAAAAATAAGACTTACAGGCACAGTATTTTTTTAATGATTCTGTATTGGGCTGTCATTTTTTTAAGGGTTTGTCTTGTTAGTGACATTATCCGTTTACCTTTTTTATTTTGTCATAAGGATATTAGTGGCTTCCATTATATTGTGTTTGCTGCTTCAGAGACTTGGGTTATGTTATTTGCAATGTCACTCAGGCTACCTCATGGCTAGCTTGTAACATTCCAGTCCTTGGAGGCTCCCTCTCATGACAACACCCTGGTGTAATCAATAATGGGACAGACAGTCCCTATTTTTGGAGATCCTTGCACAAGGTGGGGGTCTGATCCACATTTACAGATTCTATGGAATAGAACACTCTATGAATCCCTAAGTAGGATGTGGCAGGCAAGAAGCCATCAGGCTGTGGCCCTCACTGGGCATTTTTCACTTTAGCCTCACCTCCCACTGATGTGCTGGACTGGCATCAGGAGGGGGGAAATGTCCTCACCTTTGTGGGGAAAAGTCTCTCAACACCCACCCTCTACAGTGCAGCATGGTGGTATTTGTGTGGCAGCTGTATCACCCTGTTGGACATACCTCAGCCGAGTGCCCTTGGCACACCTTCACACCCTCCCTACTTGAAGGTTTGAATAACCTTTACATCATCAGTCCTCTTCCTCCTAGATCATCCCAGATGTAGGAAGTGCGCAAGCTGTTAATAAAACTTAAATCACTTGGGTCGTAGTCAGAGCTTCATTCTGAATGCAAATCTAGCTGGGGTTTTGGGATATTTATTATACTGTTTACAGCTCTGGGTTAAGACTAGTGACCCTTTTCTATCCCTAGTATGCCTTTTGATTTCATATGCTCCTTGTTTCCTTCTTTAAATGTTTTAATGACATAGAATCATCGAGAAGCAGCATTTTGGAAGTTACAGAGTGATATTTTATGAGGATGTTGCAGTTTGATTTCTGTAATCACATTAGGTACATTGATTTTCTTTGAGAATGTCTTCACTCTGGGAGCCATAAAATGTTTTGTCTTTTTTTAGCAACTGACCAATCACATTCGAGATACGTTGCCAGCCTTCCGGTGCAAACTTCAGGCACAGCTTCTTTCGTTGCAGAAGGAGGTGGAGGACTACAAGAATATTCAGCCCGATGACCCATCCCGCAAGACCAAGGCCTTACTACAGTAAGTGCATGGCTTCAGTGTGCTCTGTCAGTAAATATGGCTGAATTTAAACAACCCCATTACTTAGCGTTCCTGACTTCCTAGGATATGTTATTCAGCAATACTAATAGGGTTATTCACTGAGCTGATTTAGAATTAGTGCACTTTTATTTATTTATTTTTTCATTCATTCATTTAATTACCTAGAAGACTCAAACGGACAAAGACAATTTGTAGTTGTGCCCCCTGGAAACAAATCTTTATAAGCAGTGAAATGAAGGTTAATTAAAAATGATATAATATAGTGCTAAATAAGATCATCTGTATACAGAGAAAACTAAAAACACACTAAGTCTAATACGTTATCAGGATAATTGAAAAATCCAAAAAATATTTGGATACAAAATATATGCAACATATAATAAAAACACACTGAGGAATGGGTTCACTTTAGAATAGAGTATTTAGAATGGGTTCACTTTAATATAGAGTATTTAGAATGGGTTCACTTTAGAATAGAGTATTTAGAATGGGTTCACTTTAGAAAAGAGTATTTAGAATGGGTTCACTTTAGAATAGAGTATTTAGAATGGGTTCACTTTAGAATAGAGTATTTAGAATGGGTTCACTTTAGAATAGAGTATTTAGAATGGGTTCACTTTAGAATAGAGTAGTTAGAATGGGTTCACTTTAGGATAGAGTATTTAGAATGGGTTCACTTTAGAATAGAGTATTTAGAATGGGTTCACTTTAGAATAGAGTATTTAGAATGGGTTCACTTTAGAATAGAGTATTTAGAATGGGTTCACTTTAGAATAGAGTAGTTAGAATGGGTTCACTTTAGAATAGAGTGTTTAGAATGGGTTCACTTTAGAATAGAGTATTTAGAATGGGTTCACTTTAGAATAGAGTATTTAGAATGGGTTCACTTTAGAATAGAGTATTTAGAATGGGTTCACTTTAGAATAGAGTATTTAGAATGGGTTCACTTTAGAATAGAGTATTTAGAATGGGTTCACTTTAGAATAGAGTATTTAGAATGGGTTCACTTTAGAATAGAGTATTTAGAATGGGTTCACTTTAGAATAGAGTATTTAGAATGGGTTCACTTTAGAATAGAGTATTTAGAATGGGTTCACTTTAGAATAGAGTATTTAGAATGGGTTCACTTTAGAATAGAGTATTTAGAATGGGTTCACTTTAGAATAGAGTATTTAGAATGGGTTCACTTTAGAATAGAGTATTTAGAATGGGTTCACTTTAGAATAGAGTATTTAGAATGGGTTCACTTTAGAATAGAGTATTTAGAATGGGTTCACTTTAGGATAGAGTATTTAGAATGGGTTCACTTTAGAATAGAGTATTTAGAATGGGTTCACTTTAGAATAGAGTATTTAGAATGGGTTCACTTTAGAATAGAGTATTTAGAATGGGTTCACTTTAGAATAGAGTATTTAGAATGGGTTCACTTTAGAATAGAGTATTTAGAATGGGTTCACTTTAGAATAGAGTATTTAGAATGGGTTCACTTTAGGATAGAGTATTTAGAATGGGTTCACTTTAGAATAGAGTATTTAGAATGGGTTCACTTTAGAATAGAGTATTTAGAATGGGTTCACTTTAGAATAGAGTATTTAGAATGGGTTCACTTTAGAATAGAGTATTTAGAATGGGTTCACTTTAGAATAGAGTATTTAGAATGGGTTCACTTTAGGATAGAGTATTTAGAATGGGTTCACTTTAGAATAGAGTATTTAGAATGGGTTCACTTTAGAATAGAGTATTTAGAATGGGTTCACTTTAGAATAGAGTATTTAGAATGGGTTCACTTTAGAATAGAGTATTTAGAATGGGTTCACTTTAGGATAGAGTATTTAGAATGGGTTCACTTTAGAATAGAGTATTTAGAATGGGTTCACTTTAGAATAGAGTATTTAGAATGGGTTCACTTTAGAATAGAGTAGTTAGAATGGGTTCACTTTAGAATAGAGTATTTAGAATGGGTTCACTTTAGGATAGAGTATTTAGAATGGGTTCACTTTAGAATAGAGTATTTAGAATGGGTTCACTTTAGAATAGAGTATTTAGAATGGGTTCACTTTAGAATAGAGTATTTAGAATGGGTTCACTTTAGAATAGAGTATTTAGAATGGGTTCACTTTAGAATAGAGTATTTAGAATGGGTTCACTTTAGAATAGAGTATTTAGAATGGGTTCACTTTAGAATAGAGTATTTAGAATGGGTTCACTTTAGAATAGAGTATTTAGAATGGGTTCACTTTAGAATAGAGTATTTAGAATGGGTTCACTTTAGAATAGAGTATTTAGAATGGGTTCACTTTAGAATAGAGTATTTAGAATGGGTTCACTTTAGAATAGAGTATTTAGAATGGGTTCACTTTAGAATAGAGTATTTAGAATGGGTTCACTTTAGAATAGAGTATTTAGAATGGGTTCACTTTAGAATAGAGTATTTAGAATGGGTTCACTTTAGAATAGAGTATTTAGAATGGGTTCACTTTAGAATAGAGTATTTAGAATGGGTTCACTTTAGAATAGAGTATTTAGAATGGGTTCACTTTAGAATAGAGTATTTAGAATGGGTTCACTTTAGAATAGAGTATTTAGAATGGGTTCACTTTAGAATAGAGTATTTAGAATGGGTTCACTTTAGAATAGAGTATTTAGAATGGGTTCACTTTAGAATAGAGTATTTAGAATGGGTTCACTTTAGAATAGAGTATTTAGAATGGGTTCACTTTAGAATAGAGTATTTAGAATGGGTTCACTTTAGAATAGAGTATTTATAATGGGTTCACTTTAGAATAGAGTATTTAGAATGGGTTCACTTTAGAATAGAGTATTTAGAATGGGTTCACTTTAGAATAGAGTATTTAGAATGGGTTCACTTTAGAATAGAGTATTTAGAATGGGTTCACTTTAGAATAGAGTATTTAGAATGGGTTCACTTTAGAATAGAGTATTTAGAATGGGTTCACTTTAGAATAGAGTATTTAGAATGGGTTCACTTTAGAATAGAGTATTTAGAATGGGTTCACTTTAGAATAGAGTATTTAGAATGGGTTCACTTTAGAATAGAGTATTTAGAATGGGTTCACTTTAGAATAGAGTATTTAGAATGGGTTCACTTTAGAATAGAGTATTTAGAATGGGTTCACTTTAGAATAGAGTATTTAGAATGGGTTCACTTTAGAATAGAGTATTTAGAATGGGTTCACTTTAGAATAGAGTATTTAGAATGGGTTCACTTTAGAATAGAGTATTTAGAATGGGTTCACTTTAGAATAGAGTATTTAGAATGGGTTCACTTTAGAATAGAGTATTTAGAATGGGTTCACTTTAGAATAGAGTATTTAGAATGGGTTCACTTTAGAATAGAGTATTTAGAATGGGTTCACTTTAGAATAGAGTATTTAGAATGGGTTCACTTTAGAATAGAGTATTTAGAATGGGTTCACTTTAGAATAGAGTATTTAGAATGGGTTCACTTTAGAATAGAGTATTTAGAATGGGTTCACTTTAGAATAGAGTATTTAGAATGGGTTCACTTTAGAATAGAGTATTTAGAATGGGTTCACTTTAGAATAGAGTATTTAGAATGGGTTCACTTTAGAATAGAGTATTTAGAATGGGTTCACTTTAGAATAGAGTATTTAGAATGGGTTCACTTTAGAATAGAGTATTTAGAATGGGTTCACTTTAGAATAGAGTAGTTAGAATGGGTTCACTTTAGAATAGAGTATTTAGAATGGGTTCACTTTAGAATAGAGTATTTAGAATGGGTTCACTTTAGAATAGAGTATTTAGAATGGGTTCACTTTAGAATAGAGTATTTAGAATGGGTTCACTTTAGAATAGAGTATTTAGAATGGGTTCACTTGAGAATAGAGTAATTAGAATGGGTTCACTTTAGAATAGAGTATTTAGAATGGGTTCACTTTAGAATAGAGTATTTAGAATGGGTTCACTTTAGAATAGCGTATTTAGAATGGGTTCACTTTAGAATAGAGTATTTAGAATGGGTTCACTTTAGAATAGAGTCTTTAGAATGGGTTCACTTTAGAATAGACTATTTAGAATGGGTTCACTTTAGGATAGAGTATTTAGAATGGGTTCACTTTAGAATAGAGTATTTAGAATGGGTTCACTTTAGAATAGAGTATTTAGAATGGGTTCACTTTAGAATAGAGTAGTTAGAATGGGTTCACTTTAGAATAGAGTATTTAGAATGGGTTCACTTTAGAATAGAGTATTTAGAATGGGTTCACTTTAGAATAGAGTATTTAGAATGGGTTCACTTTAGAATAGAGTATTTAGAATGGGTTCACTTTAGAATAGAGTATTTAGAATGGGTTCACTTTAGAATAGAGTATTTAGAATGGGTTCACTTTAGAATAGAGTATTTAGAATGGGTTCACTTTAGAATAGAGTATTTAGAATGGGTTCACTTTAGAATAGAGTATTTAGAATGGGTTCACTTTAGAATAGAGTATTTAGAATGGGTTCACTTTAGAATAGAGTATTTAGAATGGGTTCACTTTAGAATAGAGTATTTAGAATGGGTTCACTTTAGAATAGAGTAGTTAGAATGGGTTCACTTTAGAATAGAGTATTTAGAATGGGTTCACTTTAGAATAGAGTATTTAGAATGGGTTCACTTTAGAATAGAGTATTTAGAATGGGTTCACTTTAGAATAGAGTATTTAGAATGGGTTCACTTTAGAATAGAGTATTTAGAATGGGTTCACTTTAGAATAGAGTATTTAGAATGGGTTCACTTTAGAATAGAGTATTTAGAATGGGTTCACTTTAGAATAGAGTATTTAGAATGGGTTCACTTTAGAATAGAGTAGTTAGAATGGGTTCACTTTAGAATAGAGTATTTAGAATGGGTTCACTTTAGAATAGAGTATTTAGAATGGGTTCACTTTAGAATAGAGTATTTAGAATGGGTTCACTTTAGAATAGAGTATTTAGAATGGGTTCACTTTAGAATAGAGTATTTAGAATGGGTTCACTTTAGAATAGAGTATTTAGAATGGGTTCACTTTAGAATAGAGTATTTAGAATGGGTTCACTTTAGAATAGAGTATTTAGAATGGGTTCACTTTAGAATAGAGTAGTTAGAATGGGTTCACTTTAGAATAGAGTATTTAGAATGGGTTCACTTTAGAATAGAGTATTTAGAATGGGTTCACTTTAGAATAGAGTATTTAGAATGGGTTCACTTTAGAATAGAGTATTTAGAATGGGTTCACTTTAGAATAGAGTATTTAGAATGGGTTCACTTTAGAATAGAGTATTTAGAATGGGTTCACTTTAGAATAGAGTATTTAGAATGGGTTCACTTTAGAATAGAGTATTTAGAATGGGTTCACTTTAGAATAGAGTATTTAGAATGGGTTCACTTTAGAATAGAGTATTTAGAATGGGTTCACTTTAGAATAGAGTATTTAGAATGGGTTCACTTTAGAATAGAGTATTTAGAATGGGTTCACTTTAGAATAGAGTATTTAGAATGGGTTCACTTTAGAATAGAGTATTTAGAATGGGTTCACTTTAGAATAGAGTATTTAGAATGGGTTCACTTTAGAATAGAGTATTTAGAATGGGTTCACTTTAGAATAGAGTATTTAGAATGGGTTCACTTTAGAATAGAGTATTTAGAGTGGGTTCACTTTAGGATAGAGTATTTAGAATGGGTTCACTTTAGAATACAGTATTTAGAATGGGTTCACTTTAGAATAGAGTATTTAGAATGGGTTCACTTTAGAATAGAGTATTTAGAATGGGTTCACTTTAGAATAGAGTATTTAGAATGGGTTCACTTTAGAATAGAGTATTTAGAATGGGTTCACTTTAGAATAGAGTATTTAGAATGGGTTCACTTTAGAATAGAGTATTTAGAATGGGTTCACTTTAGAATAGAGTATTTAGAATGGGTTCACTTTAGAATAGAGTATTTAGAATGGGTTCACTTTAGAATAGAGTATTTAGAATGGGTTCACTTTAGAATAGAGTATTTAGAATGGGTTCACTTTAGAATAGAGTATTTAGAATGGGTTCACTTTAGAATAGAGTATTTAGAATGGGTTCACTTTAGAATAGAGTATTTAGAATGGGTTCACTTTAGAATAGAGTATTTAGAATGGGTTCACTTTAGGATAGAGTATTTAGAATGGGTTCACTTTAGAATAGAGTATTTAGAATGGGTTCACTTTAGAATAGAGTATTTAGAATGGGTTCACTTTAGAATAGAGTATTTAGAATGGGTTCACTTTAGAATAGAGTATTTAGAATGGGTTCACTTTAGAATAGAGTATTTAGAATGGGTTCACTTTAGAATAGAGTATTTAGAATGGGTTCACTTTAGAATAGAGTATTTAGAATGGGTTCACTTTAGAATAGAGTATTTAGAATGGGTTCACTTTAGAATAGAGTATTTAGAATGGGTTCACTTTAGAATAGAGTATTTAGAATGGGTTCACTTTAGAATAGAGTATTTAGAATGGGTTCACTTTAGAATAGAGTATTTAGAATGGGTTCACTTTAGAATAGAGTATTTAGAATGGGTTCACTTTAGAATAGAGTATTTAGAATGGGTTCACTTTAGAATAGAGTATTTAGAATGGGTTCACTTTAGAATAGAGTATTTAGAATGGGTTCACTTTAGAATAGAGTATTTAGAATGGGTTCACTTTAGAATAGAGTATTTAGAATGGGTTCACTTTAGAATAGAGTATTTAGAATGGGTTCACTTTAGAATAGAGTATTTAGAATGGGTTCACTTTAGAATAGAGTATTTAGAATGGGTTCACTTTAGAATAGAGTATTTAGAATGGGTTCACTTTAGAATAGAGTATTTAGAATGGGTTCACTTTAGAATAGAGTATTTAGAATGGGTTCACTTTAGAATAGAGTATTTAGAATGGGTTCACTTTAGAATAGAGTATTTAGAATGGGTTCACTTTAGAATAGAGTATTTAGAATGGGTTCACTTTAGAATAGAGTATTTAGAATGGGTTCACTTTAGAATAGAGTATTTAGAATGGGTTCACTTTAGAATAGAGTATTTAGAATGGGTTCACTTTAGAATAGAGTATTTAGAATGGGTTCACTTTAGAATAGAGTATTTAGAATGGGTTCACTTTAGAATAGAGTATTTAGAATGGGTTCACTTTAGAATAGAGTATTTAGAATGGGTTCACTTTAGAATAGAGTATTTAGAATGGGTTCACTTTAGAATAGAGTATTTAGAATGGGTTCACTTTAGAATAGAGTATTTAGAATGGGTTCACTTTAGAATAGAGTATTTAGAATGGGTTCACTTTAGAATAGAGTATTTAGAATGGGTTCACTTTAGAATAGAGTATTTAGAATGGGTTCACTTTAGAATAGAGTATTTAGAATGGGTTCACTTTAGAATAGAGTATTTAGAATGGGTTTACTTTAGAATAGAGTATTTAGAATGGGTTCACTTTAGAATAGAGTATTTAGAATGGGTTCACTTTAGAATAGAGTATTTAGAATGGGTTCACTTTAGAATAGAGTATTTAGAATGGGTTCACTTTAGAATAGAGTATTTAGAATGGGTTCACTTTAGAATAGAGTATTTAGAATGGGTTCACTTTAGAATAGAGTATTTAGAATGGGTTCACTTTAGAATAGAGTATTTAGAATGGGTTCACTTTAGCATAGCGTATTTAGAATGGGTTCACTTTAGAATAGAGTATTTAGAATGGGTTCACTTTAGAATAGAGTATTTAGAATGGGTTCACTTTAGAATAGAGTATTTAGAATGGGTTCACTTTAGAATAGAGTATTTAGAATGGGTTCACTTTAGAATAGAGTAGTTAGAATGGGTTCACTTTAGAATAGAGTATTTAGAATGGGTTCACTTTAGAATAGAGTATTTAGAATGGGTTCACTTTAGAATAGAGTATTTAGAATGGGTTCACTTTAGAATAGAGTATTTAGAATGGGTTCACTTTAGAATAGAGTATTTAGAATGGGTTCACTTTAGAATAGAGTATTTAGAATGGGTTCACTTTAGAATAGAGTATTTAGAATGGGTTCACTTTAGAATAGAGTATTTAGAATGGGTTCACTTTAGAATAGAGTATTTAGAATGGGTTCACTTTAGAATAGAGTATTTAGAATGGGTTCACTTTAGAATAGAGTATTTAGAATGGGTTCACTTTAGAATAGAGTATTTAGAATGGGTTCACTTTAGAATAGAGTATTTAGAATGGGTTCACTTTAGGATAGAGTATTTAGAATGGGTTCACTTTAGAATAGAGTATTTAGAATGGGTTCACTTTAGAATAGAGTATTTAGAATGGGTTCACTTTAGAATAGAGTATTTAGAATGGGTTCACTTTAGAATAGAGTATTTAGAATGGGTTCACTTTAGAATAGAGTATTTAGAATGGGTTCACTTTAGAATAGAGTATTTAGAATGGGTTCACTTTAGAATAGAGTATTTAGAATGGGTTCACTTTAGAATAGAGTATTTAGAATGGGTTCACTTTAGAATAGAGTATTTAGAATGGGTTCACTTTAGAATAGAGTATTTAGAATGCGTTCACTTTAGAATAGAGTATTTAGAATGGGTTCACTTTAGAATAGAGTATTTAGAATGGGTTCACTTTAGAATAGAGTATTTAGAATGGGTTCACTTTAGAATAGAGTATTTAGAATGGGTTCACTTTAGAATAGAGTATTTAGAATGGGTTCACTTTAGAATAGAGTATTTAGAATGGGTTCACTTTAGAATAGAGTATTTAGAATGGGTTCACTTTAGAATAGAGTATTTAGAATGGGTTCACTTTAGAATAGAGTATTTAGAATGGGTTCACTTTAGAATAGAGTATTTAGAATGGGTTCACTTTAGAATAGAGTATTTAGAATGGGTTCACTTTAGAATAGAGTATTTAGAATGGGTTCACTTTAGAATAGAGTAGTTAGAATGGGTTCACTTTAGAATAGAGTATTTAGAATGGGTTCACTTTAGAATAGAGTATTTAGAATGGGTTCACTTTAGAATAGAGTATTTAGAATGGGTTCACTTTAGAATAGAGTATTTAGAATGGGTTCACTTTAGAATAGAGTATTTAGAATGGGTTCACTTTAGAATAGAGTATTTAGAATGGGTTCACTTTAGAATAGAGTATTTAGAATGGGTTCACTTTAGGATAGAGTATTTAGAATGGGTTCACTTTAGAATAGAGTATTTAGAATGGGTTCACTTTAGAATAGAGTATTTAGAATGGGTTCACTTTAGAATAGAGTATTTAGAATGGGTTCACTTTAGGATAGAGTATTTAGAATGGGTTCACTTTAGAATAGAGTATTTAGAATGGGTTCACTTTAGGATAGAGTATTTAGAATGGGTTCACTTTAGGATAGAGTATTTAGAATGGGTTCACTTTAGAATAGAGTATTTAGAATGGGTTCACTTTAGAATAGAGTATTTAGAATGGGTTCACTTTAGAATAGAGTATTTAGAATGGGTTCACTTTAGAATAGAGTATTTAGAATGGGTTCACTTTAGAATAGAGTATTTAGAATGGGTTCACTTTAGGATAGAGTATTTAGAATGGGTTCACTTTAGAATAGAGTATTTAGAATGGGTTCACTTTAGAATAGAGTATTTAGAATGGGTTCACTTTAGAATAGAGTATTTAGAATGGGTTCACTTTAGAATAGAGTATTTAGAATGGGTTCACTTTAGAATAGAGTATTTAGAATGGGTTCACTTTAGGATAGAGTATTTAGAATGGGTTCACTTTAGAATAGAGTATTTAGAATGGGTTCACTTTAGAATAGAGTATTTAGAATGGGTTCACTTTAGGATAGAGTATTTAGAATGGGTTCACTTTAGAATAGAGTATTTAGAATGGGTTCACTTTAGAATAGAGTATTTAGTAACTTGAGCCCATTCTGTTTTGTCTGCCTTCTTACATTTCCTTTCTGCTCTCCTTTTCAAGTTTTGAGTGGAATCATGGCGTAGAGCACAATGACGGATGTATTTCTGCCATAATAACTGTGTGTGCGTGTACTGCTACAGGCTGGCATCCCAGCAACGGCTGGGTCTGTATCTTGCACCACTTGGTTACCAGAATGTGCTGTGGTCCTTCCACAGCCATAAGTAAGATCAAACCAGTACTGGACAATGAGCAGTGAATTAATAATTTATTTTATTTTGTGAGATTGGAGTCCCTACGGGTTCGAAGCAGAAAGCAAGGCCATACTCTCCTGTTTACCCTTCTGCACTTGCTGATCTATTTTTCATAACGACTGACATTTTAATGGATTTGAAGTGAGGAGGAGATGTAGTCAGCTGGGCATCAGTGGGGAGGGTCAGGTGCTACAAGTGTGAAAAGGCTAAGTCAGCATGACATTCTTAAGGCATTGTTTCTTGGCTAGCAGTGGTTGGCACAGTGATATGGTTGAACACTAGCAGTTTCACTTGTAGCAGAGTGATGGTCAGTTACATTTATATGGTAGTGTATGGCTGACCATAAGTTAGATTCTCTTTTTTGATTTTGGCATTCTAGCAAACCTGCTTGTTTTAGGGCATAACTGTGCTAGTTTCATTTCTGTGGCGTGTACAGTCTAGTTTAAGGTGAACGTGATTTGATGCTGATACTTCTAAGTGTAAAGCAGACACAAGATGAGACTGAATTATTGTACTGGACAACGCAGTTCCTACCTTTGGGCTCAGAAAAGATTTGACATGATTTGTGTTAATTATCCATTTTTATTTTTGTGGTGAAATTTGAAGTCTTGTTCTAAGATGAAGCAAGGATGTTTTTCAAAGCAATTCTGACTATTTATTAATTATTTTAACTGTTGGAATTTAAATTTTCAACTCAGTATTATTTTTTAGTATTAAATGTATTAAATCATACGTTTTTTACATCATTGCTGCTCAACTGCCTAGTTACACATTATCTGTGTTAATTGCTGGTCAGCTGCAGACTTACAAACTGAGTTTTTCCAGTAGATTTGAGCTTGTACCAGTGAGCTTGTACCAGTCTTCAGTTATATTTTTAAACTCAATTTTAAGTGTTAGTAACTCATGTAATTTTTTGACCGAGTTGTTTAAGTTATTTTATGTACTTATATTTATTTATGTGCCTAGGCACTTCAGAACACCAATTTTATATAAATACACAAATGAAAGAAAAACAAGCAAAGTGATTAGTCTCATTTTGGAAACCCATGGAATATGAACATTTATTCAGGTAATTGTGGGCACTTTTCCTCGTTTGGTAGATTTATTCATATTGCTACGGTAATATAGATTATATCATTTAAAAAAACAGAAACATGAAACCAACCTCTAGAGTCCATAATGTTTTGAAACTGGGCAATACTGACCAGTGAGCACACACCACCATCTTAACTTAACTGATCAGTAGCTGACCAGTCATCTGCCCCATACCAACCCCATACCAACCCCAGTGGCATTCTCTGCAGAATGCTGCCCCATACCAACCCCAGGGGCATTTCCTGCAGAATGCTGCCCTTTACCAATCCCAGTGGCATGCCTTGCAGAGTGCAGCCTCATACTAACCCCACTGGCATGCCCTGCAGAGTGCTACCCCATACGAACCCCAATGGTATGCCCTGCAGAGTGTTGCTGGTTGTGGAGACGGTAAAAGAAAGTGAAATGGTAAAGTATGTAGTAGGTGTTGCAGCTAGATGGCCATATGGTAAATGACAAGGTTGCTGAAATGTTGTCGGCTGATACTGTGGAAAAAATAGGGGGAAAAAAACAGTACAATTAGCCGAAGGAAGTGATCTCACTTCAAACATACACTTAACATTGCAGTCAAGTAGCTCATCTCCTAGAGGAAAGTTTGTTTAGTCAAGTCTCTCACTAGGTCACCTTGTGATGTTGTAAGAAAAGGAAGGATTAACTAGGGGTAGGCCAAGGGTTACCCCAATCTATTGCAGAAGCAGTTTAAAGGAAGCCACTGCAGTCTACTGGAATAAGGATTATGTAACCCAATGAGCTGGACTAGACATGTTTTTTTTTTATTGTGCTTTCATTATCTGAAATTGTAGGGCCCTCCTTTGATTGGTATATGTTTTGGAGAGAGGTAACAGTACTGTGTGGGATTTTGAATCCCCAAATAATGTTAGTATCAGTAACAGAAAATGAATCCAAGCACCTGGGCTGAAACAATATATGACATGTTTTAGAGACTGAAACAATATATGACTTGTGTTTTAGAGACTGAAACATTATATGACTTGTGTTTTAGACTGAAACAATATATGACTTGTGTTTTAGACTGAAACAATATATGACTTGTGTTTTAGGCTGAAACAATGTATGAATTGTGTTTTAGGATGAAACAATATATGACTTGTGTTTTAGGCTGAAACAATGTATGAATTGTGTTTTAGGATGAAACAATATATGACATGTTTTAGGCTGAAACAATATATGACTTGTGTATTAGACTGAAACAATATATGACTTGTGTATTAGACTGAAACAATATATGACGTGTTTTAGACTGAAACAATATATGACTTGTGTTTTAGACTGAAACAATATATGACTTGTGTTTTAGACTGAAACAATATATGACTTGTGTTTTAGAGACTGAGTTGGCATTGCAAACTCTCTAACATAAGATTCGATGTTATCTGAACCACCTGTCCTCAGCGTAATTTGGATCGGATCGGATTTGACTTTGGAGACTCTCAGACTGTGGATCCAAGGTTCAGGCTCCTCCCCATACCTAGGATCCCCTCCCTGCACTGAATTCCCTTAGATTCCATTTGCATCTCAGTTGTTAAGGGCACAGATCTCTTGGCTCAGTGCTTTAGGAGTTTTTCTCGGGTGTCAGATAAGTACTTCTTTACATTCTTCATTTCCTTTGCAGCTACTTTACTTCTTTCTGTATACTTCCAATCTCCTCTGCCAAAAACAAACAAACAAAAAACACTTTTTCTATACTTGGTGCTTGCTTGGGGTGGTTTCCATCCCTTCCCCCATTCTTGTTTGTATAGTTATTAGAGCATCGGTTTCAGCTAGTGGAATGTGTACCTTATTTTGGTTTGTTGGTGTTATTGCCAAATAGTTTGTTTTCTGCTGTTAGTCTTGTTTTTTCCCCCTTTAGTAATAGGATGGCAGAGAAGTCCTATGGTTCATCTCTTCAGAAGTCTATGGTGCAGTAGATGAAAGCACTAAATCTTATGGAGTTCTTCATGTGAATAAACAACTGTTCATATTTAAAATACCCTGGGTGGACTGCTGTGGTTTTGGAGTGCTTGGGAATCCTGTGCTGGTGTTTTCCCTATTACTTTTTACTACTCATTTACTGCTGGTTGTAAGGGATAACACTGACTGTTTTGGTTTAGAACCTCTATACTAACCCTAACAAACCAGTAACAATACTCCTCTAATCATTCCCACAGATCCTGACAATACTTCCCACACCTTTTCCCTCAAAACTGTAAAAAAACAGCACCATAAAAAAAAATACTCAATAAACTTAGGCCTACTCCTCTCGCTGCCAATAATCTCCCTTCTGAATATCTCAAGCTAGCTGCTGACATAATATCTTACCCCATCTCTGTCTATCCATAACAGAACAGTGCATTCCCAAGATTTGGAAAATGTCCTACATCACCCCATTATGTAAAGGTGGTATCTCTACTGACTTCTCCAGTTACAGGCCTATTGCCATTTTATCTCCAAAATTCAAAATTCTCAGGAAATATATCCATTCCTTACTTAACCTTCTAACTAATTCCCACCACGGCTTTAGACCTCACCATAGTACCACTATAGCTCCCTTAAGCTTCACAAACTCTATCAACCATTTTAGAAATAAAGGCCATCTAGTCTCCTCCATTTTCCTTGAATGTCCAAAGCTTTCAGTACCGTCTTCCATCAGAAACTCCTCATTGAACTTTTATCCCTTAAACTAAGCCACTTTGCCCTTACATGGTTCCACAATTACTTATCTGACCATCAGCAGGCTGTAAAATGGCAACACAGACTCTCTTCTCTACTTCCTGTCCCTTTAGGCATCTCAAGGATCCATTATAGGTCCTCTCCTATCTTCCATCTATACCAACAAGCTCCACACTGCCACCTACCAGGCCACTACCATCCAATACACTGACAACTCCACACTCATGTGCAGCCTCCTCTCTTTCTAAACTTCAAGAAATACCCTCTCTCTTTCTAAACTCCACAAAATAACCCAAAAATCCTTTACAGAGGTAGAATCTTGACTTTCTGATGCTCAGTAAATCCTCCGTCCCAATAAAACTAAATTTATGATTTTCTCGCACAACAAGCCATCAGACTTCCTGTTCCCCTTCACAATACATTCCTCTAATAACACAAAAATTGAAAATGTTTCTCACACTAAGTTTGTTGGTGTACAGTCAATAACAATATGAGATTTAACAAACACATTGCCCAAAGTATAAAAAGTTCACATTAACTTGGGCTCACTGCATAGAGTCAAACCTTTCCTTACTGACTCCACAAGACAATCTATTGCCAGGACTCACCTAATCTCTGCTCTTTTTTATGCCTCACCCATTCTCACTAACCTGTGCAAAACAGGCATGGCAAAACCAGATGCCTGCTGCAACAAAATGTCCAGATTCACCGCCAGCTGTCCCCATACATCCCATCACTGTACTGCCCTGCGCCAACTAAACTGGCTTGAGCTACCCAATTACCTCGCATATACCCAACTCACTACGGCCCAATTCATTCATTACCTCCCAGACAGTTCTCCTGCTCTCTTCAACCTATTTCAACCCCAATGTAATAAAAGACTGCTTAGCTCTTCTGACAAATTCCTATTACAAGTCACAAAAACTAACACTTTTCTGGCGATTTTCTTTACTCCAAACGCATTGCCAGAACATGGAACTCAGTTCGCCAAAACATACTTACCACACCCAATCATCTACAATTCAGATTTCTCCTCAAATCTCACCTAATTCTTGGCTCTGCTCCTGCCTTACACCTGGCTGACTCCTCCCCCTTCTTCCTGCCATTTTCCTTCATTACGCCTCTCTTGTGATCTTTACTTACTCAACCTATTAGGAGTCTCTCTTTCCATCCACCTTCCCCTCCCGCACTCTCCCTGTAGATCCCCTGTCCATTCCTCTGTGCCTCATCCTTCTTTTCTTTCTTTTTGAATTTCTCTCCTTCATCCTACTCTAAGTTCACGCCTGCCTTAGTTTAATCATACCTTTCTAAACAAAGAAAAATATCTACTTCCCACCACCCTTCTCTTGTATAGTCATTTGTTCTTTTTTTACTATCTCTATAGCTTGTTATCTTTGTATGTACCACTATTGTATGTGCTTATGTATTGTATAATTTATTTGTAACAATTTTTTTTCTGTTTGGGGCTTTCCCCCCAGGGCCTCCGCTAAAAAAGGGCCTGTTCCCAGTCAGAATTTCCCAGTCAACAAATATTAAATAAATAAATAAAATAAATAACCAGAACTGGAAACAGTTGCACATTTTGTTGCTGGGTGTGACACACTGATGGCAGAGGGCCTGTATACTGAAAGACATAATAATGTGGCAAGACTATTGCACTGCTGATTGTGTAAGTATTACAGTATTCAATACAGAAGTAGCTGAGAAGCATTGGAAACAAAAGCCACATAGCATTACAGAAAATTTTGAAGTTTATTTCACATGGGATTAACCATTACCAACAGTTCAAAAAAGAGATGCAAGAAAACCAGATGTAGTACTCCATGAAAAGAAGACAAAAGTAGCATTGATCATTGAAACTGCTACACCCAGTGACTACAGTGTCTTACGTACAGAGAGACACAAAGTCATAAAATACTAGGATTTGCAAACAGAAATGAGGGCAGTATAGAAGAAGGATAACCAGACAGTTCCAATAGTAGCAGGAGCAATGGGTCTTATAAAAAATAATTTACAGTCGTACTTAGATATGTTACTGATACATGTAACTCCATATGAATTGCATAAGGAGTCATTGCTTGGCACTTTGTGGGTGCTGCGAAGAGCACTTTTGGCTGATATCAAAGATTGAAATGCTACTAATTTCGTGATCTTTAATCATACTTTGACTTGGGAATGGGGTCCATTCCCATCATGGTATTAGAAACCCAAAAGACATGGAGAAATTAAACTGAGGCAACTGTCTCTAAATTATACATCTGTTTTAAAATCGTTGCTGTATGGAAGGAGAGACAGTGCTTCCACTTTACTGGCAGAGGGCAATGTGGTCAGGCCAACACTGCAAAAGTTACGGTTGTGGTTGTATCCTTGCATTTAGTGAAGGAATTGTTTTTAGTATTGTTAATTACTTGTCAATAGTCGTTAACAACTTTTTCTTCTCAAGTTAACTAGCAAGTGTTGTTTTTGTTTATGTGATATTCCTTCCACATTTGGCCTGTTAACTAAAAAAGGCTGCACTAATGCAAGTTCCAAAAACTTGTACTTTAAACAGGACATTTAAATGTTTAAGTTTTAATAAAAATGGCTGTCACTGTTTTTTTATATCTGGAAAATATAGACATTTGTGTAGTTACCAAGGCATAGTTTGTAGATAATACTTTTATAGCTCATTTAGAAAAATGCTGTGTGTGACAGCATATAAACTGAAGAGGGGGAGTTGAGGGTATTCTTCTTAAACAGAATAACCTTATTACAGCCACTCGAGGTAGCCTTTTATATTCAGGTGTGTTAATACTGGTCTGTACATATTTTTTTTCTTGTAAACCTTTGTACTCAACATCTAAAAACTACTGCTTTTTGGGTGACTTGTACTAATGACCAAGTCTTATAATGGGTTAGATGTCTGTCTGAATTTTAAAACTTTAAAACTTCTACAAAGAATAAATAAATATCACAAATGAGCATATACACTTAGCAAACCTTTATTACCCACTGCCTCAGCTACAGCCTTTATGAAGTAACAAGTTAAGAATGAAGACAACACCATTAGCTAGGATTAACGGGTTGTCTAATGTAAACCAAAAACTATGAAAATAAAGATATAAACGAACCAAAACTCGGCCAGGGTAATCACATTTATTCGGTTAGCACTTTCATGGGTATTCAGCCTGCTTCTTCAGACTGAACAGATAAAATACAAAGGAATCTGTGTATAAAACAGTTTAAACTTCAAACACCAATAGAATTTAAGTATCAGTTACTGAAGCTGCAACGTAAAATGTTACATAGTATCCTGTTGAGCGTGGTCAAACATATTAAAGACGTATACACTTTAAAATATGCTTGCATAAACCTGCAGGCTTAGATTTTGTAAATATGTCAGACCTAAAAGTTAAATATATCATAATAATCATATTGTTCACTAATCAAATGAACATAATATATAACCACATAAGGACTATTTGAAACATCTAAAACAAACTGTGAGAATAAAAACCATGAAGATAAACACAGTAACAAATATGTCCCGTTACTTAAAACTAAAAACTAAACAACCTACATTTTATTTTCTAACACTTAACTGGATGTAAAATAACACTAAGTGATTTCAGTTAAATAAATGTAAATACCTGGTTTAGCTTGAAACCCCGTTCAGCTAAGTGTGATGATGCCATTAAACCATTCATTGTATCCCTGCTGAAATGCTGTTAAATTATCTAACTTATGGGACTTATACAAAAACCGTTAAGCTGAGTAAATGAATCTACAAAGCATAGCTTCAGTAATATAATAATGTGGAACAAACTAATAAGAACGACAATTAATATATTTAACGCTAATAAATTAAAATGGAAATTTAGTGTATAGCCATTATAGTGAACTTATGAACACGTTAGAAATTGATTCTAGGTGATGAGTTGTAGTATCATGGACAGCTTAATATAACCATTCCCTTGGACAGTAAATATCGCCATTAAATACAATATATGCAAATCCAGCATTTAGAGTAGGTGACATCATGGCATACCATTCACTGCCTAACTGCCAACAACAGATAATTTAATATTCCTATTCATAATTTACAGATACATTCTATCCCATAAATCCCTAACTATTAATATATAATAGGTAACTACCTAACAACAAGGGAGCATGAATAGCTGCCATTATCTAAGAACCTACCAATACATGAAGACTGAACTTGTTTACACTAAATGTTAATAAGAATAACGCCATGATGTAAACTTCATTATGTACAATAAATATAGATTAACCGCCATATAAATATGTATAGCCAACTAACCTTCGATGTGGATGGCAATCTAAGGGTACAGTCACTATCTTATTGCCTATCATGTATAAATTTATACTGTTATTAATAAATCAAGAAGGACTCCTAGCCCTCTCATATTAAAAATTTAATTAACCTAAAAAATCAGAAACTGGACAATATATTTAAAAATGTTTTGTGTTAATAATTAACCTAACATAACTCTTGTTCTAAGCAGTTTGGTACTGGAAAACGTACATTATACCAACTCATTTAAATAGGCGTCTTGCTTTCAATGCTGGTTTTAACAGAACATTACCATTCAGTCCCTGACCACCATCAGCGTGTAACCTAATGATCCACTTTGTGTCATTCAACTCTGTTGTATTTCTTATATCAGAAGAACCACAAATATGAAACAGATGCAAACTCCCAATAAGTTTAAAATGCGGTTTAATAAACAAATGAATTCAAACAAACTTGATGTGCCTTACACAATACCTCTTAGTATGTGAACTTTTTATGAATTTAGCCTAATTTAGTCTAACTTCTCATTTTTCTATTCAACAAATTTGTGTATTTAAGATATACATTTTTTCTAGAAATGTATCTATAAAGCATTGACAATAGTGCTTAGAAGCATTTGTTCACATATTTTTATTGTTTAATTGCTTAATAGTATTATCAGTTAATTAATGACTGAAGATTTTAAATATGAGTTGCTGCCTGGAAGTTTGTTTGAATTCATTTGGTTGTTTGTTATTTCTGAAGTTTAAACTTATTGGGAGTTTGCATCTGTTGTTTCAGCTCTGCTCCTTGTTTAAGCTCGTCATATTTGTGGTTCTTCAGTTTGTTTAAGTCCTTTTAGTGCAATAGTGCCTTATGGCTAATGTCGATGGAACTGCTGAGCAAAACTCTCTACTATTGTTCACCCAAACTGGCGGATGTGGTGATTCAGGCAGCAACGGGCTTCACAGCTCACCTAGGAAGGTCATGGACTACACTAATCCATCTCATCATGGTTTGACCAACTAGACAATGTAATCACTACAAATGACCGGGTAGATAATACCAACTTACTACTTTCAACTATACCAGCTGGCCAACAACAGGGTTATTCCATTAGAAGCTTCCTGCAGAGAAAAGACTTTTGTTGAAGCACAACAGACTAGTGAAGGTATGAATAGTGACATTGTATTACTTATTAATGAACTTGATTATAAATTGTTTAAGTGTAGGAAACTTCAATTGGAAGTAGCCTACTTGGAAGAATGCTTAAACAAAAGATAGTTCGTACATTACTTGACTTATTTGATAAACAAGCATTTGATTTTATGCAAGTGCTTATAATGCATTATCTGGAACAAATTCATGAGTACCAAGTGGATTTAGAAAAACTGGAGGTTGACATTAAAGAAAACAGTGATTTTCCTAGATACAGGTATGAATATACGAGAATCTTTTCCAGTATTGAAGCCACAATGAACAAGTTATCTAACAATAAACAAAAGAAAATCAAGAGAGACCTATTCTTGGTTACTCAAGTAAAATACAGTGCTAAATTTAATAACAACACCACAGAAAGAGGACATTATGCCAGCAATGCAGATTATCCACCCGGGTTGGGAGCACCTGCCCAACCGTTGCAAGCTGATTGCCAGCAAGATGTCCTATTGGAGGAAGTCTCCAATAACTATGCACAACCTAATGACAAAAATAATCACCAGGAGGGTGGTAACAACAACAGACAAGTACATAATAACAACTGTAATGAGGCCCAAAATATTCAGGGTTTTTGGCAAGGCCAGAACCCCCACCAGAGGAACTTGAGGTCCAATACCAATCAGAATGGTCCGGGCAACAAACGGAACCAGAGGCGGAGATAGCGTAACGAACTGAAACTTTAAGACATATAACTATACCTCTTTTGATATAGACCAAAGCATGTGTGATTTCTTTTCCAAAGGGTTGAGTTTTGTTCCTGATACCCACTTTGACTTAGTTAAAACTATCATAGATATTAAGCTGTTAGTTAAATTTGAAAGCCACTTTAGGGGACATGCCTACTCTTCTTAACAATTTTAGGATAGCCAGTGTCTTCAATCCACCACTCTTAGATAGGCTTAAAACTTTTGAGATAGCTTGCGAGTTGGATCTAAGACACTTGGCATCAAAAACAAATAGTTTACAGAAGGGTAATTTGAATATATCAACACAACAAAGAGACCTTATTCGGACCTTAAGAAATTGCAACATCAGGGTTATGAAACCCGATAAAGGGAATGGGTTAATCTTTATGGAACAACATGTTTATGCTAACAGTATGTTAACTCATTTAACATTGGGTCCATACCAGGAGGTCAGTATTAATGAAATTAATATTGCATACAGCAAGGTTAAAAATACCATTGAAGATTTACTACTTGAGAACTCCATTGACATTGAATTGCACACGTATTTAAGCATGCCATCTCCTAAATTACCATCTCGGACCCACCTTTTAGACCTATTGTTGATGGACATAGATATTTTATTAAAACCATTGATCGCTAACGAGAAGCAAATCTGTAAGGATTCTTGGAGCTTTTTGAGAAATATTAACAACATTCCATTTAACCTTGAGTTCATTTTCCTTACAGTAGATGTAAAAGACCTATATACAGTTATACCATAGGCCTAGAGTGGATCAGGGAATTCATGTTTGACAGGAAAGTAGATAACAATACTATCTGCATAGTAGAGACCCTCCTTGAGTTAATTCTTAAATGTAACTTCTTCAAGTTCGAAGGTCGAATGTATTTACAGACATCTGGTGTGGCAATGGGCTCCTTATGCCAACTGCATAATGGCCCAATGGGAGAATTCCCTTTTATTTCATAATACCTGGACGACATGTTCTTTTAAGATATTCCACCTTTCATCGCTTCTATGTCTCACATGACCAACTTCTTGGAATTTACTTAGAAAGTAACTCCTCAAGTATTAATTTCTTAGACATATTGTTACACAAGGATGAACAAAATCTAAGATTTAAAAGCACTATTTATCGGAAACCTACACATTCTAATGGCTTTTACATTTTCAAGCAGCCACCCATCAGAAGAAAGCTGTAGTAAAAGGACAAATGCAGCTAGGATGGTCACTGAAGAAAAGACTTCCTAGATGAATGTGTTAATCTTTCTAACATGTTTCACAACAGAAATTACCCTTCTAAAATGGTAGGGAGATAATGCAAGAAGTAGGAATATAGGGCATCTTAGTCCTATATTAAATACTGAAGTACAACTTCACTTCATAAACAGGCAACTTGAGGGTGAATATTGTGTTCACGCAACTCAACGTGAATCACAGTGTAACCTAAAGTTTCTATGCACTTTCTCCATAGACCATAAATTTATACATCTTATGCAAGAATTGGGCCATACTTTCAAGAGATAGAAATCTATCTATTACATTTAGAAGAGGGGTCAACCTGAAAACTTTGTTGGAAAGTGGCAACACACAATTTTGGTATGACAAAATGTGGGTTTTGCACTCAATGTAAGTTTATAAAAGAAGGGTATTCTGTGAACATTAATAACATCGAGTACAGAATTAGGTGCAAATTCAACTGTAACACTAACTTGCTCAGATTGTCACGCTTTCTACATAGGAAAATCAGAGCGTAAGCTCAAATATGAACACTGTTACGCTATTAACAAGAAAAACGAGACAAATGCATTGGCTTGCCACATTATTGAATATCCAACACATAAATTTAAATTCATAGTGTTGAAGCAGGTAGACCACCATCTAGAGATGGAGGAACTATTTTGGCAAATTAGAACTCCAGCTGGTGATATACCAGGGGTAAACGAACAAACATCTATTGCTTGTGTTCTGAAAAAAATGGCCTTAAAAAGATAGGTTATTTTCAACTTTATGAATTAACCTTATAAGAACTTGCTTAATGTACTTTTGTATTTTTGTATTTTTGTATTTTTGCTATTGTGTTAGAATGTAACAACTTTGATTATTCTGCTATGAATTGGCATTAGATTTACTTGATGTGCCTTACACAATACCTCTTAGTATGTGAACTTTTTATGAATTTAGCCTAATTTAGTCTAACTTCTCATTTTTCTATTCAACAAATTTGTGTATTTAAGATATACATTTTTAAAGAACACTTATTGGGCATTTATGTAGTAGAAATGTATCTATAAAGCATTGACAATAGTGCTTAGAAGCATTTAGTAAATAATGTTATTAGGTGAAACAGTATTGGTAACGCTTGCCATTCTACAGACATGGCCCTTTTTTTGTTCACATATTTTTATTGTTTAATTGCTTAATAGTATTATCAGTTAATTAATGACTGAAGATTTTAAATATGAGTTGCTGCCTGGAAGTTTGTTTGAATTCATTTGGTTGTTTGTTATTAGTTTATTAAACCGCATTTTAAACTTATTGGGAGTTTGCATCTGCGTCATATTTGTGGTTCTTCAGTTTGTTTAAGTCCTTTTAGTGCAGTATTTCTTATATCACTCAGTTGTTGGCTTACAGAAATTGATTCAATCACCAAGAATTTAAAAGTGTGTTCTGTAGATGTTGTCATAACATGCTTAGTCAGGGCATTGGTTTACACAAATTTGTGATCTTATAAAGATGTTCTGTAATCTTGTCCTTGAGATGTCTATTACTGTTGCCGACATAAAATGGTTTATAAATAATCTTCTTCTTTCATCTTTTCCCAGTTGGGGGTCGCCACAGTGGATCAATCACCTGTCTGCTCATGATTGGCAGTAGAGTTTTACGGTGTCGAGTTGCCAGCCCGCCGCCCAACCTTCCACAGAAGGCACACACATGCACACACTCACGCCTAGGGCCAATTTAGAGTGTCCAATCCACCTACAGCATGTCTTTGGGATGTGGGAGGAAACCGGAGCACCTGGAGGAAACCCACGCGACCACAGGGAGGACATGCAGACTCCACACAGAAGGCACCCCAGCCGAGGATTGAACCGGAGAACCTCTTGCTGTGAGGCAGCAATGCTAACCGCTGCACCACCGCAGCTGCCCCAAATGGTTTACAAATAATACAGTGGGCTAAATAAATGATATTGAAACTACTACTGCAGTTGGCCCTTACATTAAAAAATGTATTTCGTACCTGTTACAGGATGTATAAACTGGCCACTTGTATCAATAACATTGCAGTAGTTACAATTGCCACATGGTTGTGTGAATCTATCTTTAAGTTCCAGGTGCAAGTCTCTATTTTCTCTATAAGTACATAATATTCTCTTAACAGATTTCTTGTTCTTATATCTGAAGGATGTTTTTTCACCTACTAAATGCTTGCTTTTTTTCATCTGTGGTTAGTATATCCCAATATTTGTGTATAACTTAAGTGATTAGTTTAACATGACTGGTATAAAACATAGAGCATTTCAACTGATTGGACCTTTTACATCTATTAATATTATTATTTATTAAATTGGGCCCTCCAGAAAAATATGATCTTCCTCTTGTTTCTCTCAGGGGGACAACTTCTTTTAATATCTCTACCACCTGTGATTTATCATAACCTCTTGCTACTAAATTGTCACTCAAATGTGTTAACTCTTTATAAAAATTCTCATCATCTGCATTAAGCCTGGAGGCCCTAATTGCTTAGCCTTTCACTATATTATGGAATATATGTGTAGGATGCATACATTTACGTGGTAATAGAACCCTCTGAAGTTTTATAACTCGTATATCCAGAAGTTCTATCTGTGTGTTTGAACTCATTACATCAAATTTCAAGGATGTATTGGTATTTTTTATATATGAGATAAACGTATTAAGATCTTGTAAGGTACCTGTCCACAGCAAGAAAATGTCGTCAACAAAATGACAGTAAAACAGTATATGTGAACTGTGTTTCCCTGTGTACAGAATAAACTGCTTCTCCCAAACTGCCTTGACCATATTGGCATAGCAATTGGCACAAGATATGTCCATAGCTATGCCATCTAGTTGCAAGTAATATTTCTTGTTGAATACAAGCACATTATTGGACAATACAATATCCATAAATTCACATATCAAATGTATAATTTCACCATCAAGATTAGTGTGGGTTACTAAATATGTTTTGATGGCTTAGTTACCATCTTTGTTAGGTATCACTTTAAGTAGTGATCGAACATTCATGGTAACCAAATGAAAAAATGCACCTGCACTCTCCTGAAGATGTAAATGCATAAAGATCTAGCAAAAATGTTGTGTATCTTGAAAGATTTAGATATTGTTATTTAACACTGCACATAGGTGTAGAGAAGGGCTCAGTTAACCAGTCTGCACATGCAACTATTGGTCTCACTGGTGATCTGGTTAGATTTTTATGTATCTTCGGAATGCCTTGCATAGTTGGTATAACCGGATGTTCTACTTTTAGATAGTCATAAAGTTCAGCTGTAATAACTGTAGTAGATAGAAGTTCATTTAAAAGCCTATCAATTGTAGATTTCATTCTCTATGTATCCAACATGGCAATTTGCCAATAAAGTTTGGCATCTGCTAATATTACCTCCATGGTTTTATTATAATATTCATTGTCCATAACTACTGTAGGTCCCCCCTTATCCATAGGTTTAATTGTAATTGTAATGTTACCATCTGGCTGTAACTTTTTAACACCTCTTTGATAACTTTCATGTTTCATTTTTCCAAAGATATAACCTCATATAATTTTTTTCTTTTGCTCCTCTTAACTGGTTTTCCGTACCGCACTTAGAGTGAGGAATACTAATTAAACTTCTGCTCATGTACTTGCTGTTGTATAGAAAACTTTCACACTAAAGAGAATGCGGATGATTCCCAAAGGTGCTGGATTACAACTGCAATTACTTCTGTGTTTTTCTCTCTCCATTATTGTACAGGAAGATGCACAGGCTGTCCTTGGAGAAACTTCCTTTTTTTGATTACAGACACTTCACTGTGGTATTTTATTTTGTTTTACAGATATAGAACAGTCATAAACAAGTGATGCCATGCTCTTTTCCATGAATGCAGTCAACGTATCTCAGGGTACTTACTGAATACGAGAAGCACCACCTTGGATGAGACAGACACAATATTAAGAGCACACAATGAACTGTGAGGTGGTGAACAGCAGAGCATTTTCACAAGTAAATGTAACACTCTGGGTGGAATATAAACATTTTTATTCACTTCGGTCAAGCCCTACCCAAAATAGAGCTATTTTGCAGTATATCCCCGATACTGTATAATTTAATTAATTTTTTGGACTTATGGATCTTCGTTTTGGATGAAGAGGACACTCAATGAATTGAACATCTGGGAGAGGCTGGGACTTGGGAGTTTGATGGGGGGGGTCTGTGTTAAATATTCGAACATCCAAAATGTCGAACATTACATGGTCGAGACCAAATATTCGGCATTTGGATGTTCGAACATCAAATAAAAAAAAAGAAAAAAAGAAAAACACACTTTAACAGCGTGAGCAGGGGGGCAAGCCCCCATGCACCCCCCACACCTTCCCTATTTATATATATATATATATATATATATATATATATATATATATATATATATATATATATATATATATATATATATATATATATATACCAACTCCAAGACCGCACTTCAGTGCAGAAAAGGGAAAGTCTCCCTATCTGCACCATACGACACCTTTGAAAATCAATCTTCCAACACTTAAAATTTTGAACGTTTGGTCTCGACCATGTAACATTAGAAATTTTGAGCATTCAAAGATTTGTCATAGACCATTTGATGGGTGCTTTCTTACAGGGAAACAGTGCTTTTAGTGAAGTACATGGAATGTTGATCATCTGGGCATGTGGCTCCTTGACACTACTTGGACTTTGCATGCTGGTCAAAATTATCCATGTAAACCCTGTAAAGTAATCACTTGTGGTTAGGTCAGTGTCATTCCCTTCTTAAAGGAACATTATCTAATGTCTTAATCAGTCCTCATATACTATTAGACAAGCAAATGTATAAACTGGCATCAAATCCTTCCTCCTTGTGAAATGGAGAGGGGAAGAAATAAGAATAGAAGAGGAAAAGGAGTCAGAAAGAGAGAGAAAAAAGAAATTTTAGTAGAGTTTGCAATAGCTTGGTTATATTTAATTATATAGCATGTTGAAAGAATATAATATTTCTTTTTGTTTCCTTTTCTTCCTTAATAATATACTACTTTTGCAGGACTCTTACAGTATTGAATATCTTTTTAGTTTTTTCCTAAATCTAGGTTATTTAGTTAGTGAAGGATAGTTCAATAGACTTCTATCTGTTGAACTAGAAATCTTCTAAATTCCATGTTTTTTCTTAAATTTTAGAATTAGAATTATTTGACTTTCCAACTAATTTCATTTCACTGCTCAAAAACTATACAAAAATAGCAATGCTTGTGTTAAAATTGGCCCATTTACTTGTAAACAGGTCCCCCTAGACAAGGGTACTAAACAAGGGTGTCCTTGATCCCCTTTATTGGTTTCAGTAGCTGTAGAAATTTTAGCAGTCTCATTCTGGGCAAAGACAAATATAGCAGGTATAGAAATATCAAAAAGTATAATTCCAAAAAGATGCTATTCGCTGATGATATATTATTAACCATCTCCAACTCAAGATCAGCTGTGAAGGGTTTACATCATACTATTAAAATTTTCAGTCTTTTTCAGGTCTTCACGTTAAATCCAAATCCAAATTTTTATTCATAAATAAAACAAGAAAACTTCAAGCTCACAAAAATCATGTAATAAGCAAACAGGTTTCTTCACTAGAATATCTATACATAACTCTATCTAATTCAATTGATGAAATAAAAAATATAAACTATAAATATGGCAGATATAAGATTAAACTTAATCTCCAGGTGGAGCAAAACTTAATCCCCTTTGATGATAGACTATAAATAATAAAAATGATTATTTTTCCTAAAATATACATAATATAAGCTTCATCTCTTTTTCCTGATGTAAAAAACAAGTTAAAGAAATTAACAAACAATTACTAAACTTTCTTTGGTTTCCCAACAAACCTAGAATAGCCTTACAACATCATATTAAACCCTAGGATGTGGGGGAGGATACTACCACCCAACACTACAAACTGTGAGAGGTGCACTTACATAGCCAAACTGGAAGCAAAGCTCTCTCCAGCCAAGATTGTGCTAGACAGTCAAGAGGAGAAGGTTAACACCTGCACTACACCTCAAGCAACACATAGCCCTTCAAAACCCATACCATCAACACCCACACATAGCAACACTAAACCCACATATGCAGAGGCTATTAACATTAACCTGCCCAAGCAACAAGGACCTCCAAAGCTGAAACACAAACAAACACCAACCACAACCAAAGTGTCACATAGCTCACAACACCAGTGAGCCATCCAATAACAGCCCCTAAGACAAGACAATGTACCCAACACTTTAGTCATAGGTGACTCTATATTCAGACGCACTGATCTCCCACTCATCAGGCTGAACAAGGAGAAAATTACAGTCAGCTGTCTGTCGGGTGCCAGGATCTGCCACATAATGCATGCACTCAAGTCACTCCACAACAAGTACAAATACGACTCTGTCATTGTCCATGTTGGAGTGAATTACTTGAAACGTACCTCCCTGGACTCCATGAAAAGAGACATGGAAGAGCTCTCGGATCATGTGGGAGGTATAACCCTAGCCCTGAGTAGCATCCTGCCTTCGCCCAGAATGATACCACAGTATAAGGACAAAATGATTGACTTCAACAATTGGCTAAGCTTCTGGTGTCATTCAAAGGGGATCCAGTATCTGTCTGCCTGGGATGACATGATCGACAAATTGTGATGCTTTGCCAGAGATGGTCTGCATCTGTCACCCCTGGGATTCAGGTAACTGGCTAAAGCTCTTGCTATAGTGCCTTTTTTAGGCAAGGTTCAACCACCACCGTAACAGATACAAGCATGCAAAATCTGAAGGTAATGCTACTGAATGCTAGAAGTCTAAACCTCAAAATGCACTCTCTCGAGGTACTCCTAAAATGGAGAACATTGATATCTGTGCGGTAACTGAGACCTGGTTCAAGACTCCAGAGAGCACCCCTGCAATGCCAGGCTACAACTCTTACCACACTTTTTGGTCACCAAACCAAGACCGAAACACTAAAGGTGGAGGAGTGTCCATATTCACCAGGGATATTCACACCTGCAGGCTAGTTGCCCAACACAATGCATCTGAAATTCTCCAGGTTCAACTAAAACTAGGTAAGACTGCAATCCAAATTGTAGCTTGCTGCAGATCCCCCACCATGCCCCAAGAGTCTCACTACACCTTTCTAAACATACTGGAAAATATTAAGATACAACCAAACACCCTAATACTGGGTGATTTCAACTACCCTGCCATTAACTGGGAAAACTACTTGGATACCAACACTTTTTCCCAACGGTTCTTGGAATTCATAAATTCCAATGCTCTGGATCAACTAATCCATTGTCCCAACAGGGGCTCCAATATCCTAGACCTGGTCATTACCAACATGGGAGATAGATGCTCCACACCAGTGGTCACCCCCTCATTGGTCAGGTCTGACCATAAGCTAATCACCCTTGACATCCACATCCCACCCCCACCCCCAGTAAGGAAACCTCCATAAAAAAAACTTCTCCAAAGCCAACTTCATGCTACTCAAGTCAGAAGTGACAAACTTCATGACACCCATGCAGACAGGAGCCGAAAGTTCGACTGCTGAATCCTATACTAAGGCACTGTACGAGCACATCCACTCGTGCATGAATCATGGCATCCCAAATAGAACCAAGATGCTCTCCTCCAAAAAAAGGAAGCCAATCTGGTGGCCCCCTGCCATAAACAAACTTTACAACAAAAGGAAGAAACTGTTGCAGAAAAGAGGAAAATGCCAGGATGCAAAAAACTCCCTTACTAGCCTCAGTAAGAAGCTGAGATCCCTCATAAAATCCTCTAAAGCTAGTTATGAAAATAAAATTGCCAAAGATTCCATAGACAACTACAAGGCATTCTGTAGTTATGTCAAGAATCTAAATGGCAATGCTCAAATTTGCTGTGAGCTATAGCAGAATGGCATTAAATATACTGATCCCAAGGATATTGCCAATATCCTGGTAGATTGATTTAGTGCCAACTTCACCCCCCTTTCACTCCCTAAAGCACCCATCTCAATACCAAAAGATTGCCAAATTCTGGTAATCACGGCCACACAGGTAGAAACCGCAAAGCTAAGAATACAGCATCCATGGGACCAGATGACAATCCTGGGTTGTGTACTACATGAGCTACAAAATGAACTGGCACCTCACCTAAGTGTCATGTTTAATCATAGCCTCACCTCAGGCTTCGTGCCCACTGAGTGGTGCACAGCTACAGTTATCCCACTCCACAAGGGGGGATCCACTTTGGATCCCAGGAACTACCGTCCCATCAGTCTGAAAAGCCTGATCTGCAAGGGCATGGAACACATTATCATGGAATTTATAGACAGAGACATTTTTATCCTTCAAACACTGGACCCCACCCAGTTTGGGTTCATGAAGGGCTATCTTGTCTCCTGAACCTGATTGACCTCTTCGAATCAGTCTGCAAAGCTGTGGACGAGGGTAAAGCGGCCCACACAGCCTATCTGGAACTCGCCAAGGCCTTCAACACCATCCCCCACTCTGGAATCTGTGATAAACTTACTAAGCTGGGTATAAATCCCTACGTCATTCGATGGGTTGCCAACTGGCTTACTGACAGAACTCAGACTGTAAAAGTAGCTGACTCCAAAACCAGCTCCAAACAAGTGACAAGTGGAGTACCTTAGGGTTCAGTCCTGGGGCCGTGTTTGGCATCTACTTCTCTAAACTACAGGCCAACCCTAAGCGACTCTGGCTAACAAAGTTCGCAGATGACTTTAAACTGGGAGTCATTTTGAATCCCCAAATGATGTGGATATTCTACAAAAGGGCCTTACAGAAACAGATGCTTGGTGTCAGAGCCATGGGCTCAAGCTTAATGCCAAGAAATGTATAGTTATCCACTTTGGGAAAAACCATGTACCCATGAATTACCACATAGGTGGCAGTACACTAAACACTGAAAGTGTGATGAGAGACTTAGGGACACAGGTGGACAGTGGTCTCACCTTTGATAACCACATCGCCACAACAGTCAGGAAATCCTTCTATGTGGTGCACCTCATCACTAAGGGCTTTTCATCCAGAAAAAAGAAGGTCATTGTCCCACTGTACTCATCCTGCATTAGACCCATTATAGAGTACAACGCCCTGCTTGGTATGTACCTCACAAGACATCTGCAGCAGCTGTAAAGGCTGCAGAAATACCTCACTAAAAGAATCACAGGCCTAAAGCAGATGCCCTAGGCTGACCATCTAAAAAAACAGGTAGACCTCCCCTTTTTTTAACCATCCTGTGGATGTCACTGTACCAGGTTTTTGTGGTTGTGGTATGTGCTGAAGGTCGACCTCTGGATGTCACTGTACCAGGTTATGGTAGAACCCCTGTTTCATCAGATTCTGTATTACTGGAAGTTCATTGCACAGACTTTAGAACTAATACTCATTAACTTCTGATTTGATGTCCTCTAATTCTCATACAGCCTAATGACATTGACGTTCCTTGATGTCCTCAAATTCTGTTACAGCCTAATGCACATTGTCATTCCTTGATGTCCTCGAATTCTGTTACAGCCTAATGCACATTGTCATTCCTTGATGTCCTCGAATTCTGTTACAGCTTAATGCACATTGTCATTCCTTGATGTCCTCGAATTCTGTTACAGCCTAATGCACATTGTCGTTCCTTGATGTCCTCAAATTCTGTTAAAGCCTAACACACATTGTCGTTCCTTGATGCCCTCGAATTCTGTTACAGCCTAATGCACATTGTCGTTCCTTGATGTCCTTGAATTCTGTTACAGCCTAACGCACATTGTCGTTCCTTGATGTCCTCAAATTCTGTTATAGCCTAATGCACATTGTCATTCCTTGATGTCCTTAAATTCTGTTACAGCCTAATGCATATTGTCGTTCCTTGATGTCCTCAAATTCTGTTACAGCCTAATGCACATTGTCATTCCTTGATGTCCTCGAATTCTGTTACAGCTTAATGCACAATGTCGTTCCTTGATGTCCTTGAATTCTGTTATAGCCTAATGCACATTGTCATTCCTTGATGCCCTCGAATTCTGTTACAGCCTAATGCACATTGTCGTTCCTTGATGTCCTTGAATTCTGTTACAGCCTAACGCACATTGTCGTTCCTTGATGTCCTCAAATTCTGTTACAGCCTAATGCACATTGTCATTCCTTGATGTCCACAAATTCTGTTACAGCCTAATGCATATTGTCGTTCCTTGATGTCCTCGAATTCTGTTACAGCCTAATGCACATTGTCATTCCTTGATTTCCACGAATTCTGTTACAGCCTAATGCACATTGTCGTTCCTTGATGTCCTCGAATTCTGTTACAGTCTAACGCACATTGTCGTTCCTTGATGTCCTCGAATTCTGTTACAGCCTAACGCACATTGTCGTTCTTTGATGTCCTCGAATTCTGTTACAGCCTAATGCACATTGTCATTCCTTGATGTCCTCGAATTCTGTTACAGCCTAATGCACATTGTCATTCCTTGATGTCCTCGAATTCTGTTACAGCCTAATGCACATTGTCATTCCTTGATGTCCCCGAATTCTGTTACAGCCTAATGCATATTGTCGTTCCTTGATGTCCTCGAATTCTGTTACAGCCTAATGCATATTGTCGTTCCTTGATGTCCTCGAATTCTGTTACAGCCTAATGCACATTGTCATTCCTTGACGTCCTCGAATTCTGTTACAGCCTAATGCACATTGTCGTTCCTTGATGTCCTCGAATTCTGTTACAGCCTAATGCACATTGTCATTCCTTGATTTCCACGAATTCTGTTACAGCCTAATGCACATTGCCGTTCCTTGATGTCCTCGAATTCTGTTACAACCTAACACACATTGTCGTTCCTTGATGTCCTCGAATTCTGTTACAGCCCAATGCACATTGTAATTCCTTGATATCCTCGAATTCTGTTACAACCTAATGCACATTGTTGTTCCTTGATGTCCTCAAATTCTGTTACAGCCTAATGCACATTGTCGTTCCTTGATGTCCTCGAATTCTGTTGCAGCCTAATGCACATTGTCGTTCCTTGATGTCCTCGAATTCTGTTACAGCCTAACGCACACTGTCATTCCTTGATGTCCTCGAATTCTGTTACAGCCTAATGACATTGTCGTTGCTTGATGTCCTCGAATTCTGTTACAGCCTAATGCACATTGTCGTTCCTTGATGTCCTCAAATTCTGTTACAGCCTAACGCACATTGTCATTCCTTGATGACCTCGAATTCTGTTACAGCCTAACGCACATTGTCGTTCTTTGATGTCCTCGTATTCTGTTACAGCCTAATGCACATTGTCATTCCTTGATGTCCTCGAATTCTGTTACAGCCTAATGCACATTGTCATTCCCTTATGTCCTCGAATTCTGTTACAGCCTAATGCACATTGCGTTCTTTGATGTCCTCAAATTCTGTTACAGCCTAATGCACATTGTTGTTCCTTGATGTCCTCGAATTCTGTTACAGCCTAATGCACATTGTCGTTCCTTGATGTTCTCGAATTCTGTTACAGCCTAACGCACATTGTCGTTCCTTGATGTCCCCGAATTCTGTTACAGCCTAACGCACATTGTCGTTCCTTGATGTCCTCGAATTCTGTTACAGCCTAATGCACATTGTCATTCCTTGATGTCCTCGAATTCTGTTACAGCCTAACGCACATTGTCGTTCCTTGATGTCCTCGAATTCTGTTACAGCCTAATGTACATTGTCGTTCCTTGATGTCCTCGAATTCTGTTACAGCCTAATGCACATTGTCGTTCCCTGATGTCCTCGAATTCTGTTACAGCCTAATGCACATTGTTGTTCCTTGATGTCCTCGAATTCTGTTACAGCCTAATGCACATTGTCATTCCTTGATGTCCTCGAATTCTGTTACAGCCTAATGCATATTGTCGTTCCTTGATGTCATCGAATTCTGTTACCGCCTAATGCACATTGTCGTTCCTTGATGTCCTCGAATTCTGTTACAGCCTAATGCACATTGTCATTCCTTGATGTCCTCGAATTCTGTTACAGCCTAATGCACATTGTCATTCCTTGATGTCCTCGAATTCTGTTACAGCCTAATGCATATTGTCGTTCCTTGATGTCCTCGAATTCTGTTATAGCCTAATGCACATTGTCATTCCTTGATGTCCTCGAATTCTGTTACAGCCTAATGCACATTGTCATTCCTTGATGTCCTTGAATTCTGTTACAGCCTAATGCATATTGTTGTTCCTTGATGTCCTCGAATTCTGTTATAGCCTAATGCACATTGTCGTTCCTTGATGTCCTTGAATTCTGTTACAGCCTAATGGATATTGTCGTTCCTTGATGTCCTCGAATTCTGTTACAGCCTAATGCACATTGTCATTCCTTGATGTCCTCAAATTCTGTTACAGCCTAATGCACATTGTCGTTCCTTGATGTCACCGAATTCTGTTACCGCCTAATGCACATTGTCGTTCCTTGATGTCCTCGAATTCTGTTACAGCCTAATGCACATTGTCATTCCTTGATGTCCTCGAATTCTGTTACAGCCTAATGCACATTGTCATTCCTTGATGTCCTCGAATTCTGTTACAGCCTAATGCATATTGTCGTTCCTTGATGTCCTCGAATTCTGTTATAGCCTAATGCACATTGTCATTCCTTGATGTCCTCGAATTCTGTTACAGCCTAATGCACATTGTCATTCCTTGATGTCCTTGAATTCTGTTACAGCCTAATGCATATTGTTGTTCCTTGATGTCCTCGAATTCTGTTATAGCCTAATGCACATTGTCGTTCCTTGATGTCCTTGAATTCTGTTACAGCCTAATGGATATTGTCGTTCCTTGATGTCCTCGAATTCTGTTATAGCCTAATGCACATTGTCGTTCCTTGATGTCCTCGAATTCTGTTACAGCCTAATGCACATTGTCGTTCCTTGATGCCTCGAATTCTGCTACAGCCTAATGCACATTGTCGTTCCTTGATGTCCTCGAATTCTGCTACAGCCTAATGCACATTGTCGTTCCTTGATGTCCTCGAATTCTGTTACAGCCTAATGCACATTGTCGTTCCTTGATGCCTCGAATTCTGCTACAGCCTAATGCACATTGTCGTTCCTTGATGTCCTCGAATTCTGCTACAGCCTAATGCACATTGTCGTTCCTTGATGTCCTCGAATTCTGTTACAGCCTAATGCACATTATCATTCCTTGATGTCCTTGAATTCTGTTACAGCCTAATGCACATTGTCTTTCCTTGATGTCCCTGAATTCTGTTACAGCCTAACGCACATTGTCGTTCCTTGATGTCCTCGAATTCTGTTACAGCCTAACGCACATTGTCGTTCTTTGATGTCCTCATATTCTGTTACAGCCTAATACACGTTATCGTTCCTTGATTTCCTCGAATTCTGTTACAGCCTAATGCACATTGTCATTCCTTGATGTACTCGAATTCTGTTACAGCCTAATGCACATTGTCATTCCTTGATGTCCTCGATTTCTGTTACAGCCTAATGCATATTGTCGTTCCTTGATATCCTCGAATTCTGTTATAGCCTAATGCATATTGTCGTTCTTTGAATTCCTCGAATTCTGTTACAGCCTAATGCACATTGTCGTTCCTTGATGTCCTCAAATTCTGTTACCGCCTAATGCACATTGTCGTTCCTTGATGTCCTCGAATTCTGTTGCAGCCTAACGCACATTGTCGTTCCTTGATGTCCTTGAATTCTGTTACAGCCTAATGCACATTGTCATTCCTTGATTTCCTGGAATTCTGTTACAATCTAATGCACATTGTTGTTCCTTGATGTCCTCGAATTCTGTTACAGCCTAATGCACATTGTCGTTCCTTGATGTCCTCGAATTCTGTTACAGCCTAACGCACATTGTCATTCCTTGATGTCCTCGAATTCTGTTACAGCCAAACGCACATTGTCATTCCTTGATGACCTCGAATTCTGTTACAGCCTAACGCACATTGTCGTTCTTTGATGTCCTCGTATTCTGTTACAGCCTAATGCACATTGTAGTTCCTTGATGTCCCCGAATTCTGTTACAGCCTAATGCACATTGTCGTTCCTTGATGTCCTCGAATTCTGTTACAGCCTAATGCACATTGCATTCTTTGATGTCCTCAAATTCGGTTACAGCCTAACGCATATTGTCATTCCTTGATGACCTTGAATTCTGTTACAGCCTAATGCACATTGTCATTCCTTGATGTCCACGAATTCCTTTACAGCCTAATGCACATTGTCGTTCCTTGATGTCCTCAAATTCTGTTACAGACCTAACGCACATTGTCATTCTTTGATGTCCTCGTATTCTGTTACAGCCTAATGCACATTGTAGTTCCTTGATGTCCCCGAATTCTGTTACAGCCTAATGCACATTGCGTTCTTTGATGTCCTCAAATTCTGTTACAGCCTAATGCATATTGTCGTTCCTTGATGTCCTCGAATTCTGTTACAGCCTAATGCACATTGTCGTTCCTTGATGCCTCGAATTCTGCTACAGCCTAATGCACATTGTCGTTCCTTGATGTCCTCGAATTCTGCTACAGCCTAATGCACATTGTCGTTCCTTGATGTCCTCGAATTCTGTTACAGCCTAATGCACATTATCATTCCTTGATGTCCTTGAATTCTGTTACAGCCTATTGCACATTGTCGTTCCTTGATGTCCCCGAATTCTGTTACAGCCTAACGCACATTGTCGTTCCTTGATGTCCTCGAATTCTGTTACAGCCTAACGCACATTGTCGTTCTTTGATGTCCTCATATTCTGTTACAGCCTAATACACGTTATCGTTCCTTGATTTCCTCGAATTCTGTTACAGCCTAATGCACATTGTCATTCCTTGATGTACTCGAATTCTGTTACAGCCTAATGCACATTGTCATTCCTTGATGTCCTCGATTTCTGTTACAGCCTAATGCATATTGTCGTTCCTTGATGTCCTCGAATTCTGTTATAGCCTAATGCATATTGTCGTTCTTTGAATTCCTCGAATTCTGTTACAGCCTAATGCACATTGTCATTCCTTGATGTCCTCGAATTCTGTTACCGCCTAATGCACATTGTCGTTCCTTGATGTCCTCGAATTCCGTTGCAGCCTAACGCACATTGTCGTTCCTTGATGTCCTTGAATTCTGTTACAGCCTAATGCACATTGTCATTCCTTGATTTCCTGGAATTCTGTTACAATCTAATGCACATTGTTGTTCCTTGATGTCCTCGAATTCTGTTACAGCCTAATGCACATTGTCGTTCCTTGATGTCCTCGAATTCTGTTACAGCCTAACGCACATTGTCATTCCTTGATGTCCTCGAATTCTGTTACAGCTTAACGCACATTGTCATTCCTTGATGACCTCGAATTCTGTTACAGCCTAACGCACATTGTCGTTCTTTGATGTCCTCGTATTCTGTTACAGCCTAATGCACATTGTAGTTCCTTGATGTCCCCGAATTCTGTTACAGCCTAATGCACATTGTCGTTCCTTGATGTCCTCGAATTCTGTTACAGCCTAATGCACATTGCGTTCTTTGATGTCCTCAAATTCGGTTACAGCCTAATGCATATTGTCGTTCCTTGATGTCCTCGAATTCTGTTACAGCCTAATGACATTGTCGTTCCTTGATGTCCTTGAACTTTGCTACAGCCTAACGCACATTGTCGTTCCTTGATGTTCTTGAATTCTGTTACAGCCTAATGCACATTTTCATTCCTTGATGTCCTCGAATTCTGTTACAGCCTAATGCACATTGTTGTTCCTTGATGTCCTTGAATTCTGTTACAGCCTAATGCATATTGCCATTCCTTGATGTCCTCGAATTCTGTTAGTCTAATGACATTGTCGTTCCTTGATGTCCCCGAATTCTCTTACAGCCAAACACACATTGTCGTTCCTTGATGTCCTCGAATTCTGTTACAGCCTAACGCACATTGTCATTCCTTGATGACCTTGAATTCTGTTACAGCCTAACGCACATTGTCATTCCTTGATGTCCACGAATTCCTTTACAGCCTAATGCACATTGTCGTTCCTTGATGTCCTCAAATTCTGTTACAGACCTAACGCACATTGTCATTCTTTGATGTCCTCGTATTCTGTTACAGCCTAATGCACATTGTAGTTCCTTGATGTCCCCGAATTCTGTTACAGCCTAATGCACATTGCGTTCTTTGATGTCCTCAAATTCTGTTACAGCCTAATGCATATTGTCGTTCCTTGATGTCCTCGAATTCTGTTACAGCCTAATGACATTGTCATTCCTTGATGTCCTTGAATTTTGCTACAGCCTAACGCACATTGTCTTTCCTTGATGTTCTTGAATTCTGTTACAGCCTAATGCACATTTTCATTCCTTGATGTCCTCGAATTCTGTTACAGCCTAATGACATTGTCATTCTTTGATGTCCTCGAATTCTGTTACAGCCTAATGCACATTGTCGTTCCTTGATGTCCTCGAATTCTGTTACAGCCTAATGCACATTGTCGTTCCTTGATGTCCACAAATCTTTTACAGCCTAATGCACATTGTCGTTCCTTGATGTCCTCGAATTCTGTTATAGCCTAACGCATATTGTCATTCCTTGATGACCTCGAATTCTGTTACAGCCTAACACACATTGTCGTTCCTTGATGTCCTCGAATTCTGTTACAGCCTAACGCACATTGTCGTTCCTTGATGTGCTTGAATTCTGTTACAGCCTAACGCACACTGTCATTCCTTGATGCCTTCGAATTCTGTTACAGCCTAATGATATTGTCGTTCCTTGATGTCCTCGAATTCTGTTACAGCCTAACCCACATTGTCGTTCCTTGATGTCCTCGAATTCTGTTACAGCCTAATGCACATTGTCGTTCCTTGATGTCCTCGACTTCTGTTACAGCCTAATGCACATTGTCATTCCTTGATTTCCTCAAATTCTGTTACAGCCTAATGCACATTGTTGTTCCTCGATGTCCTCGAATTCTGTTACAGCCCTAACGCACATTGTCGTTCCTTGATTTCCTCTAATTCTGTTATAGCCTAATGCACATTGTCGTTCCTTGATGTCCTCGAATTCTGTTACAGCCTAACGCACATTGTCATTCCTTGATGTCCTTGAATTCTTTTACAGCCTAATGACGTTGTCGTTCCTTGATGTCCTGGAATTCTTTTACAGCCTAATGCACATTGTCATTCCTTGATGTCCTCGAATTCTGTTACAGCCTAATGCACATTGTCGTTCCTTGATGTCCTCGAATTCTGTTACAGCCTAATGCACATTGTCGTTCCTTGATGTCCTCGAATTCTGTTACAGCCTAACGCACATTGTCATTCCTTGATGTCCTCGAATTCTGTTACAGCCTAACGCACATTGTCATTCCTTGATGACCTCGAATTCTGTTACAGCCTAACGCACATTGTCGTTCTTTGATGTCCTCATATTCTGTTACAGCCTAATGCACATTGTCGTTCCTTGATGTCCTCGAATTCTGTTACAGCCTAATGCACATTGTCATTCCTTGATGTCCTCGAATTCTGTTACAGCCTAATGCACATTGCGTTCTTTGATGTCCTCAAATTCTGTTACAGCCTAATGCATATTGTCGTTCCTTGATGTCCTTGAATTCTGTTACAGCCTAATGACATTGTCATTCCTTGATGTCCTTGAATTTTGCTACAGCCTAACGCACATTGTCTTTCCTTGATGTTCTTGAATTCTGTTACAGCCTAATGCACATTTTCATTCCTTGATGTCCTCGAACTCTGTTACAGCCTAATGCACATTGTTGTTCCTTGATGTCCTTGAATTCTGTTATAGCCTAATGCATATTGTCGTTCCTTGATGTCCTCGAATTCTGTTACAGTCTAATGACATTGTCGTTCTTTGATGTCCCCGAATTCTCTTACAGCCAAACACACATTGTCGTTCCTTGATGTCCTCGAATTCTGTTACAGCCTAACGCACATTGTCATTCCTTGATGACCTTGAATTCTGTTACAGCCTAACGCACATTGTCATTCCTTGATGTCCACGAATTCCTTTACAGCCTAATGCACATTGTCGTTCCTTGATGTCCTCAAATTCTGTTACAGACCTAACGCACATTGTCATTCTTTGATGTCCTCGTATTCTGTTACAGCCTAATGCACATTGTAGTTCCTTGATGTCCCCGAATTCTGTTACAGCCTAATGCACATTGCGTTCTTTGATGTCCTCAAATTCTGTTACAGCCTAATGCATATTGTCGTTCCTTGATGTCCTCGAATTCTGTTACAGCCTAATGACATTGTCATTCCTTGATGTCCTTGAATTTTGCTACAGCCTAACGCACATTGTCTTTCCTTGATGTTCTTGAATTCTGTTACAGCCTAATGCACATTTTCATTCCTTGATGTCCTCGAATTCTGTTACAGTCTAATGACATTGTCGTTCTTTGATGTCCTCGAATTCTGTTACAGCCTAACGCACATTGTCGTTCCTTGATGTCCTCGAATTCTGTTACAGCCTAACGCACATTGTCGTTCCTTGATGTCCACAAATCTTTTACAGCCTAATGCACATTGTCGTTCCTTGATGTCCTCGAATTCTGTTATAGCCTAACGCATATTGTCATTCCTTGATGACCTCGAATTCTGTTACAGCCTAACACACATTGTCGTTCCTTGATGTCCTCGAATTCTGTTACAGCCTAACGCACATTGTCGTTCCTTGATGTGCTTGAATTCTGTTACAGCCTAACGCACACTGTCATTCCTTCATGCCCTCGAATTCTGTTACAGCCTAATGATATTGTCGTTCCTTGATGTCCTCGAATTCTGTTACAGCCTAACCCACATTGTCGTTCCTTGATGTCCTCGAATTCTGTTACAGCCTAATGCACATTGTCATTCCTAGATGTCCTCAAATTCTGTTACAGCCTAATGCACATTGCCATTCCTTGATTTCCTCGCATTCTGTTACAATCTAATGCACATTGTTGTTCCTCGATGTCCTCGAATTCTGTTACAGCCCTAACACACATTGTCGTTCCTTGATGTCCTCGAATTCTGTTACAGCCTAATGCAGATTGTTGTTCCTTGATGTCCTCGAATTCTGTTACAGCCTAACGCACATTGTCATTCCCTGATGTCCTCGAATTCTGTTACAGCCTAATGACATTGTCGTTCCTTGATGTCCTCGAATTCTGTTACAGCCTAATGACATTGTCATTCTTTGATGTCCTCGAATTCTGTTACAGCCTAATGCACATTGTCGTTCCTTGATGTCCTCGAATTCTGTTACAGCCTAATGCACATTGTCGTTCCTTGATGTCCACAAATCTTTTACAGCCTAATGCACATTGTCGTTCCTTGATGTCCTCGAATTCTGTTATAGCCTAACGCATATTGTCATTCCTTGATGACCTCGAATTCTGTTACAGCCTAACACACATTGTCGTTCCTTGATGTCCTCGAATTCTGTTACAGCCTAACGCACATTGTCATTCCTTGATGTGCTTGAATTCTGTTACAGCCTAACGCACACTGTCATTCCTTGATGCCTTCGAATTCTGTTACAGCCTAATGATATTGTCGTTCCTTGATGTCCTCGAATTCTGTTACAGCCTAACTCACATTGTCGTTCCTTGATGTCCTCAAATTCTGTTACAGCCTAACGCACATTGTCATTCCTAGATGTCCTCAAATTCTGTTACAGCCTAATGCACATTGTCATTCCTTGATTTCCTCGCATTCTGTTACAATCTAATGCACATTGTTGTTCCTCGATGTCCTCGAATTCTGTTACAGCCCTAACACACATTGTCGTTCCTTGATGTCCTCGAATTCTGTTACAGCCTAATGCAGATTGTTGTTCCTTGATGTCCTCGAATTCTGTTACAGCCTAACGCACATTGTCATTCCCTGATGTCCTCGAATTCTGTTACAGCCTAATGACATTGTCGTTCCTTGATGTCCTCGAATTCTGTTACAGCCTAATGCACATTGTCATTCCTTAATGTCCTCAAATTCTCTTACAGCCTAACGCACATTGTCATTCCTTAATGTCCTTGAATTCTGTTACAGCCTAACGCACATTTTCATTCTTTGATGTCCTCGTATTCTGTTACAGCCTAATGCACATTATAGTTCCTTGATGTCCCCGAATTCTGTTACAGCCTAATGCACATTGTCATTCCTTGATGTCCTCGAATTCTGTTACAGCCTAATGCACATTGCATTCTTTGATGTCCTCAAATTCTGTTACAGCCTAATGCATATTGTTGTTTCTTGATGTCCTCGAATTCTGTTACAGCCTAATGACATTGTCGTTCCTTGATGTCCTCGAATTTTGTTACAGCCTAATGCACATTGTCGTTCCTTGATGTTCTCGAATTCTGTTACAGCCTAATGCACATTGTGATTCCTTGATGTCCTTGAATTCTGTTACAGCCTAATGCACATTGTTGTTCCTTGATGTCCTCGAATTCTGTTACAGCCTAATGCATATTGTCGTTCCTTGATGTCCTCGAATTCTGTTACAGCCTAATGACATTGTCGTTCTTTGATGTTCTCGAATTTTGTTACAGCCTAACGCACATTGTCGTTCCTTGATGTTCTCGAATTCTGTTACAGCCTAATGCACATTGTCATTCCTTGATGTCCTCGAATTCTGTTACAGCCTAATGCACATTGTTGTTCCTTGATGTCCTCGAATTCTGTTACAGCCTAACGCACATTGTCGTTCCTTGATGTCCTCGAATTCTGTTACAGCCTAATGCACATTGTCATTCCTTGATTTTTTCGAATTCTGTTACAATCTAATTCACATTGTTGTTCCTCGATGTCCTCAAATTCTGTTACAGCCCTAACGCACATTGTCGTTCCTTGATGTCCTCGAATTCTGTTACAGCCTAATGCACATTGTCGTTCCTTGATGTCCTCGAACTCTGTTACAGCCTAACTCACATTGTCATTCCTTGATGTCCTCGAATTCTGTTACAGCCTAATGACATTGTCGTTCCTTGATGTCCTTGAATTCTGTTACAGCCTAATGCACATTGTCATTTCTTGATGTCCTCAAATTCTGTTACAGCTTAACGCACATTGTCATTCCTTAATGACCTCGAATTCTGTTACAGCCTAACGCACATTGTCGTTCTTTGATGTCCTCGTATTCTGTTACAGCCTAATGCACATTGTAGTTCCTTGATGTCCCCGAATTCTGTTACAGCCTAATGCACATTGTAATTCCTTGATGTCCTCGAATTCTGTTACAGCTTAATGCACATTGCGTTCTTTGATGTCCTCAAATTCTGTTACAGCCTAATGCATATTGCCGTTCCTTGATGTCCTCAAATTCTGTTATAGCCTAATGACATTGTCATTCCTTGATGTCCTCGAATTTTGTATCAGCCTAACGCACATTGTCGTTCCTTGATGTTCTCGAATTCTGTTACAGCCTAATGCACATTGTCATTCCTTGATGTCCTTGAATTCTGTTACAGCCTAATGCACATTGTTGTTCCTTGATGTCCTCGAATTCTGTTACAGCCTAATGCTTATTGTCATTCCTTGATGACCTCGAATTCTGTTACAGTCTAATTCTGTTACAGCCTAACGCACATTGTCGTTCTTTGATGTCCTCGTATTCTGTTACAGCCTAACGCACGTTGTCGTTCCATGATGTCCTCGAATTCTGTTACAGCACCTTAGCCCAAAGGTTCCTGGAAATTATAAACTCAAATGCTATGGAACAACTAGTCACCAGTCCCACAAGAGGGGACAACCCCCAGCCCAGAAAACCACAGTGAAAAACTTCTCAAAAGCGATCTTCTCACTTCTCAAAACCGAAGTGGAATCCTTCAAGGCCCCAGGGCCAGTGGAAACTACGGCCCAAACTGCAGAATCCTATATAAATGCATTCTGCGGACATCTCCAAGAATGCATGGATCATGCTATCCCAAACAAAGCCAAGACCCAATCATCCAAAGGCAGGCGTCCAGTCTGGTGGACCCTGCCATAAATAAACTGTACAACAGAAGGAGGAAGCTACTACATGATAGAGCAAAATCCCTAATAGGGAAGGCATCTCTGATCAGTACTAGCAAAAAATTACGATCCCTCATAAAATCCTCCAAGGCCAGCTTCGAGAGAAAAATTGCACAGGACACCAAAGACAATCATAAGACTTTTTTCAGTTATGTTAGGAACCTGGGATGCAACTCCCAGACTTGTTCTGAGTTGATTCTAAATGACAAAAAATACACTGAACCCACAGACATCGCCACTATCCTGGCAGACAGGTTCAGTGCAAACTTCTCCACCCCCCCCCCCCAAAAGAGCAAGTATCTATCCCGGCAGACGGCTGTCTCCCAAACATCTCTGATGCTCAGGTGAAGGCTGCCCTCTCCAAAGCAAAAAACACTGCTTCCATGGGACCAGATGGCGTCCCAGGTTGCGTCCTACATGAACTCCAAGAGGATCTAATCCCTCAAATAAAACAGCTATACAATCTCAGCCTCACTACATGATATGTGCCCACAGAATGGCGTACAGCAACAGTGGTCCCACTCCGCAAAGGTGGAGCCTCTACGGACCCTGGAAACTATCGCCCCATAAGCCTGACTAGCTTAGTCTGCAAGGCTATGGAGAGGATCATCATGGAGCTCATAAACAAAGACATTGGGGACCTACAGACACTAGATCCTACCCAGTTCGGCTTTGTCAAGGGCAGATCCTGCCTTTTGAACCTGGTTGACTTCTTTGAAACAGTCACCAAAGCCATAGATGAATGGAAGGTAGTCCACACAGCCTATCTGGACCTTGCAAAGGCATTTGACACAATACCCTACTCAGGCATCATAGAAAAGCTATCCAGCTTAAATATAAACCCCTATGTCACAAGATGGGTCGCAAACTGGCTCAAAGACAGAACCCACAGAGTGAGAGTTGCTGGAGCCATGTCAGACTCGAAACCGGTCACAAGTGGCGTCCCACAGGGTTCTATCCTGGGACCACTCTTGTTCGGTATATACTTTTCCGAGGTACAGGCAAATGTGGAAGGACTATGGCTCACCAAGTTTGCAGACGACTGCAAACTGGGCGTCATAATCGACTCTCCAGCTGACACGAACATCCTTCAAAAAGGTCTCACAGTGACAGATAACTGGTGCCAGCGCCATGGTTTAAAGCTAAATGCCAAAAAATGTATAGTCATACCCTTTGGCGAAAACAATGTGCCCACAAATTACCACATAGGCAGAAACCCATTAAGTACAGAGAAAGTTATTAGGGACCTGGGGACCCAAGTTGATAGCAATCTCTCCTTTGAAAACCACATTGCCAAAGTGGTTAGAAAGACCTTCTACATAGCCCACCTCATCACGAAGGGTTTCACATCTAGATCAAGTGAGGTAATCGTGCCCCTTTATTCATCCCTTATCAGGCCCATCATAGAATACAATGCCCCTTTTGGGATGTACCTTACCCGACACCTGCAGCAATTAGAGAGACCCCAAAAGTATCTCACCAAGAGGATCAAGGGTCTCAAACAGATGCCATATGCTGCTCAGTTAAAAAAACTCCAGCTCTACTCAATTGCATACCGCCTACTTCGAGGCGATCTATGCCTGACATACAAAGCTATGTCAAATCCAGAATTAATGGACATGCTCCACCTCAGTAAATTTAAATCCCTTAGAGCCACACGCTCGAGGGACTTGAACCTCAGCACAGAAATAAATAGAACTTGCTGGAAGGACAGGTTCATAACCCAGAGGCTCCCTTCGCTCTGGAATAGAATTCCAGTTCATGTGAGGCAGAGCACCTCACTGAATCTCTTCAAGAAGAATCTCGATAGGTGGATGGGGGATCGTAGTTTGTCCCAGGGATTACTCCCATGTCACTATTAGACAGAGGCACAGTAAACTAAACCTTAAAAAGGGCACAGTATACTCAAATCAAGGGGTGGCGTAAGCCATACAGAATTGGGCTAGGCTTATAATTGCCCCAGGGCAGATAGCCTAGTATGAACCTCTGAACCTATGACATTGTCGTTCCTTGATGTCCTTGAATTCTGTTACAGCCTAACGCACATTGTCGTTCCTTGATGTCCTCGAATTCTGTTACAGCCTAACGCACATTGTCGTTCTTTGATGTCCTCGAATTCTGTTACAGCCTAATGCACATTGTCGTTCCTTGATGTCCTCGAATTCTGTTACAGCCTAATGCATATTGTCTTTCCTTGATGTCCTCGAATTTTGTTACAGCCTAATGCACATTGTCATTCCTTGATTTCCACCGATTCTGTTACAGCCTAATGCACATTGTCGTTCCTTGATGTCCTTGAATTCTGTTACAGCCTAATGCACATTGTCGTTCCTTGATGTCCTCGAATTCTGTTACAGCCTAATGCATATTGTCATTCCTTGATGTCCTCGAATTCTGTTACAGCCTAATGCACATTGTCGTTCCTTGATGTCCTCGAATTCTGTTACAGTCTAATGAACATTGTCGTTCCTTGATGTCCTCGAATTCTGTTACAGCCTAATGCACATTGTCACTCCTTGATTTCCTCGAATTCTGTTACAGCCTAATGCACATTGTTGTTCCTTGATGTCCTCGAATTCTGTTACAGCCTAACGCACATTGTCGTTCCTTGATGTCCTCGACTTCTGTTACAGCCTAATGCACATTGTCATTCCTTGATTTCCTCAAATTCTTTTACAGCCTAATGCACATTGTCGTTCCTTGATGTCCTCGAATTCTGTTACAGCCTAATGCACTTTGTCATTTTTTGATGTCCTCGAATTCTGTTACAGCCTAATGCACACTGTCGTTCCTTGATGTCCTCGAATTCTTTTGCAGCCTAATGCACATTGTCGTTCCTTGATGTCCTTGAATTCTGTTGCAGCCTAAAGCACATTGTCCTTCCTTGATGTCCTCGAATTCTGTTACAGCCTAATGCACATTGTCGTTCCTTGATGTCCTCGAATTCTGTTACAGCCTAATGCATATTGTCGTTTCTTGATGTTTTCAAATTCTGTTATAGCCTAATGTACATTGTCGTTCCTTGATGTCCTCGAATTGTGTTACAGCCTAATGACATTGTCGTTCCTTGATGTCCTCGAATTCTGTTACAGCCTAACGCACATTGTCATTCCTTGATGTCCTCGAATTCTTTTACACCCTAACGCACATTTCGTTTCTACTTCATGTCATTTTTCTCTTCTTGCTTTTCAGATTTTCTGTTTGATTAACTAGCAAACTTCTTTTTTTTTCTTTTATTTTTTTTTTTTTTTTTGTTTGTTTGTGGGGGTGTGAGTGTTGGCTGGATAACTGTACTTATTTTCTTTGGCTTCTATTGAGCTCACATGTATATTCTTGCCAGTAAAACATTTAAAATGTACATTTGAAAATCCCAGTTCTCTTCCTGGGTATATGCAGACCAGAATGGCGATATATGATTCTGTCATTTTAAGGTGGATCCCCTAGTAACTAGTTAAACCCCAAACCTGAAGTTACATATTCCTGGTACAGATTATCTGTACAACAGACAGTTGCCACTAACATACAACACACCATATTTGCTTCTCTGAGTTCTTCACAAGTTTTATGCTGTTCCAAACTGCTCAGGTTCATTTCCCAGCCAGACTTATATATATCATAGTATATAATGAAGTACTTGTGCCCTCCTTCATTAAATACTCAACATTTCTGAGGACATGACCCAGCTCCTTGTAGCCATGGCACCAGTCAAGATTACTGCCTCCATGTCCCCTGTTTTTCCTAGCTCCATTATAATAACCATGGAGATCTTTGCCACGATTCATTTCTTTCATCCTTTTCTGGGTTCTAGCACATTCTTATCTCAGTTTTTCCCTTGGTATCAGGGACCCTCAACAGAAGAAACAGCTTCCAACAAAACATTACATATTCTGCAATGAGTGGTACAGCTCAACATACATACACACACCCACACACACACACACACACACACACACACACACACACACACACACACACACACACACACACACACACACACACACACACACACACACACACACACACACACACACACACACACACACACACACACACACACACACCAGTTATACCCAGAGGTAAAGTTACTGAACACAAGTACTTTGATTTTAGTGATACTTGTTTTTCTTTATTTTTGTTGCTTATTTTTCTGACGTTGTTGCTACTATCAAGAACAGGAATGTATTTCTACTTGTGCTGGTAATATATGGCTTGTAGCAAGCTTAGATGTAGTCCAGTTAGTGTTTGTTAATGTGTGAAGCTGTCCTAAGATGGTGCATGCACTAATGTTAAACAAACACTTTGAATACATTAAACAACATTATTGATATTATTTTGGAATGGGTGAAACTTTTTTTTTATTTTTGTAGCTCAGAAATGCAAATGAAAATATCTGATTGGTCTTACCGCATTAACTAATCTAACTTTGACTTAATTGTGCGCCAGTTAAGTGCTTTTAGTCATACAAGGTAAGGCACCTTTCCTCCCCTTTTATCGGATTGGTTGTAAATGTATCTAAGTTAGTACCACCTTTTACGCAAGTGCAAAACAGTCAGCATTTTCTGCTATTTTTCCCATTTACCTAAATGTAAACAGATAAAAGTGGCATTGTCATTAATACAGGCCATTCTGAGGTGCTAATGTGTGTTACAACATATCATACCCTGGAGCCTTTAAGCACAATTGTCACAGGTTCATCATGGTGGGACCCAAGGGATGATAAGATGCAGAAGGTAAGTGAAGTACATAGTTACTATTCTGATACACGTTTTACAGTGCAATGAAAAAGTATTTGCCCCCTTCCTGATTTCTTATTTCTTTGCATGTTTGTCACACTTAAATGTTTCAGATCATCAAACAAATTTAAATATTAAAAACAAAGAATAATGCTCACTACACTCTGTTTGCCTGATAATAAACAAGACTTATAAATTGCAACAAACAGGCTTAAATAGTCATTGCTGTGTTCACAAGTCACCATGTCACAAAGTCAAAGTTGTAACAAAACCGCTTTATGGTCTTAATCCAGTAAAGAGTCATTCGGCCCACTTCACTGTCAGAACAGCCAGCATGAAAAATCCGTCCAGAAACGCTTATTAGAACATAGGTTAATCCAATCTTCACTGTGATGGCCTGATGAAGATTCGCTGAAAGCGCTAACCCTGTGTTCTAATTATTTTAATAAACGTGGTTTCTACTGGACGCTTGGATTTATTTTTACATGCTGGCTGCGTGTTTTTTCTACAAGCTATTGCCCAGTGGATGAGTAGGTTCGAATGAACACTCTATGGTGATTTTGACTCTTTTTTACTGGATTAAGAGTTCGCAAAGTAAAGCGGTTTGTGTTACAGCTTCGTTTCTTTTTGTGGAACATTTGGTTACCTTTTGTGACTGACTTGAATTGAACACAGCAAGTATACTTCCCACTATTTAAGCCTGTTTTTTTTGTTGAAATTTAAATATTAGACAAAGATAATCCAAGTAAACACAAAATGCAGTTTTTAAGTGATGATTTTATTTATTAAGGGAAAAAAAAATATCCAAACCTACATGGCCCTATGTGAAAAAGTAATTGCCCCCTAAACCTAATAACTGGTTGTGTCACCCTTAGCAGCCACAACTGCAGTCAAGCATTTGCGATAACTGGCAATGAGTCTTTCACATCGCTGTTGAGGAATTTTGGCCCACTCTTCTTTGCAGAATTGTTTTAATTCAGCCGCATTGGAGGGTTTCCAAGCATGAACCGCCTTTTTAAGGTCATGCCACAGCATCTCAATTGGATTGAAGTCTGGACTTTGACTAGGCCACGCCAGAACCTTCATTTTGTTTTTTTTCTAAGCCATTCAATGGTGGACTTGCTGGTGTGTTTTGGATCATTGTCCTGCTGCAGAACCCAAGTGCACTTCAGCTTGAGGTCACGAACTGATGGCCGGAGATTCTCCGTCAGGATTTTTTGGTAGAGAGCAGAATTCATGGTTCCATCAATCGCAGCAAGTCATCCAGGTCAAGAAGCAGCAAAGCAGCCCCAGACCATCACACTTCCACCTCAATGTTTGACTGTTGGCATGATGTTCTTTTTCTGAAATGCTGTGTTACTTTTATGGCAGATGTAATGGGACGCACACCTCCCAAAAAGTTCAACTTTTGTTTCGTCGGCCCACAGAATATTTTCCCAAAAGTCTTGGGGATCATCAAGATGTTTTTTGGCAAAAGTGAGATGAGCCTTTATGTTCTTTTTGGTCAGCAGTGGTTTTTGCCTTGGAACTCTGCCATGCATGCCATTTTTGCCCAGTCTCTTTCTTATGGTTGAGTCATGAACACTGACCGTAACTGAGGCAAGTGAGGCCTGCAGTTCTCTAGATGTTGTTCTGGGTTCTTTTGTGACCTCTTGGAAGAGTCGTCGCTACGCTCTTGGGGTAATTTTTGTAGGCCGGCCACTCCTGGGAAGGTTCACCACTGTTCCATGTTTTCTCCTTTTGTGGATAATGGCTCTCACCATGGTTCGCTGGAGTCCCAAAGCTTTAGAAATGGCTTTGTAACATTTTTCAGACTGATAGATGTCAATTTGTTTCTCATCTGTTCCAGAATTTCTTTAGATCGCTGCATGATGTCTTCCTTTTTTGGATCTATTGGCCTACTTCACTTTGTCTGACAGGTTTTATTTAAGTGATCTCTTGATTCAACAGGTCTGGCAGTAATCCGGCCTGGGTGTGGCTAGAGAAATTGAACTCAGCTTTCCCAAAAATGTGATTAACCACAGTTACTTCATGATTTAACAAGAGGGGCAATTACTTTTTCACATAGGACCATAAAGGTTTGGATAGTTTTTTTCCTTAAATAAAATCATCACTTAAAAACTGCATTTTATGTTTACTTGGGTTATCTTTGTCTAATATTTAAATTTGTTTGATGATCTGAAACATTTAAGTGTGACAAGCATGCAAAGCAATAAGAAATCAGGAAGGGGACAAATACTTTTTCAGTGCACTGTATATTAATACAAAAGAGGTGTAAACATTTCTGAAATCAAAGCTGATCTGACTGAAATGTGTTTGCCATTAAGACAAGAAGGTGTTGGACACTTTCTGCTCTGCCTTGATGTAAACAGATGTACTATAGACATTCTGTAAAGAACAATGATGGAACGAGGGCAGCGAATGTCTACCCACTTGTCCAGCATCATATCTCATCATCTCACTGTGCTGCTCTTCTGTTTTCAGGATGGTGCAACAGTTCTCCGTAGACTTTGAGAAACGGATTGAAGGCTCTGGGGACCAGGTGGATACACTGGAATTGTCAGGTGGTGCCAAAATCAATCGCATCTTCCACGAGCGGTTCCCATTTGAATTAGTAAAGGTGAATGTTGCTTAATGTTATCTGGCCAGGGTTCTGTCAATGGAGCTCAATTGCATAGATCCTGTATGTCATATGCTGCGCAGTTCATTACCGTCTCCATTATAGTCATAGAACTGCTAGGTAATCTGGTTTACTAATTGGCTGTCTGTAGTATCTGTCATACCTGTAGACATGTTTTCTCTCAGGTCTCTGCTATGAAGGCATAAGACTCTAGATGCCCATTGTCATCAGTTGTACCTTAACAATGTGATAGGCCGCTATCGCACACTGTATAGCAGCAGTTATTGGTTGTATGTTTTTGATGATGGCGGTACACTGTAAATAATTAAATCACCAGTATTGCAAACTTTGCTTTATTAATAGGTTTACAATCACTGACAGAATACCTTAAATTTCATTTCCAGCTGTTGTCCAGTACTAGTTTGCCTGCCATGCATAATGTAATTAGGGATGTTTTTCTTTATAAGTTTGTTCCCCTTTTCCAACCTGATCATCTAGCCATGTTATCTGATGTTTCTGTATTGTTTGTAATTATACTTTGTATTGAATCATGTCTTTGGAGCTTTTCTCCCCAGGCCTCTACTGAAAATGGACATATACCCAGTTAGACTAGCCTGGTCAACAAATGTAAAATAAATAAATAAATAAATGTTTATCCACCAATTAATCCTTTTATTCTCCAGTTCTGTCTGCCAAACCAAGTAGTAGGGGTAACAGCTGAGGACTATATGGCTATCAACTGTGTCTGATCTACCCTAATACTCACCCTGCAGTGCTGTAACACTTGGCATGTGATTCCACATTGACCTCTGGCTACAGGATAGGCAAAGGAGATGACCATTCAGCCACTTCTGCTGTGGCTATGACCTAGTGCCTACTTAGTAGGCCTAATATCCTCCCTCCCCCAAGATGGTCAAGCCAGCATAGGCTGCTTATTCTGATTCCCTGCCCTCAGCTTACAGCCAAAAAGTCCTTCTAGAAGCTCATCTACATCACCCAATACTGGTAAGAAACTTCTTACAGTGTCCCCCATGAAGTAGACTTTCTCTATATATACCTGGCAAAAATTTAAGCTCAACCTTCTAGTCACCCAGAGTGGTTTTAAAGGTCACTAGAAAAGTACTCTGCTTGATATACAAGGACAGGCTATTCCAGAAATGGGGATTCATTGTGTTAGGTATTGGTCATCGCCTGTAGTGTTGCTGATGTGATGGATACATTTGAGTCTCTAGAGAGGGTGTTTGCATGAGTTTGAACAATGCTGACTTGTTTGTAGCATGGAAACCTAATCAGAACTCGTCCCTTAGGAGTCTGTATGACACCAAGTGGAAGGACAGGGCTTTTAGTCCGTCAGAGTGGCTAAGAGTGCTGTGACCCAAGACCATCTTGATGAGGAACTGTTGAGGTCACTCAAGCTGGTTTACTTACTTAGTGAGGCACATACCAAAGGGTGCATTATATTCAGTGATGGCCCTAATAAGGGATGAAAAAAGTGGGGCTATAACTACTTTAGACCTTGTGGAAATACCACGAAGCATACATTGTCAAGGGAGAAGGATTTTCACAACTCAAAGCTTTTAAAGCTGTTTTAGCTCCTGCTGGTGTTCTGTGGTGGCCTGCATTGACTGCTGTTGCACTTTAGTGTGAGTCTAGAATTTAACAGCACTTAGAGCTGCTTAGCTAAAGTTTAACCACCAACCTGACAATAGGCAGGTGTGCTTTACAAGCCCATCTTTTTCCTTAGTTCAGGGTATAATAATGCCACACCATGCACCACAAAATTGTTAGGAAATACTGTGTTATATTGTTGGTTAAAGCTGTTTTGCTTTTGGACTTCTTATCCATTGTTTTCTGAAGCCAAGTTAGTTGGAGAAAGTATTGCTCTTCATACTTAAACTTTTGGTTTGGAAATGGAAATTACTTGTTAAGATTAAAAATGGCAAACAGCAGTACTGAATGCCTAAAGGATTTTCTGTAGCATCCTAAGATAAGTGTAAAGTGTTGTTGGATATAAGCAGTCAGGCTTCCAAGGAAGGTGAATCCTTTCCTTACTGTATAGCATAGATTGGTCATGTGAACAAACCACAGTAGATCTCTAATGAAGTAAACACAAGTGTCTAATGAAATAAATACACATATCTTAGACAAAAAAGTGTAGGTCCTTTGCACAATACATGCATTTCTCTGCTGTTAGATCAGATTACACCTCGGCATATTCTAAGGGAGGCATGCATTTCACTTGAAATATGATTGTAATCATCATCAACCTCCCCTTATCCCATTTTTTACATGGGATTGGAGTTTTGTTTCAGCTCTCACCATCTCTCTCTTCAATGCTACTCTCCTACCTTTTTCAACACTCATGCCTGAGTGTCACAGGTACTGTCTCACACAAACCGTCCACCTCTTTGATAGACTCCTTTGTTTCCTCTTGCCTTGTTCCATTCTGCCCCAAATCTTCTTCAGCAGATTGCCTTCTTCTTTTCTGCATATGTGCGTAAACCAGCGTAATCTGCTCTCTTTGACCTTTTCTACATTTGGAGCTACTTTATCTTTTGCTGTTGCGTCTGTTCTACACTGTGCATCCTGCCACACATCTCGGGCACAGTGCGCATCCTGCCACACATCTCGGGCACAGTGTTCATCCTGCCACACATCTCGGGCACAGTGCACATCCTGCCACACATCTCGGGCACAGTACGCATCCTGCCACACATCTCAGACACAGTGTGCATCCTGCCACACATTTCAGGCACAGTGTGCATCCTGCCACACATCTCGGGCACAGTGTGCATCCTGCCACACATCTCGAGCACAGTGCGCATCCTGCCACACATCTCAGACACAGTGTGCATCCTGCCACACATCTCAGGCACAGTGTGCATCCTGCCACACATCTCGGGCACAGTGCGCATCCTGCCACACATCTCAGGCACAATGCGCATCCTGCCAGACATCTCAGACACAGTGTGCATCCTGCCGCACATCTCAGGCACAGTGTGCATCCTGCCACACATCTCAGGCACAGTGTGCATCCTGCCACACATCTCGGGCACAGTGTGCATCCTGCCACACATCTTGGGCCCTTCATCTCCATCACCTCTAGCTTCCTCAGCTGCTTTGCATTTACCACCCAGGTTACTGTACCAAACAGTAGTACTGGTCGCACCACTGTTTTGTACACCTTACCTTTCAGCTTCTTTGACATTCTTCTGTCACACCAGCCCTGACACTGTGCCATTTGTCCGCAGCCCCTCTATTTCTGTCTTTGACCTCTGCATTCAGACTTCCTTTCTCCTCAACCACCCCCTCCCAGATACTTGACACTGTTAACCTGTTCCACAGTTCTATCTCATTTCTCAGCTTCTTCTGATTTCCCCAATTTGCTGACATTATAACAGTCTAGTCTGTACTCATTTTCATCCCATGTGCCTTTAATTTTGCATTCTATTCCCCTATCTTTTGCTCAAGTCCTTGATCAGAGTCTGGCTGTAATGCCACATCATCTGCATACAGCAACTTTGTTGATCTGTCCCCTCTGACCTGTTTGCTAATGTAGTCCATCACCAGTATAAGCATAAATGGTCTCATAGATGAACCCTACTGCACAGCTACTCCCACTGGAAATCCCTCTGTGAGACTAAACACTGTTTGTACTTGAGTCATTGGGTCCTTGTACACAGCTTGCAATAATTATATCATCGTCTCCTGGGACCTCAAACCACTGCAGGACTGCCCAAATCAACTTTCTTGGGGCCTTGTTATAGCCTTTCTCCAAGTCAAGGAATGCCCAGTTGGAATCCTTCCTCAATTCTAGCTTCTTTTCAAGTATCTGTCTTACTGCAAATGTCGGGTCATTTCTGCTGCATCCTGATCTGAATCTGAACTGTTCTTCTCCCATCTTTCTTTCTACTGTTCTGCATATTTATTTATCAGTCACCCTCTCCAGAACTTTCATACAATGTGATAGGAGTTTGATAGCTCTCTACTGCCCACAGTTGTAAATGTCTTCTTTGTTCTCATACACTGTACTAGTATGCTTATTCTGCAGTTATCTGGGATACCCCTTTCTTCCCATACTGCTCTGAGTACCTGCAGGAGCCATTTCTCCCCTATGTTGCCTAACATCTTTATCGTATCTGCTGTGAACTCATCTGAGCCTGATACTTTCTCTGACTTCATTTTCCTTAGTGCAGTCCTCACATCTTTTAAGATGGGCTCCTCCTCTCCTTTCATTGTAGGCTGTGTCTTTTGTGCAGTGCAGCTTCTGTGGGGTTATCTTCATTCAGAAGCTTCTGGAAGTACTCCTAGCTGCCTTTGATGTCCATTTGTCTGGTGAGCAGGTTGTTGCTGGTATCACTTAAGAAGGGTGTCTGACTATCTTCTTTATCTTTCTGTATTTGCCTTGCAACCTGATATAGTTTCTTTGTGCCATCTTCTGAGTCACTTTCCATAAGTTGGTAGAGTGCTTCTGATGACTTGTTCTTTGCTATTGCAAATTCTCTCTTAGCCTCTTTGTTTAGACAACCAGGATTCCTTCCTAGCCTGGTCCTCCTTTTCTATCTCCCACTTTTTCCTGTATTCCTTCTTCTTTTTTTTTTTGAGATTATGACTCTTACCCTATCCTTACACTTGAGTCTAATTGCCAGAGTCTGTCGCTAATTCTTATGAAATCCATCATTTTTTTTCTGAAGCCTCTCCCTCACCACAGTTCCCACACCATTTCAGGCCTGTCCTCCTCCTGAGTATTAGACTGAATCCCAAGCCAAGTCTGTATGCTGCACTGCCCTTCCATCTTGTCTCCTGGATACATAGGATGCCCAGCCTTCTCCTTACCATCATGTCATCCACTTCCATGCCGCATCCTTTCAGTGAATCCACATTGAGTGTAGCAATTCTTAGTTCATGTTTGGCTGGTTGATTGATTTCACATCCAGCTTTTGCTCAACAGAACTTTTCCAGGTAACTCAAGCTAGGAAGTTGTCTCTGGTCAGCCAGTAGCTTATTGACTCAGGGCTGCTGTGCTTTACAGCAGGTACACACTGGCCAGCAATGGCACATACACACCTCCCACCATTATCATGCGTCCCTGTCGTAGGTTCTACCCTCCTCTATGCCTCCCCCCCTTCACTAACCTGAACCAAGCCACCCTTACCAAACTTGCTAGTTGTTACAACCATATTGTTAGATTTGCTACAGGGGCTACCTCTATGACCCACCATTGTATCAACCTAACTCAACTAGGATGGCTGGAGTGGCCCAGTCTTCTCTGATACAACCAACTTGTAGTAACCCACAAAATACTATATCAACCCAAAAAAAACACCAGCACTAAATAAGATCATCAAACCATACAGCAACCTGAGGTCACTATGCTGTGCTGACAAACTGCTGGTACAAACAACTAAGAGCATAAATGTGGCTGGGGACACTCTATTCTCCAACTCAGTAGGCAAAACTTGGAATATGCTACCTGCCAAACTTACTCACCAATCCTCCTCAACCCACTTCAAAAAAAGCCTCAAACTACACTTCCAACAGCATTGGCAGTGTCCCTGCTTAAACCCCGACTAATCACCACCCGCTGTTCCTGCAAACTCTCCCTAAGCATTTCAGTCATATACTCTAATAAGTGTATGGATTCATGATGGGACTTAGCCCATAACTGCGTGTATTATTGTCTGAAACTGAAGCTGCATGATTTTGATGCTGTCTACTATGTTTTATCTAAGTTTGTCACCCTACTGAAAACTGCATATTATACTAATCTCTAAATGTTTCTATTGTTCCTAGTTGTATCTGTTTGTAACCCTACTGAAAACTGCATATTATACTTATCTCTAAATGTTTCTATTGTTCCTAGTTGTATCTGTTTGTAACCCTACTGAAAACTGCATATTATACTTATCTCTAAATGTTTCTATTGTTCCTAGTTGTATCTGTTTGTAACCCTACTGAAAACTGCATATTATACTTATCTCTAAATGTTTCTATTGTTCCTAGTTTTATCTGTTTGTCACCCTACTGAAAACTGCATATTATACTTATCTCTAAATGTTTCTATTGTTCCTAGTTTTATCTATGTTTGTAACCCTACTGAAAACTGCATATTATACTTATCTCTAAATGTTTCTGTTGTTCCTAGTTGTATCTGTTTGTAACCCTAATGAAAACTGCATATTATACTTATCTCTAAATGTTTCTATTGTTCCTAGTTGTGTCTGTTTGTAACCCTACTGAAAACTGCATATTATACTTATCTCTAAATGTTTCTATTGTTCCTAGTTGTATCTGTTTGTAACCCTACTGAAAACTGCATATTATATTTATCTTTAAATGTTTCTATTGTTCCTAGTTGTATCTGTTTGTAACCCTACTGAAAACTGCATATTATACTATCTCTAATTGTTTCTATTGTTCCTAGTTGTATCTGTTTGTCACCCTACTGCAAACTGCATATTATACTTATCTCTAAATGTTTCTATTGTTCCTAGTTGTATCTGTTTGTAACCCTACTGAAAACTGCATATTATACTTATCTCTAAATGTTTCTATTGTTCCTAGTTGTATCTGTTTGTAACCCTACTGAAAACTGCATATTATACTTATCTCTAAATGTTTCTATTATTCCTAGTTGTATCTGTTTGTAACCCTACTGAAAACTGCATATTATACTTATCTCTAAATGTTTCTATTGTTCCTAGTTGTATCTGTTTGTAACCCTACTGAAAACTGCATATTATACTTATCTCTAAATGTTTCTATTGTTCCTAGTTGTATCTGTTTGTCACCCTACTGAAAACTGCATATTATACTTATCTCTAAATGTTTCTATTGTTCCTAGTTGTATCTGTTTGTAACCCTACTGAAAACTGCATATTATACTTTTCTCTAAATATTTCTATTGTTCCTAGTTGTATCTGTTTGTCACCCTACTGAAAACTGCATATTATGCTTATCTCTAAATGTTTCTATTGTTCCTAGTTGTATCTGTTTGTAACCCTACTGAAAACTGCATATTATACTTATCTCTAAATGTTTCTATTGTTCCTAGTTGTATATGTTTGTAACCCTACTGAAAACTGCATATTATACTTATCTCTAAATGTTTCTATTGTTCCTAGTTGTATATGTTTGTAACCCTACTGAAAACTGCATATTATACTTATCTCTAAATGTTTCTATTGTTCCTAGTTGTATCTGTTTGTAACCCTACTGAAAACTGCATATTATACTTATCTCTAAATGTTTCTTTTCTCCCTAGTCGTATCTGTTTGTAACCCTACTGAACGCTGCATATTATACTTATGTCTAAATGTTTCTATTGTTCCTAGTTGTATCTGTTTGTCACCCTACTGAAAACTGCATATTATACTTATCTCTAAATGTTTCTATTGTTCCTTGTTGTATCTGTTTGTAACCCTACTGAAAACTGCATATTATACTTATCTCTAAATGTTTCTATTGTTCCTAGTTGTATCTGTTTGTGACCCTACTGAAAACTGCATATTATACTTATCTCTAAATGTTTCTATTGTTCCTAGTTGTATCTGTTTGTAACCCACTGAAAACTGCATATTATACTTATCTCTAAATGTTTCTATTGTTCCTAGTTGTATCTGTTTGTAACCCTACTGAAAACTGCATATTATACTTATCTTTAAATGTTTCTATTGTTCCTAGTTTTATCTGTTACTTATCTTATATCTTATACTAATGGTTAAGGTGTTTGCCTTACAAATACAAGGTGCAGGGCTTGAGTCTCACAAGGGATAATTGGCTAGGCTTAAATGGCTCACAAGGGCAGTTAGCTTAGTACTAATCTATGAATCTATGAATCTATGAATGCCAAATATGGCCTGTCTGAACCCCTACTTAAACTCTTTAATCCAATCCTCTTCACTGGTTATATTCCTGAAGCCTGGAAAACAGCTGTTGTAATGCCGTTTACATAAGGGTGGCTCAACCATGGACCCTGGTAACTATAGCCCCATTACTCACACTAGCGTGATATGTAAAGCTATGGAGTACATTATCTCAAACTTCATTAATCTGGACATTAAAAATCTCTCAACCCTGGACCATCATCAGTTTGGCTTTATCAAAGGAAGCTCCTGCTTCTCTAACCTCATTAATTTCTTTGAAAAGTAACTGAAGCAGTGGATAGTGGTTATTCAATGCATATAGCATATCTAGACTTGGATAAAGCCTTTGGCACTATTACCCATGTAGTCATTAATGACAGAGTTGTAAGTCTGAATATCAATCCTTATATGGTACAATGCATAGCTGACTGGTTGCCTGACAGAACCCATGTGGTTAGAGTGGGAGGTGCCACAGGGATCAGTTTTGGGCCCTCTCCTATGTGGCATACATTTCTGAGACCTTCAGGCCAGCATTTCTGTCCCATGCTTAACTAAGTTTGCATATGTGTGTAAACTGGGTGTTATTATTTGATTTTCAACTAACTCGCTGTTGCTACAACATGGCTTAGACCATGTTGACAATTGGTGCAAGGGCAACAGTCTCAAATTAAATGTAAAAAATGTATCAGAGTTCATGTTGATAAACAAAACAGTTTCACTTACCATGTAGGAGATACACCCCTCCAGTCAGATACTGTTGTAAGGGATTTGGGTACTGTTGTGAATAATTCCTTATCATTTGACCATCATGTCTCCACAGTAGTATGGAAAGCTTTTTATCTGTCTTTTCTAGTTTCCAAAGGCATCTCAACTAGATCCAAAGAAGTCTTAATTCCCTTTTACTCATATCATATCAGACCCCTTATTAAATGCAATGCACCTTTTGGCATATATTTAAGTAAATCTATCACACAACTTGAGAGACCTCAGAAATTTATAACTAAAAAGATCAGTGGCCTCAAAAGTTTTAGTTATTAGGGGAGACTGGCAGCCCTTTCTCTGTACTCAGTCTCTTACAGATTCCTCCATGGAGATCTATGTCTAACCTTTCATGCCATGAAAGATCCATTCCTGTTTGATATTCTGCTCCTTTGCAGAACTAATGGTACATCAAATACTCGGTTAAATTAACTAAACCTTTACAAGCAAATAAATAAGACATGCTGGCATGATAGATGCATATCAGAATGTATCCCTCATATCTAGTACAAATGTCCACTACATGTAAAGCAGAATAGCACCCTTTCCATCTTCAGAGTGAACCTAGGTAATTGGATAGGTGGCCTCAAATTCTCTTCCCGTCCGCCTTGTCTTTCCCTCCTTGCGGCTAAAGGAAAATGTTGAGTTAAGGTTTTGTGGCTAGGCTTGAAATGGTCTGCAGACTGATTACCTAATACTTACCTATGAACCTGTGAGGGTGGGGTTGGCATAATGGTTAAGGTTTTTACCTCACAGATAAAAGGTACAGGGTTTGATTCTGACTTCAGGTTATTGGCTAAACTTGTAATAGTCTACAGACTGATAGCCTAGCATTTGTGCTTCTTCCTACTTTATTACTTTATTTTGCTTTTGCTGCTTGTTCTTAAAAGTACTTAATTGCATTTGTTCTGCTGCATTCATTACTGCTCGTTAGTAGCCCGATTAAATTGTAACTGTTATTCTAAGCCTTTTGGTTTAAGCACTTGGGCTTCAGGCCAGTTATTTCACATTAAGAAAGTTTGCGGTCTGCACTCTTGTGGGAGGAGAGGGGAGATTCTGCCCTTCTGAGCTGAGAATTTCTGGTTGAAGGCTTATTTTGCCTGCTTATTTGAGCTGTTTCTTTCTGAAATTGGTGTGCCTTGCTTTCTGTAACACAGACTAGATTGAAATCTGCTGAATCTAGCTCTGTTTGTATAACTTGAGCACTAATCTAAGCCATCTTTTTTTGAAAAGTGTTCCCCTGCCCTGCACCCTACTGACAGGAGTGTGCAGTTAGAATTCGTCTGATTGAAGATTGCTGGAACAGGTCTCAGTTTTGAGCTTTTTTATTGGTTAATTAATTTGTTTAAATCAGTTTGTTCTTGTTTGCTACTGTTATATTTAAGTGTGCATCGACCTAAACAAATCAAATCAACCTAAACAGACTTTAAATATCTTTATCATAATCTGGTTACAGGTTTTGCTGTATCCACATCTGTTTGTGTGATTCCTGCATTTCCTGCTATGCCATCTTGTGTTGGCTGGGGCCTGCCTACATTTAGTGGGAGTAAATGAACTGGTTGGAACTGGTCTGGCATAGGGTGTTGAGCTACGAGCTCAGGGACAAGGGTTGATTGGTCAATTCCACTGTCTCTGTTTTATGTTAATTTTTGTGGTATTTTAAACCCTGTGTGCGAGCGGGTTTGTGCTTGTTTGAGCATCGCCCACTGACGCTGCACTGTTTTAACCCTTTGCAAGTTATCTCAGCTGCATTTTTTTCACTTACCAGCACTCCTGTGTAAGTGTGGTCCTTGCTTGCAGCTACTGCATTGATTTTATCCAGCCCTACTCACACCAATAGGAACTCTCCTCAGGCAGTACCCACTTTACTATCTCTGACCTCTCTTCTACAGATTTTGACAACCATGGACTGACAATTTCCTATGGTTTCTCCTGCTAGTCTGGTTGATATGGGCATCCTGAGACAGTGTAGCAACTGCCTTATGTACATGGACAACCCTCTACTACTACCACGTAGGAACACAATATGTAAGAACAATATGTGAGAGATGCAATTACATTAATTCAATTATAGAGATGCAATTGCATTTTACCCTATAGGATAAAACCCTTTCTCTCCCCACTAGCCAGAACCACTATTGCCTATTCCCACCTTATCTCCACACTTCTTTATGCTTCTTCCTTATATACTAACTTGTCAAAAAATAACCTTAACAAGCTAGCCAACGCTTACAATAGCATTGCCAGATTTGCTACTGCTTCCTCCTTTAGGACCCATCACTGCCATAACCTGGAACAATTAGGCTGGTTAGAGCTTCTGAATCAGATTCACTTTAAACAACTCACCATTGCGCACAAAACCCTTTTCCAACCCACCAATACCCCAATACTTGCTAGTCTCATTACCCAATATAAGAACCTTTCAACTTTACGCTCATCTAATAAACTACTAGTATCAACATGTAAACCTAATAACATGGCAGGAGATGCTCTGTTCTCAAATGCAGTTGGAATGTATTGGAACCAACTCCCCCATGAACTTACATCACTGTCTTCATTTACACTTTTTAAACACTGTCTGAAACTCTATCTTAAAACCCATTGGTTATGTCCCTGTACAAATCCAGATTAATCTCATACTATATCCCAAATACCCTCTCTTAAGACCTAATCCCTGCTCTATCTGTGTCATTTTAGATCAAGGCCTATCCTTGGCAAAAACATATTTTATCCTAATATAGATAATTTAAAATACCTAGTTAAATTCTTCTGCATATAATTCTAAAGCATCCTACCTAAGGCAGGCAACAAATATTGTTACTGTGAGCATTGCTGAACTGTTGAAATTTGAAGCATGTATTTGTTTAACAATTACTTTCTAGTTACTAATGAAGTATTGTACATAAAGTCTAAAATATCTTATCTAATGCTTGTAACATGTTCCAAATAGACTGGAACACAAGTGTTTAAAACGAACTTCCAACCAAAGCAAACACTTGAAGGAAATCAGGCTCTGCTCACGGTTAACACAAATTTTATTGAATCCACAAAAGGTACATAAAGCTCTATGTAGCTTTATGTACCTTTTGTGGATTCAATAAAATTCGTGTTAACCGTGAGCAGAGCCTGATTTCCTTCAAGTGTTTGCTTTGCTTGTAACATGTTGTTTGTATAAACTGTGAAGATTCCTGAACTGTTTAAAATTTGTAGTATTTAACTGTATAACAACTAGTACCTGTATGTTAGTAGTCTAGTAATCTCCTGGAGCTTATCTCCCCGGGACTCTACTGAAAATGGACATAAATCCAGTTAGACTATCCTGGTCAACAAATGTAAAATAAATAAATAAATAAATAAGAACCTGGAATCTCTGCTGTCTCAGTCACAAGCCAGTACATCTGACATTGAGAAGGTTGTTTGTGCAAGAACTACGAACACCGCACCACTAACATCACCCACATCTGTACAGCACACTCCTAGATATGCAGAGGTTCTCAACAAAAATATACCTAAATAAGAGAGACTTCCTAAGCAAAAACAGACACGCACATCACAACTCACAGTGCCAAGCTTTACACATTGTACACTTGCCTGTGCCTCTCAGCCTCTAAGGCCCAGCCACAAATGCAACATACCAGTCACATGAGACACTATCGTGAGTCACACAGATGTGCCCACTCACCAGGCTAGACAAGGAAAAAGTCACAGAAAGTTGCTTGTCAGGTGCTAGAATCCACCATGTCATGCATGCACTCAGTTCTCTTAACAACAGGTACTGTTATGACTCTGTCAAAGTCCATGTTGGTGTGAATGACTTGAGACGTACCTCCCTGGACTATATGAAGACAGACATGATTGAGCTCACTGATTGTGTGTCCAATGCAGGTGTATCCCTAGCCTTAAGCAGCATCCTACCATCACCCAGAGTGATGCCTCAATACAAACAGAAAATGATTGACTTTAACAATTAGCTTAGTTTCTGGTGTCATTCCAAGGGGATCAAGTATCTGACAGCCTGGGAGGACATGATTGACAGAGTATGATGCTTTGCCAGAGATGGCCTTCATCTGTCACCCTGGGGTTCCAGCTTCTGCCTCTTTTTAGGCAAAGTCACAAGCACAAAATTGCCAACATGAAAAGTTCTTCTAAATGAAATTTAAAGGTCATGCTGCCTGTGACACCCATGCACTGGCCCAGCAGTCAAGGAGCCTCAATCCTCATCATGAACACCAGTGAGGAGGCATCCATATAGGGAAAGGATAATAAATACACACACAGTAAAGTACAATTTCCCTTAAGAGCACACAGAGATCACAGTCAGTCTGGAGTTGGTATCTCCCTTTCTCTCCAGGTCCCCAATCAGACTCCCCACTGGCACAGCTATAGGGTCCAGATCTCAGCCTAGTGGGCAAGGTAAAATGTCCATCACCCTCTCTGTCCAACCAGTGCTTCATGTCCTGCCCAAGTAGCTGAAACACACACACTTTGAGATAAGTGTTTATACAACCACACAGACACTGGGTGGCCTAATGGTTAAGGTGTTTGCCTTACAAATACAAGGTGCAGGGTTGGAGTCTCACAAGGGATAATTGGCTAGGCTTAAAATGGCTCGCAAGGGCAGTTAGCCTAGTACTAATCTATGAACCTAATCTATGAACTCTTGGGAACGGCTAGCACAGGTTCTCCAGCTGTGCCCCTTTTATCCAGACTATACAGTAGAAATCACTGCCACCACACCACCCAGGTAATATTTATCAGCTACTCAAAGGCTCTTATGAAGGGTGTCCAATTATTACTGTGCAATATTATTATCCAAATGGTAAGTGCAACCTAACAGTCAAGACTTATTTGGAGTGACTTGGTACAGTATTGCTATATACATGCAATGTACTCTTAGAGCTTAAATTATCTCTACACAAAGCAACCAGAGTTGAAAGGTTTAAAATATTTAATAATAAATAATAAAAACACAACACAATACATCTTACTGCACAGTGCTAGTCAAGAGTTTAGAGATCACAGAGAAATACTTAAAATAATTCAGTAAAAAAGTTCTGACATCACAGAAAAAAATCTTAATTTTCCTATTTCCTAGCTATTTCTAAGAGAAAACACTAAAGACCAAGATCCTGCTTACATATAGCTACAGGCAGTGCTGAGTTGTATGTTCTCAAGACAAAATGCTCTGACCTCTCTGATTCTCTGTCTTTAAATTGATAACACAGAGCTGCTTCATATTAAATCATTCTTCACACTTCTCTGGTGTTCCCAGGCTAACAGAAACTGCATTTACATTCTTTACACCTGGTCACAAGCCAGAGCAATAAAGGACATTTATACATGCAAATTCTAGCCATTAACTCTGGTCTTAAACCAATAAGCAGGATGCCTCCCTCTAGACATATCGGCTCTGAATTTTGGCATCAAAGACGGTCATAAAATGCTTGACTTAGCTTTCTTACAGCAGAGTGCACTGTTGTTACATTTTTGCAGTTCAATATCCAATGCAGTCTTTTTACATTTAAGAGGACAAGAGATCTCTGCCATACCCACCCGACATTTGCTCGGCTTGTTGGTCAGCCGTGCCCTCTGTTATCTGCCCAGCACCTCCCTGACATGTTGAAGGTGCTTTTGTCAGGAATGGCTGTAGATGGCAATATCATCTTGGTAAGCAAGGACAAACCCTCCTTCTCCTGCCAGGATATGATCTACCAGCCTCTGGAAAGTTGCTGGGGCATTTTTCATCCCAAAGGGCATCTTTGTGAACTCATACAAGCCAAAAGCAGTCACACAAGCTGATCTGTCTCTAGCATTGGGAGTCAAGGGCACCTGCCAGTAACCCTTGGTAAGATCAGTGGTTGTAAGATACTTAGCCCCATCTGGCTGCTCTAGGTCCTCGTCTGTCCTAGGCATGGGGTAAGCATCTGACTCTGTGTGACTATTTAATTTCCTGTAGTCCACACAGAACCTGGTGCTACCATCTTTCTTTGGCACCAGCACCACCCAGGGACTGTTGAATCACCCTAGTTCCAACATCTCCTGTATCTCCTCCCTTAGACTCTGTTTGCCTCTCTCAAGCACCCTATAAGGGGCCTGCCTAATAGGCCTTTAGGGTTCTGTATCCACCTGATGCTGCACTAGATGGGTGCACCCTGGTTTCCCAGTGAACATGTCCCCAAACTCCTGTAACACTGCTTGGATTTCTCAAACCTAGGTAGGAGATAGCTGCTGGGACATTGCTACCCCTTCCACTGAGGTGTCAGTCCAAACCTCACTGAGGAGATCAGTCACCAGATCTCCCTCAGACTCCTCCTGCAATCCACTGCAAATGCTCAGCACAAGGGCCTCCATATCATGGTAAGGTTTCATCATGTTAACATGGTACACTTTGTGCCCCTGCCTTCTGCCTAGCAGTTCCACCAGTTCACTTACCTTTCTTACCACCCTGTAGGGTCCCTCCCAAGCTGCTTGCAGCTTGTTGTGTCTGACAGGAATGAGAACCATTACCTGCTGCCCTACAGCAAACTCTCTCGCTCAAGCATTCCTGTCATACCATACCTCTTTTTCTGTTGTTGGGCTTCTGCCAGGTTCTCCTGGGCCAAACCCATGAGTTCTCTGAGCCTTGTCCTGAGGTTTAAGACATATGCCACAACAGACTCCATGTGAGATTCACACTCACCTTCCCAGTCATCACAAATTAAATCTAGAGGTCCCCTCACCCTGTGCCCATACAGCAGCTCAAAGGTGAAAAACCTGTGGATTCCTGGGGAACCTCTCTGTAAGCAAATAACAGATGGGGCAAATATTTGTCCCACTCCCTCTTAAACTGGTCTGCAAATGCCCGTAGCATGGACTTGATTGTAGAGTTTAACCTCTCAACAAGACCATTAGTCTGGGGGTGGTAGGGGATGGTCTTCATGTGCTTCACCCCACAGTACTCCACAGATAAGCCAGCAGGTTTGACATGAAATTGACACCTCTGTCAGTCAGTATTTCTTTTGGGAAACCTACCCTGCTGAAAATCTCTAACAAAGCATTTGACCCCTTTTCTGCCTTGGTGGAGGACAGAGTCACTGCCTCAGGGTATCGTGTAGCATAATCCACTAACACTAGGATATACTTTTTCCCTTGGAACATGGGGTACTCAGGGGCCCCAAAATATCCATAGCTACCCTCTCAAATGGCTCCTCAATCACAGGCAAAGGCATCAAAGGAGCTCTCACCTTGTCTCCTGCCTTGCCTACCTTTTGGCATTGCTCACAAGTCCTGCAGTACTTAAAATAATTCAGTAAAAGAGTTCTGACATCACAGGAAAAACACTTAATTTTCCTATTTCCTAGCTATTTCTAAGAGAAAACACTAAAGACCAAGATCCTACTTACATATAGCTACAGGCAGTGCTGAGTTGTATGTTCTCAAGACAAAATGCTCTGACCTCTCTGATTCTCTGTCTTTAAATTGATAACACAGAGCTGCTTCACATGACATCATTCTTCACACTTCTCTGGTGTTCCCAGGCTAACAGAAACTGCATTTACATTCTTTACACCTGGTCACAAGCCAGAGCAATAAAGGACATTTATACATGCAAATTCTAGCCATTAACTCTGGTCTTAAACCAATAAGCAGGATGCCTCCCTCTAGACATATCGGCTCTGAATTTTGGCATCAAAGACAGTCATAAAATGCTTGACTTAGCTTTCTTACAGCAGAGTGCATTGTTGTTACATTTTTGCAGTTCAATATCCAATGCAGTCTTTTCACATTTAAGAGGACAAGTTTGTGGCTTACATTAATATTTACAAATGACAGAATTATCTACAAAATTCTATCCGGCTAGGCTGGTAGCCTTTACCTATCTTCACATTGCCTAACGCTAGGAGTCTTAACATGAAACCGCACTCACTGCAAGCATTCCTCGCCCTGGAAGATGCTGACATTTGTGCAGTCACTGAAACCTGGTTCAAAGCTGTGGAGAGCATCACAGCCTTACCAGGTTACTCATCCTACCATACTTTCAGACCCCAAATGGAGGGCTACAAAGCCAAAGGAGGTGGAGTTTCAATATTTATCAAAGACATACACATCTCCAGGCTGGTCAAATGGTATGACATACAGGAAACACCCAAGTGCAGTTAACTGTTGACAAAAGACCTGTTCAAATCATAGCTAGCTACAAACTCCCAACCATGACTCAGGACACCAACTCCACCTATCTAGACTTACTTGAATCCATTAAGATTCAACCCTCTACCCTGATCCTGGGTGACTTTAACTACCCAACCATAGAGTGGAAGATTTGTTCTAACCCAAACATCAATGCCTCGAGATTCCTTGTCTTCATCAATGCCAGTGCATTGTATCAGCTGGTCGACACCCCTATGAGAGGTGAAAATATCCTGGACCTGGTCCTAGCCAACATGAGTAGCCATTGTAGCACCCCTACAGTGTCATCCTCATTGGTAAGATCTGACCATAAAGCAATCACTTTCAAAGTCACCATCTCCCCTGACCCCCCCATCAGGGCAAACAAAAAAAACTTTTCCAAAGCTGACTACGATCTTCTCAGAGCAGGTATAAGCAGCTTCACAGCCACCGTCGCTTCAGTTGGAACTAGCACTAATGTCCAAGCCTATAACAAAAAACTATGTAAGCACCTACATAGCTGTATGGGACTCAGCAATACCTGATGGGACCAAATCATCTTCCTCAAGGAAGAGTAAACCTGTCTGATGGACAGCAGCAATAAACAAACTATTATAAAAGGAAAAAAAATTCTGTCCAAGACCAATAAGGCACAGGTGCTAAACTGGAAGCAATCTCTCTTTTGTTTGAACAAGCAAATAAGGTCACTGGTGAAATCCTCTAAGGCTAGCTTTGAGTCCAGATTGGCCACATCCACTAAGGACAATCACAAGGCCTTCTTCACATACACCCACAGTCTTAAAGGTAACAACCAAATTTATTCCGGACTGGTGGTCAATGACACCACATGCACAAATGCCATAGACATAGCCAAACTGCTGGCAGACAGGTTCAGTGAAAACTTCACCCCCTCGTCCCCCCGTCAGTAAACCAGGATATCTTCTGCACCTGTCCCCCTCCCCTCATCACCAGGGAGCAGATCTTTAATGGTCTTTCAAAGGCAAAAAAATACAGTCTTCATGGGACCCGACAATGTCCCTGGCTGTATCCTACATGAACTCAGGCATGAGCTCTCAGTTCCATTAGGCTCATTAGTCAGCCAAAGCCTCAGCACTGGCTTTATCGCAGCCAAATGGAGGACAGCCACTGTCATTCCTCTACACAAAGGTGGAACGTCCACTGAACCAGGCATTTATAGGCCCATCATCTTAACTAGCCTGATCTGTAAGGTCGTGCAACACATTATCATGGACCTTATAAACAAGGACATTGGCACCCACCAAACTCTTCACCCCACACAGTTTTTTTTTTTTGTCAAAGGGCGAATATGCCTGTTAGACTTGGTCGACTTCTTCGAAACAGTCACCAAAACCATGGATGAGGGGAAGATGGTGCACTCCACCTACCTTGACCTAGCCAAAGCCTTCAACACTATTCCCCACTCGGGAATAATAGACAAACTCTCCCAGCTAGGCATCAATCCGTATGTTACCATATAGGTAGCTAATTGGCTCACTGACAGAACCCACTCAGTCAAAATAGGGGAAGCCACCTCTAGTACTAGACCCATAACGAGCAGTGTACCCCAAGGATCGGTCTTGGAACCTCTACTGTTTCGGATATACTTTTCTGAGGTGCATGCTAAAACCAGTGGTCTGTGGCTGACCAAGTTTGCAGATGACTGCAAGCTAAGCACTGTCTTAAATTCCCCTAGTGATGTGAACATCCTCCAAGAGGGCCTTACCCAAACTAATGATGGTGCCAGAAGCATGGCTTCAAACTGAATGCCAAGAAATGCATAAATTATGCCTTTTGGGGAAAATGGCATTCCCACTAATTATCACATTAATAACAATGTACTAAGCACACAATCAGTTGTGATGGACTTGGGCACCCAGGTTGATAGCAACCTGATTTTTGACCACCATGTTGCTTCTGTTATACGGGAAGCTTTCTACATGGCCCACCTCATAAGTAAGGGTATTTCATCCAGGAACAAGAAGGTCATAACATCCCTGTACTCCTCCCTTATCAGACACATTATCTAGTACAATGCCCCCTTCGGCATGTACCTTGCCAAGCACATGCAGCAGCTGGAGAGACCACAGAGGCTCTTGAACAGGAAAATCCAATGTCTCAAACACCTATCCTATGCAGATAGGCTAAAAGCCCTGTCCCTCTACTCAGTATTGTACAGACTGCTCAGAGGTGACCTATATCTGGCATACAAGGCCATCTCACACCCAGCCTTGATGGAGTTGCTGCATATCCATAAGTTAAACTCCACTCACACAACCCACATGCAAGGCCTCAACCTGGTCTATGACATTAATAAAACTTTTTTGGGGGATAGATTTGTGTCCCAAAGACTCCCCCATCTGTGGAATAGACTCCCTCTTCATGTCAAGCAGACTACTTCTGTAGGCCTTTTTAAGAGGAACCTGTATGACTGGATGGGAAACAGAAAATACACCCCTGGGATCCAATCTGTGTCCCTACTTGACAGGGGAAACAGGTACTGACTTTGTGGGAACATTGGCGAAATTCTTGGCTATGCTTATAAGGGCCTGCAGGCCAATAGCTTAGTATCATCTTATGAATCTATGAACCTATATGAAAGGACCCAGTGGCTTAATGGATAAGGCATCAACCTCTGGAGTTGAAGATTGTGGGTTCAAGTCCCACTGGGGTCAATGAATCTTTCACTTTAAAAATTAAATGTTTGGAGAGATAAGATTTGTATAATGGTTAAGGTCTTTACCTTATAGACACAAGGCGCAGGCTTTAATTCTGACTCAACGTTATTAGCTAAGCTTGAAATGGCCCTTCAGGGCAGTTAGCCTAGTATTCACCTCTAAACTTATGATTGTCCTTAAGAGCTTATGGTAAATGCTCACTGAAAATGGGTTATACAGTATGGGGTCTGACTCCTTTTGTAACCCTCTTCAAATCCTGAATAAAGTAACTCTCTACCATGATAATGATTCAGTGTGATAACATGGTAAATCAAACAGCAGGAGGGTCACTCACTCCAGGGATCTTAACCAAACCTCTTACATGAAAAGGTCATGCTGTGGAGGGAGTGAGAGAGACAGAGAGAGAGAGAGAGAGAGAGAGAGAGAGATACATCTCTCACAGACTGCCACTTTTCTGGAACAAGCTTCCAATTCATGTAAAACAGAGCATGTCACTGACTCTCTTCAAATGCAACCTAGATCAATGGATGGGTGAGTACAAATTCACTCCTGGGGTTGTACCCAAGTTCCTCCTGGCCAGAGGAAGTCAGTATTAACTACTATAGACCCTTACCTCCGTGAACTTCACTCACCTAACCACCGACAATTGGGGCAACTCAGGATAAATATGGCTAGGCTTGTAAGGTTTCTAGGGCCATTAGCCTAGCAACTTCCTATGAACCTGTGATAACATTAACAGTATAAGTTACCATCCCTACAACTGTGAAAGTCCCTTCCTTGCTGTTTGTACTGTAGTTTGCTGAATACGGATGAGCAGAGTAACCTTTCTTCCAACACTAAATTCTTTTTTTTCTTAATTCAACAGTATATCCTTGAGCTTTCGCTCAAATCATACAAACCTTTTGTTGCCATTCTGCTTGTGACAAATGTTTCTGTGACAACCCCAAGAGCTTCCTAACCTTACTTCTAAAATTCAGTTTATACTTATAGGTTCATAGGAGATTACTTGGCTAACAGCCTGAGAACCCTTGCAGGTATAGCCAGTTTTACCCAATTTTCTATCTCTGGGGAAAGTTAATAAGATTGACCAACTGGGGTTTTGACAGTTGTTGCAGACTGCTTCTGTCCACAAGGGACATGGGTGCCACCCCAGAAGTGAATTTGTGATTTCCCATCCATCGATCCAGATTGCACATGAAGATGATCAGGGAAGGGCTCTGCTTCACGTAAATAGGAAGCCTATTCCAGAGGAGGGACAATCTCTTGGACATTTATCTGTTTACTGATTTTCCCTACATGCATGCAAATTTGCCCCGAGACAGAGTAAATGTGTTTACACAATTACTGGAGTTTATGTTCCACAACAACTACTTAACGTTTGATAACCAATAGTTCCTGCAAAAAAGAGGAGTGGCGATAGGAGGAGCCTGTAGATCATTGTACGCAAACGCGGTAATGGTTGAATGAGAAGAAAGATATGTTCTGAATAGTATCTTTAAGTATTCCTTGATGGCATATTTATTTTTTTAGAAAGATGACCTGGAAAACATACCAATGTTCTTGGAATACATTAACAACACTCTAGACTTCTTAGAGTTTACCCATGAGGTGGGTGTAGATTCCATTTCATTCTTAGATGTGAAACTTATCAAAAACTACATAAATAAAAAATTAGTTTCCACAATCTACAGAAGCTTATCTATTTTAATTCATTTCTTCATTATTCTACTTCCCATCCCGTCAACCAAAAAAGGCTGTAATCAACGGCCTGTTCATTCGAGCAGCCCGAATGACTACAACAACAGATGATTTTCTAGGGGAGTGCAACACTCTTAAGAACATATTCCTAAGAAGGGGTTATCAGGAATCTTTTATTAATAACTTCATCGATGATGTAGTTTACAAAAGAAGACATGATTTATATAAGATGATTTTATTAGGGACAAGAGACCTGCGCCATGAAGACTACAGTATTAATTCTAGTGACGTTTTCGTTACCCCAGAGAATAGAACCCCCTATAATTGTAGTTTTGTAGGTTTATAGTTTGGTACTAGGCTATCGCCCCTAGGGCCTATACAAGCCTAGCCAAACAATTCCCCGAATATTTCTTCCCACATTATTTACTTCCCTGGACTCCTGTCTAGCAGGGCGACTGACGTGATCCCCGGGGTGAATTTCCTATCTCCCATCCAATCGTCATGGTTTCTTTTGAAGAGGGCCAAGGAAGTGCTCTGCTTGACATGTATGGGCAGTCTATTCCAGAGTATGGGGAGTCTCTGAGTCAGGAACCTATCCCTCCAGCATGTTTTGTTCTGATGACAAGGTTTAGATCCCTGGAGCATGTGGCTCTGAGGGATTGGGATTTCTTTAAGTGGAGCATGTCCAACAGTTGAATTATCAGTGTTTATTCAACTGACCATCAATTTACTAGATGGGTACTGAACAAGAATTGGTCTATTGCACATGAATGCTTCAACCCAGAAAAAAGTTGAAAAATAAACCAACTATTACTTATAGAAGAGACACTAATTTAAAACATTTCTTTGAAACCAACCAAAAACACTTATATAACACACACAACGGAATGTTTAGATGTGAAATGTAATTTTTGTAAAGATATACTGTGTACTAACACATGCCTTATTAATGGGCAAACTTGCAGGATTAGCATTAAATTTAATTGCTGCCTTGTGCCAAAATTGTACAGCATTTTATGTAAGCAAAACCGAACAGACACTGAAAGAAAGAATGCACAAACACTCTTATGCTATTAGAACAGGCAATAAAGTTAATGCCTCATTTAGACATCCCAGCACTTTCCCAGAGCACACTGTTAAGTTTCTTGTGCTTAAAAAACTGAGTCCAAACCCTAGAGGTAGTCCTTGGGGGTTATTCTTGGAAAGGAAAGAACTCCTACTCTGGTTTAAATGGTGTTACATCTATAAACAGTATTTTGAAGCTTAAAGCTTATCAACATTAACAGACACTTGTTTGATTTAAGTTTAATTTTTTTGTGTTTTAAAATAAAGTGTTGGATTTTATTTATTGGTACTTACGTATTATCACAACCAGAATTTGCGACATGGTATACTTTCTTCTCTTTTAATAAAACTACAACAAATAAGTATAATTCGGAAGGGCGAACTGTTAAAAACTCTTCTAGGATGTCGGTGGTGGGTTTGTAAGATGATTAAGGGTTAAAATTTTAGACTTTGCGGGTAGCATTCTTTAAAGATGTCAAGAGGTGAATTCAGCGAGCAGCTCAGTCTTCAGATATTAGTCTCAAGCCTGCACTCCTGCTTTCTGCTCCTGTAAACGACAAATTGGAATGGAAAATTAAGTTCAGTTTTCCACCGCATCTCATCACTTTCACAACAGAAAACAACAGTGAAATCTTCCTCGATGGGATAGCGGTGTGTAAGACTGATGTTAACCTACCATTCAGAGTGCTTTACAGCAGCAGAAAGCAGGACTCCAGACTGGAGGCTAATAATCTGAAGACTGAGCTGCTTGGTCCGCCAAACAGAAAAACGGAAAAGCCACATTGGTGTTAAACTGATGTCAAAGATACTATTAGGAAAGTACCGTACATTTTGTACACTTTCACAAAAAGCCTTAAGAAGGAGCTTCACTTTCCAGATCCTGTTTAAAACACATAGAGGATCACAGTTGCCCTGAATCTGTGGTCAGTGTAATAGAGCACATGGTTCTACGCGCTGTCTTTAAAAAGAAATGCATGCATGAAGAAATATTTGTCCCTCTCGCAGTTGGTTGCCAAAGTCCGGCTTCCGTTTCTTCTTCCTGTTCATGTTTAACCAGCAAAACCTATCAGTAGGAGTCAACAGACACCACCTTACTCAAACATTCACTCCTTTCAAGAAAACAAACCTATCAGTAGGAGTCAACAAACACCTTCTTACTCAAACATTCACTCCTTTCAAAAAAACATTAGGAGGTAGACAGCGTTACAAATCTGGTTGCGATAATACGTAAGTACCTATTTATTTTACATAGCAACAATTGTTTTTTGCTATGTATAGGCAACCACTTGTTTTTTACAACTAGGTCACTTTAACAATGTTGCAGCAAAATGGTCACGTGACTTCTTTTTGCATAAAATGGCTGAATGAATCGATTCTTGTTATCTGAAGAAGCCTTAGAACGCCTTAAGATGAAAACACTTATCAGTTTATGTATTTGGACGTTATTAACAGAACTCTACATAAATAAAACAGCTGTGTGATTTAGGATTATCAGAGTCTGTGCTTCTTTTTTGAGATGCTTCTAGAACTGCAGGGGGACTGGGGAAGGCTGCGGAGATAGTTATTTTAAGGGGAGATTTTAACTTGATAGCATTTGTATCTATACAGGGCACTGCTAACTGCTGCTGCACAGAGAGCAGAGTATAGAGCAAACACTGGGCTTATATAAAATAAAAAACAAGTTGTACAACAACAAGGCCTACAGACCAATCATGAAAACACTCAATAAGCTTCCAGCCCGTAGCCCCCAACTCAGGTAGTTGCTACAGCATACTTCTGCCACAGAAGTGCAGACAGAAAACCTTCTTATTGCAAGTAACACTCGCAACAACAATGTAATTAAGTACTACAGCAGCAGCAGCAGTGCAAACAGTTCAGCTTTGAAACTCTACAAGTGTGAGAAATGCAACATTTAATACAGGATTCTTGTAAAACAAATTAAAAATAATCAGAAGTGTAAAATTATATTTATTTTCGTTCTTCTATTTATTTTATTTATTTACATTTATTTTCCGGATAATGTCCAACTGGTCAAAATAACCCATTTTCAGAGGAGACCCGGGGAGAAAAGCTCTAGAGAAGTAATGTAGTTAAACATAAGCATTTAAATACAATGTTATGTGGTAACAAAATGACACCATTAACAGAACATCATTACATCAATTAATTCAGAACAAAGAACAGTATTAAACCATGAAGTTCAAGAAAAGGAAACATCGAATGATCAAATAAATGAAGGTGGACGTGTCACAGCCAAGGTGGACATGAGGCTATGTGAGAGCAAGAAGAGAGGCAGAAAGAATGGAGGGTGAGAACAGGTTAGTCTGGGGGAGAACAGGGGCATATCCAATGAGGACGTGTTTGAAGTTGTGAGTATTAGTGATGGATAGAGTATGTTGAGGAAGAGAATTCCAGTATTTAGCAATTTTATGACAGTATAAAGAGTCTCCATGTGAGTTATGAGGTTTCTTAACTTTAAGTAACACTATCAGCTGACCTAAGAGACTTTAGGTTAGTATAGGGTTGAACAAGGTCAGACAGAGCTGGACAGTTATCAGGTTTATACATGACTGTGTGGGCAATTAATAGTTGATTTAATGTAAGTAAGTTTGGGGGTTCTAACCAGTTCAGTTGGTGGAGGGCATTACAATGATGTAATTTATGAGGCTGGTTGGAGGAAAATCTGGCTATCTTGTTATAGCAAGATTCGAGGTTATTCATTTTGGTTTTGTGAAGTTTGGTGAATATTTGGGGTCTATATTAAATAATTGAAAGTTGAATTCACTGAACAGTATTTACATCTAAAATGCTGTTCAGCGAATTTGCTCTTGTGGGGGGATCCATTCCCCTTCCCCACTTATCCCTTCCTGATATTGCAGAATAATGCACACGCGGCACTTGACTGCCACATTGTATATAAAAACAAATCACTTTAATTATTAGGTAAGATTATATAGCAGCTTCTTGGCAAATTTGCAGCAGCAAATTTTTATACATTTACTATTGTTCCTTATGGCGTCTATACCATTCGCCAATAACATTTATTGGAAAGTATCTTTTTTGCCTTTTCATGGGGGTTCCAGAAGTGAACTGAGGATGATGCTTGATATAATCTTTATACACTTAAGCTCCTTTAATGATTGTGAGCTGAGAAACATGCCTGAACACCAGCCATAATGGCAGCTGCTGAAAGCATTATGTTGGTGACCTTGGTGACCTGACTTCTTTAACACACTTACATCCGTGTAATTTCTGCAGCATTTATCTTAGTGGGGCATCTGCTGTTATTTTGAGTATACGTACAAAACTGCATTGTCCTTATGGACTGTATATTAACAGCTGAAGATGCAGGAAGGATTGTTTTTACATTCCTTGCACAGGTGGGTTCCAAGAGTGTATCTAGGCACTATCCTGGCAATCAGGATTGAAATTCTAATTGTCAGATGAAGACTCTACAGAGAGCATAATTTGGGCCTACTGTAGTGGTTGTCAGCTTGGACTAGTCGAAAGCTGCTTGAACACACATCTCTATCAGTTATGATTTTGAGTCCCAGTCAGTCAAATGTGTATTTGATGTTAAGGGAGTAATATTTTGCCTGTAGAAATTAAAACAATAATTCTGAAGCTGTGTGCCCACAGTGCCCTGTGGTAAACACATAGCTTGTCTGTTTGGGAACCTATTACATTAGCTAGAGTATGGTGTTTAGTTTTCATTTCAGTGTGTTGAAGTTTCGTGCAAAAACTTTTAAGAATTTTTAATACCTATTTGTGTGATTTGGTCATTTTAACAATGACATAAGGAGCTCCATGGCACGAACTGTAGGGCATGTAGAAGGGGGTGGTGCATTACATGTGTGATTTGTGACAAATGCAGTGATGGACAGATAATACATTCATTTCTTTTTTTTTAAATGTACTTCTGAAAAATGTATGCATATTTTTTAAGATTTGCTTGTTGTAGAATATGGTTTATTCCAAACGTAATTCAGAACCCTGCTGGATGAAGGTGGGTTACCACTCAGGTAATTTACAGCATACAGCTCGGTTTGTGCTGACACAGTACACTGACTGCACTCTTGTTTAATACAGTTAGTGTAATAGAGTCTAGCAGAACACAGCAATTCCTGTCAGTATGATGGGACAGATGATTTACCCTGCTGTAAACAAGACAGCAGAGGATTAGAGTACAGCAGATAAGGGCCCATACAGCAGTAAACAGAACTGGTACAGGGCCACACAGGGCAGAGCAATAACAGGAAAGGAATGAAAGAGAAATAAACAATCAGACTGTGGAGTTTGTAGTAGGTAGAAGTATGTACACATTATATAAGAACAGTGGTGCTTACCAGTCATCAGAGAAACAATGAATGCAGTAATAGTTAACTCGCCTTAGCCCAGTTAGCTGTCCTTTTCCTATATGTGACGGACACAGTGCAGTTCCAATCTGACTAAACTTCTACCTTTTCCTGATTATCACTGAATATTGCCTTAGTATATTATGGGCATTATTGACTGAGCAGTATCTTCCAGAAAGCTGTTTTATGCATCTACCACCTGTTTTGTGAAAAGAAACATCCTCATATTACACCATTTGTATACATTATGTTGCCGTTTTCTTTTGCATCTGTTTTATGAAAGAGTCATTCTACTGGGCTGTGATTACTCTGAGATGTTTTAAAGTTTTTTTTAACTAGATTAAAATAAATTAGGTAGAGCCTTTGTAAATAAACTGCTGGTCATTTGCATATCAGAGCCATAAAAATGTATTCTGACAGTGAATGTGAGGTGGGAAAACTGTGAGAATTGTATTACATGCAGCCCTGACTAACAGACGTTAATACTTGGCTTATAGACCGAGTTTGACGAGAAGGATCTGCGGAAAGAGATAAGCTACGCCATCAAAAACATCCACGGCATCAGGTGAGAAATATTTATTTATTCATTTATTTATTTTATTTGCATTTGTTTACCTAGAAGGTCCACTGGTCCAAGGTGAGCCCATTTACAGTAGAGGCCTGGGAGAAATATAGTTCTTTTATATAAATATTAAGCCATTTGGTTACAAACATGGTTCAGAGCCAACACAGTAGCACACACCTTTGATTATGGAGTTACTTATAAGGCCTGTACTTGCTTTGTTTCGTAACATAACTGCAGAGTGATCCTTTTTCTCTGATATTGTTTAAAAGCTGGGAAGGACTAGAATGCATTGATGCCACACTGGCCAGTGTAAGTTTTCTGAAGCAGGCTCAAAATGTCTGGGACAAACAGCTGAGTTTATCTAAGATATTCACTGAAAATGACCCGCAGTACTAGGTATATGAGGCATTGGGGGGCTTACAAGTACTAGTGGTTATTTCCATTTGCAATTGCTTAACAACCCAGTGATGTGCCCGATACATCATTTGAGGTAGAGGCAAGTCACTGTCAGAGACACTCCAGAAACAAAGATTATAGGCAGTATAAAGGAAGACTTATCTTATGATTGGTCAAACTGCTTCATTCATTGCCATTTTGCCAAACACAGTTGGTCAAAATAACAGTTTTAAAAAACTGACATACAGAGGAATAACTGTTAACATATCATCAACATTGTTTGTACAATCTCTAAATATGCTAAGGTGACTGCCTTCCCTTGGTCAGCAGTTAGCGTAATGTAGCCCTCATGGGTAAGGCTAAGCTCAGGTCTTTTAGTCATTTAATTTATTGCAATAAAGAGTTGATGCTTTTTCACCTTCGTGGATTCTCTGAAAAAAAAATATAAAGAAAATATGTTTCACAAGCAATAATATAGATATCTTTAATTACTGATATAACATTCTTCTAATTTTCTGTGTTTATTACTTCTGTCAGAGTATTTTGGTTGTACAATTATCATCTTATCACAGTTTTGTATAAGTTGAGAGTGTTTGAAAGTGGTTTTGGTGCTTGATTTGTCTCCTGAGTCTTGCCCAATGACTCTCCTTCCTTGGACCTATTCACTAGGCCAACTCCACTGGCATACAGAAGTAAAGCCCTGACTGTGACCCCTGGTGACCAAAGCTTAAATGTCATTTCAGGCGCCTGTTGTAGCTTGCGTGAGAGAGGAGCAGAGTTATGCAGCTGTGTCGCCTTGCATCTGCTCAGTAAGAGGGTGTAGGTGCACATACCCAGGGCACATGTTCCCATGGTTAAATAACTAATGGAGACAATAGACCTCAGAGGAGAACTGACTTCAAGGGGAAGGAGGGCCCTCCTGAATGCTTACGTGATTTGCAGATGCTAATGACACACTGTCACTGATGCTTATTGTATACCTAACCCTGGACATGTTACTAGGCACGTGCTAGGGGTTAGGCCATAAGAAAACAATCAAAATGACCCCTGATGACTTCCTAAATGATGGCCCTTCTTGGTCTGCTGTTGCACTGGTATACTGAGAATGAATGAGCCAGTTGTTGGCCAAGAGAGGTTCTGATAGTAGACAGATAGCAAGGGCAAAATGCTGTAAATAATGTGCCCACTCATGCCTTTCTGATGGGAATCAGGCACCTTCCAGCCAGTGTGAGAGATCTGTAGCCCGTTGATTCTCAGGCTGGAGGGCTTAATCAGCTCCTTCATTTTCTCGTGAGGTGAGAATCTGACAGTAAAGAGTAGCCCAGTCTGTCAGACCCAGTGGATTCCCCTTCTAGACCTCAGAGCTCCTAACCTCTGCAGCAGCTGTCTTGAACTCCACTGTGAATTCCTATCACAGACAGCATGTGTGTTTACACACACGTCATCCCCAACTTTAGTGTATTTTGCAACACTAGGAAGCATGTGCTTTGCTGGCCCATTATTCATGGATTCAGTGTCCAGTGCTCCCTCTAGGTGTCACCCAAACAGTGAGATAGAGCCACTTTTCTCTCTGTCCAGGATGTGTGCCATTGATGGCTGCTATCTGCCATCCTTCCCAGCTTGTCCCTTCTCGGTCATCTCTGTTACAGTCAGGACAAGACTGTTTTGTTGCTTAAAAATAGTAGTTTGGAGAATAGTAATACTGCCACAATGTACATTGTTTCTTTTTTAATTCATTATTTTGCCCAGAGTGCCTGCATTTGTCCTCCAGTTATTCCCCAACTACTGCCAGAGAGGCAAGGCTATCTTCATCCATTTGTTCCTTCCTGCCTGTAGTGTGAAAGCCTTCAAAGAGGAACATCATTCAGACAGACGTGAAGGGCATTTTTAATTCTGCCCTAATTCCACACCCTACTCCAGCTGACAGGCTAGGCTGCATTACTGGCCCTTGAATGTTCCTACTTCCATCCATACCTTGCTTGGCATGTGCATTCCTGTTGTTACCCAAGTGCCCCTGGTGACTCTTGTTTTAACATGCAGCCTCCATAGCAGTGAACCTAGATATGTTTTTCATGACAAGCTGGATGAAACAGAATCAGCTGCTCACTTCTACCCCCCTTCCTACCCAGCATCCTTGGCCAACTATTCTGGGTCATTGGGCTTTATGTCATGGTGCTAGTGAGCTGATTAAAAGTGTACTTCAATTTTAATTCCATCAAAGGTGAAGCTGTTATGTTCAAAACATGAAAAAAAAACAAAACCAGCTGAATAGGAAAACTCAGAACTTATTTAATAGTCACAAAATAAAAACAATAAAGTAAGAAGAATCCAGTTAGCGCTTTTGTCTCTAACCTTTTTTTCGAAGCACCTTTACTGAATTATCACTAGTGACATAGGCAAATTTACACTCATATATAAGTAATCAAACTATATTAACATAACACACATTATACTTCACATATATTGTGATATATCATATATCCTAAGCAATATTACATAAATTATTCAATTCCTGTCTTTTTTTAAACAAAAAGCATCTTTATTAAACCATCACTTACTACACAGGAAATCACACATGTATATAAATGAAAACAGATCACACCGACACAATCCTAGTCACAAGCATTTTGCATTTTACATCACAAACCATACTAATGGACTTCCAGTTGAAAACATTATACATCACTTATAATCTACCCAATCATTTTCAGTAAAACAATACATAGCTCATTTAAGTCCTGCCTTCTTTTAAACCTCATTCCTCCCCTGGATGTATTGCTCCCACAATTCCCATTTTTCCTATGTAGTTTGCTCGTACCATTTTTAAAGATCTCAGTTCCAGTTGTTTTATCTCTGTTACTATATTCACTACTTCCAGTAAAGTTGGTTTAGATTTTTATTTCCATTTTATAATAATTGCTTTTTTTTCAGCCAACATTATTAGACACAACAAGGTCTTTCCATGTCTAGGCAGTTTCGATTCTGTATCATTTCATCTCTAACCTTGAGACTTCTTCAGACTGAATACATTTGGCTTCACCAAGCATTTATATAATACCTAGTCATGTGATTAAAATAGTTTAGTGCTGTAACCCTTTGTGTTTCAGGTAAGCAACAGAATCTTCTCTGTTTAACCCTGGTGGATAACAAGCATTAAGTTTAACTTGCCATAAATATTCTTTCCACCCTAATTCTTCCTCAGCATCAAACTTATTATCATATCTTGCAACATAACCTAATACAATAATTTTAAAATCCACTTTACATTTGGATGAAATATAATGCTTGCTTAAACCATTTTTGTCATTAGCATCTGTATTGCATGTTTTTACAAGAGAGTATATGAGCTCAGATATACAATATCAGCTGGTAATGACTAGGTATTATATAAGTGCTTGGTGATGCTAAATGTATTCAGTCTGAAGAAGTCTCAAAGTTAAAGACGAAAGAGCTAACTGGATATTTGTTGTTTTGTTTTTATTTTTTGACTATTAAATAAGTTCTTGGTTTTCCTATTCAGCTGTTTTTCTTGTTTTTGCACATAGTTCTGATTTACTTATTTGTAATATCAGTGACATCTGTGGCTTAGTAGGTTTGTAATTTGTGAATTGTGTGGCTTTAGAATTCTACCACAGTAATCAGCACTCTGTAATTTGTTTTAGTCAGAAAACAGTTACTTTTGAAAGTCACGTTGCACTGTATCTTTTTGTGTTAAAAGCTGTTTTTTTCTGCTTATTCACTCATTTCCTGTACTTTTCTCTTTGTATGCTGTAGACAACAAAATGAGCTTATTCATTCCAGAGAAGGTGTGCGATTCTGATTAACACTCCCCATTGAAACAATAGTGCATCCTGAGTTACTTTTCAGAATTTGTATTTTTGAATTCATACTTTAACGAAATGTTCATAACCCCCAGAACTTTAAAAGGCAGACAAAAAATAAAATCAGGAAAACTGTTCAGCACACATATATCTTTGCAGCAGTATGAATACTGTCCCTGCATCTGTGAAGCCTGATTTTTATAATTGAGAACAACCTTGGATTTTATGTATATTCTTTGCATATTCATTAAAATGTAACAATACCGCAGTAACCATGGCACGTAACCACACATTGCCTGTGGGTGATTTGTTTTTACAGATGTTAACTTCCAAATTAAGTCTGAACCAGGCTTGTGCCTTGCTTGGTCATTAGGGATACTTACTTATACAAAGAGATATGAAAAATGTATTTTTGATAATGTGATAAATAAGCAAAAATGTATATTTCGTCACCTTTACTAGACAGAGTTCATGTTTAAGTGGGCAGTTTTCCCACAGTAATGTCAGCTTCGAAAGTAATGGTTAAGCTCAACATTGCTGTGTTCCTTTTCCATAAATATAATCAAAAATATGAAAAATATATAATTTTCATAAGCTGACCAACCAATGGCAGTAGCTGTCCAGATTTGCATCGGTCTCATGACTTGGGGAAAAAATCAAACGTGCTGTTGCCAGCTTCAGAAAGAAGCATTATCCATCATGTTGCCATGTTCCTTTCCAGAGATATGAACAGAAATATAAACATATCATAGTTGTCATAATCTGATAAATAAACTGTTATGTATACAGGTGTGATAGACATTTTAAGTGTGCGTAGGGAACTAATTGTGACTGTTATTGTTTGCATGTGTGTGTGTGCTTTTGCTCCATATTCACTCTTACACGTTTCTAAATCACTAGCTATCTCCATAGCACTACAAGAGCAGAATAAGAAAGCACTGTTATCACTACAGAGCTAAGTGCTCTAAATACCCCAGTGCATTATTCCTTCTTGAGCTCTTGAGAACTGTGATTACGAAACCATGGATGGCTGGAATCGGTGACAAGTATTCTGAAACTTTGTTAGATTTATTAATTAAACTTGTCAAGAACACTTTACAGAAGCTGAGGAGTTTAACAGTTTCAAGAAGCCCAGTTTGTACTACCTTTTTCTAGCACTTTACTACGTAACAACTGTCTGCGGAATGCAATAGAGAAGCTTAATTCCTATAATGAGACAGTAAAAGAAGAGAAACTGCTGCTGGATTAAATGAACACTTAGTATTAAACAGTGTTGAAATAAGGGTGAATGGTTTACGTTTCTAGTTACAACATGTCATTTTTGATCATCTAAATGAAGTCTGTGAATATTCCACATTTGAAATTCTTTAGATTCTGTAATGACACAGTACTAGGACTATTTATTTGTTAGTATAAAGGAAGTGAGCTAGTTTAATTAATGTGATTGCCTTAGAAAGCCATCTGTTTCTTATGTTTTCTCCTCCTTGCAAAGAGTGAACCTGAACACAGATGACTGTGTGTTCTGTGTGCACAGTGGCTGTCAATTCTCTGTTTGGTTTATATATTTTCTGTTAATAACTGTCATTAATCTTTGGACATGAAGTGATGGATGCTCTGCTTCTGTATGATTTGCTTGTTTGTTGTGAAACAACAAGTTTAGGATTAGGGATTTGTGTGATGAAGCAGCTGGGATACAAAACCTTGATAGCAGATATACCCAACGTGCTCATATCTAAGCCACATGCAGTCCGTTACGTAGGGATGTGCATGGTAGCATACATATTCCTGTGGTATAGGCACTACCACTGTGGAGGAAAATGCAAGGACTCTGGTTGAACGGTGACCCCTCATGGACCATCCATTTACTTTTCACTAGTAATAGGAGACAGTGGGGATGAATACCGCAGTGATTGAGAGGGGCTGGGAACTTTACATCTCCTCTCCATACTTGGCCACAGGATTATTTAAAAAAAAGAAAAACAGTTCACACCAAGAAAATTTAGAGATGTATGACATTGGTCTTTGTCATGTCTACAGGTGTTTCTGAGCAAATTAGTTGTGCACAGACAACCTAGGAGGGAAAAACACGTTGGCAGTGAAAGTTTGGTTCTAAGATAAAAGAAGGAAACCAAGAAATGTATTAATAAAATAATAAAATAAATTAAATTGCAAATATGGAATCTTAATAAAAGTATTCACCTAGGGTCAAACTAAAGATTTTCTAAAACAAAGCACTCTTGTGTCCTGTAAGCCAAGTGAACCAGCTGAAATAAAAAAATCATGGGAAAGACAAGCAAACTAAAACAAAAGGATCACAAATCAAGGAAAACGGAAAGCCATTACAGCTGTACCTTAGTGGCAACTGTAGTATACAAAACAGTGCTGCAAAGATATGTATTGTGCAAAAGCCACAACATAGCGCTCAAATGAGCAGAACATTCACACCATAAGATTCTGAAGTCAGCAGAAAATCCACAGCACAAGATTCCAATGTCAGCAGAAAATCACACCGCATGATTCTGGTTGTGCTCTTCATTACAGCTTTTAAAATTGTGTTTGTTATGTTTATTCCAAAACAGAAAATCAAAAGCACAGCAAAACTCTTCAGCACTCCACAGCTTTCTGCTGATTTTGACAAGAGGGCAGCATGTATGGCAGAGATTCTGTCAGAGTTACAGCTAAGGGCAGCTGATGACCGTAACCTCCCATAAACAGAATGAATTGGATTTGTCAGCTCACAGTACTGGCCTGTTACTGCAAAACAATGTCACCACTAGTTACTTAATATGCTCGGTCAGCTCATTTTTTCTGGACTTTTGGGGTGGACAGCTGGTGTTGCGCTAGTCCTGAGTGCTGCTGCACTCCTTCTGCACTGATGTCCTGTTTGGTTGATCTCCAGGCCCACTGTTTGATGGTCTTCCATCCTCCAGTGATGTCTCACCATCTGCTGTTGAAATATACAGCCTAGGAACAAAAGACCAGTGAGGTCATAGGGCAGAAGTGCCGTGTTAGTGGCAGATTGGATTCCGTAGCCCCAATTGGTTACAATCACTAATGTCACCTGGGGGGGGGGGGTACTGAAAGCATTTTGGGCACTGCCAGAGTGAATTACAGTTAAACAGCAACAATTCTGACAACATTTTTTTTCTATTTCTTTCTCACCCTAGCTATCATCAAACCTCATGCCGGTGAATTCACATTGGACTGAAGGTCAGTCTTTACCTAGGAGTGGGACATCTTTCCCTCGGATCCCGTGGGTGTGCTATGTGAAGGGTCATCATTCAAGCTAGCTTTGGGGAATTTGTACTGTCACCGGCATCCTAGGTGTAAGTGCATTTTGTATGAACGGCCCAAAACCCACCCCTTGGTTGGTGATGTGGGCACCTACATTACCATAGCGGCCATTAATGTTCAACTAACAGCTCGTCATGACTCCTCTGTGCATGTCCATCATAGACACCTGTCACCAGCTTGGGTAGGCACAGCAGTGCCCACCTGTATAATGGCCCCCACCTGTTTACTGGGCCCACAGTCACCAAAAGGGATTATATCCGGGAACAACAGCATAAGACCAGCCAGGACTTTCTTTCAACCCACCCCCCGGGTGGCATGGCCTTCCTCCCTTGCTTTACCATTAGGTACCTGATCTACTAATCAAACCCAGGTCACCTGGGCCATAGTCAGGGCTTTATCAATATATGTATGGCTAAAAAAATTACATTTTTCACTACTTAACTTTTCAAACTGCCATTCCTATGCTGCGGATTACTTGGAATTGTCATTATGGAAGCCAAGAAAATGAGTGGCAACTGTACACCTTAGCAATACACAGTGGAGCATAGTAATAGAAGTAACTGTACACAGTAACAATACACAGTAGAAAATAGAATAGAACTACACACACAGTAACAGTATTCATTGGAGCATAGTAATAGAAGTAACTGCACACAGTAACAATACACAGTGGAGCATAGTAATAGAAGTAACTGCACACAGTAACAATACACAGTGGAGCATAGTAATAGAAGTAACTGCACACAGTAACAATACACAGTGGAACATAGTAATAGAAGTAACTGCATACAGTAACAATACACTGTGGAGCAATGTAATAGTAGTTACTCGAAGTAGGAAGGAATCATGGGACATAGCAAAAACTTGCAATTAAGGTAGTGGAAGATGGTTCAAATGGGAAAAGGATTAAATGTAATATAAAAAGCATTTTAGCAGTTACAGTTAACACAAATCATGGTAAGTCAGTGAAAAAGAAAGACTAACAATGTCTCTGTCTATTTTGAAAGAGGGTTTATGTATAAAATGTAAGATATTTCAACAGCTAACACTTTATACCCCAAAACACTAAAATCTTCCTAGGAGGAGACATTCACCTTAGTCGTGGCCCTGCCTGTCACAACCAACATCAAGGCAATTCTCTTTTACGCACTACTCTAACCCCACAATACGCACTACTCTAACCCCACAATACGCACTACTCTAACCCCACAATACGCACTACTCTAACCCCACAATACGCACTACTCTAACCCCACAATACGCACTACTCTAACCCCACAATACACACTACTCTAACCCCACAATACGCACTACTCTAACCCCACAATATGCACTACTCTAACCCCGCAATGAGCTACCCACAACCCTGGTAATCTAGCTTTTTCTACCATAAATATTAGAAGCATAAGAAATAAAACTGTTGACCTACATGCCTGGATTACCCAGTACAAGCTTGATACTCTCACTGTAACTGAAACTTGGCATAAACCCAGCATAAATGACTGCAGAATTACCCCCCCAGTTATAATATCATCCATAATGACCATACAAAGAGGAAGGGTGATGGCATTGCTTTAATATTTCCCAACAGCTACCACATTTCCCCTTACAACAAGCAAATACCAAAATTAAGTTTAGCAGAGATTCTTATTACTTTCTTGAAAATAAATAGTTATGTATTATTGTCCTTTACATTGCCACTGGTGACAATACAGTTTCCGTGGAAGATATCCAACATTAAATATCCATGACAATTCCATAATTAAAAATACTCCTAGGTGATGCCAATATCAATTGGTTGGGTGTAACCACTAACTCCCCTACATCTAGAATGAACTTATATAGTTGCACATAACTAATTTATAGCCCTACGCATTATAACAGGACATCAAGTTCCATATTAGACTGTAGCCTAGTATCATACCCCAGTAAATTCACCACCACAGGTAAAATGTCAGATTTGCTAAGTGAACATCTCCCAGTCTACACAACTAGACATCTCACAGATCCACCTAAACAGCATATTTATAAAACAACCTAAAAAATGCCCAAGTTTAACACAGAAATATTCATTACTACCCTATCATCTACTAATTGGAACACCCTAAAAATCCTCCCCTTAGATGATGCTGTAAATTAATTCAGTACAACTTTCCTAAATATCCTAAATAACCTTGCTCCACATAGAAGGAAGAGACTACAAACAAATAATGCACTTTGTCTATCCAGAAAGAGGAATGCTAATTCAGGATTGTGACAGTGTAAAGTATTGCCAGCTATGCCAGGAGAAGTAAGGCAGTGGATGTGTAACATATGCCAGCATAGCTGGGCGGTGTCCCCTCTCTAACTGTAATCCTAGAAGCTAACTTTATTCCAGCCCTCATCTGTAACATTTGTTCTCTACCCTCAACTCGTGTTCCCCTACTTTGACTTACAAATGGCAACATTAGACCCTCAAGTGTACCTGTACCTCCTTATATCTAAAACCCATGCAGAGACTCTAAACTACTTTTCCTCTTCTTAGACAAACTTGTATTTAATTATAACCCATACACTATTAAATTCTCTTATATAGTAGAACTTTAGTAACTTTTAAGTATTACATATAGTAATTTTGCTATATTTGGAGCTTATCTCCACATGAAAGCTATTAGTGTAAGTAGTGAATCTTTATTTTGTAATTTCTATTTTTGTAATTTTTATTTTCTAATTTCTATTTTGTAATTTTATTATGTTTGGAGCAAGCTTGTCTCACTGGGCCTCTACTGTAAATGGACATGTATCCAGCTAGACTAGCCCAATCAACAAATGTAAAATAAAATAAATAAATAAATAAATTATATGTCATTTGTATATCAAAACCATTTGTACAGATGCTTGTGTTGAAAATGTATTTGTAAAGCTGCTTTGGGCCCTCTTCACCTGCAGGACTCCTGTGCTATTTGTCACTCCTTCAGCCAGAGAGTCCTGCAGGAGAGACGCAATAAGTTGATTCTCAGGGTCTTCTTAAGCCGGAGGGCTCTCCGGCTAAGTCGGCTCCACAAAATCAACCAAAACTGCCAAGGCCCAGGCTTCTGTTTCTAAGCCTGCGGCCTCGGCTCCGACTTCGTATAGAGTCGAGATCGCTCGGCTGGAGCGATTCTGAATCCACAGCTTTCGGCGCGATGGCTATCGGTGCGAATCTGCTGACCACTGTGGTGTCGGCTCGATCGGCTCCGACCCCCACGTGGCACGGGCATCGGCATCGTGTCGCCCGATCGGCTCCGACACCCATGTGGCACAGGCATCGGTGTCGGCTCGATCGGCTCCGACACCGTTATTTTAGCTGTATCGGCTCCGGCTGGAGCCGATACATCGAACGTTCTGCCGGCTCCGAGAAATCGGTGCCGACAGGATCAGTAGTATCGGCTCGATGGCCCATTCAGGAAGAGGTCGAGGTCTCCTTCCTTGGAGCCGATACTTCGGCTCCGCCGCCTCTTCTATCGGAGCGGAGCCATCGGAGCCGATCTTCAAGGTCATCCAGATTGTCAGATCATGACCTAGAGAGAGTGGTCAGTAGATTGCTCAAGTCACAGGTACTGGCCCAAATGCTACACAGTCCGTCTCAGCAGGCGACTGTTGGTCCACACCCGTTACAGTTCCTCCTTCGACTCTACCCCAGAGTTTGGGTTGGAGTCTTCGGGCATGGTTACTGCTTGGCTGGAGGGCGGATACCTCCTTCTGTCCCTTCAGCCCCTACTCTTATCTCCTCTTCCTTAGAGGGATTCGGTGGTCGGGCTTCCATGGTCTCCTCCGAGGGGTGAGTGGCATCGGACCCTTGTCCGAGCCCGCTCTTCCCTTGGAGCCTCGGCCTTGGTGAGCTCGGCTCCGACATCTGCCTCGGAGACTTCCCTTCGGTGGCCCCTGGGTTCCTAGCTCTTGGAGCGGGTTCTCTCGGACCTGCCTGGGAGGGGAGCATTCGAGGTGATGAAGAGTGTACTGGCCACTGGTATCAGTCAGCAGTCTCTTCCCGTAGCTCCTCCCTCTATTGTACCTGTTGACATCTCTGCCACTTCTCTTGCTATAGGACCCAGAGATCCTCCGCCTCAGGTTTCCCCATTGGGAATTTCCCCTCTTCCGAGGATTCTCCTGATGTTTCGGGAGATCCTCCTAGGAAGAGGACTTGTAAGAGGAAGCATGTAGACTCCCTGAGTCTGTCACTTTGGATACTGACTTTGATGAGTCAGAGGGATCCCCTAGATCCCCTCTGAGGATGTCTCCTTCTCAGACATCCTAGAACTTCTGAAACAGAGGGAAACTGGCCCACCAACAATCCCTCTGAGGATGAGTCAGTATACCTAGAGGCGTTTGGATCTCGGCCCTCCACCTCCTGGGTGTCTCCACCTTCGACCCCCTTATGCAGGTTATTGCACGAAGGCGTGGACAGCTCCTGACTCTGTAGAGCCAGTCCCTAGGAGGCCTTCTAAATTTATCACTGCCCCTAGTGACAAACAATTCCTTACCAAGGGTGTCCCGCTGATGCCATGGTGGTGGCTGCGGCCACCAAAAGGAACTTGCAGATCCTTCCGTGCCCGTCCATCCTCCTAATAAGGACTCTAGGACCATGGATAGGTACGGCAAGCGGATGTTTTCCTCAGCGACCTTTGCTATGCTCGCTGAATTATCTTTGTCACTTCACCAGACTCCAGAGAGATATCCTGAAGGAGCTGGGAGAAGTAGTTCAGGATCCTACAGCTGCAGGGGCTCAAGAAAAGATTGCTTCAGCTAGGAACCCTCAATTCCATTGCTAACTCCTCCATGCGGCTAATATCTTATGCTGCGGATGGGCGAGTAGAGCCGCAGGCACAGGTGTGGCTCTTAGGCGCCAAGCCTGGATGCGGCTATGTGATTTTATGGATCCCTTTAAGGCATCCTTCACAAATTCTCCCTTTGATGGGTCAGCTTTGTTTGGCCCTCAGGTGAAGGAGACCTTGACCAGGTGTGAGCAGGACGGCAAGACTCTTTCTGCTGTTGGAGTCCGTTTTTCCACCCCTTCTAGGCCTTATCCCAAAGGACAGAAGGGTGGGAAGATGTGGTTCAGTAAATCCCAAGGAGTCACGCCGGATTCACGTGGTCAGTTTATCCCTAGAGGCAGAGGGGTAACAACAACAGACGCCGCTCTAGAGGCAGGCGGGTCCGAAGAACCAGGGCAACAGGGAGTCTCTTCCTGAGAAGCCTTTTCAGCATCCCTGAGGTGTTGCCCGGCTGTCCCTCCTTGGAGGCAGTCGGGGGAAGATTATCACTGTACCCAGAAGCCTGGAATTCCCTCACTCAAGACAGATGGGTACAGTCGATCATATCCAAGGGTTACATAATTCCTTTCGAGGAAAGTCCCTTCCCCTCAAGTTCCCTTCCAGATATACCACCCGGTCTAAGGGAAATTGCAGAGTTAGAAATCGCAAAACTACTGCAAAAAAGAGCCATTCAGCCAGTTACAATAGACCATTCAGAGCCGGAATCTACTCAAGGTTCTTTTGGTCCCCAAAAGACGGGAGACTGGAGACCAATATTGGATCTCAGCAGACTCAACAAGTCTGTCAGGAAGACAAGATTCCGAATGGTCACTCTTCAGTCAATTCTGCCCTTCTTACAGAAGGACAACTGGATGTGCTCAATAGATCTTCAGGATGCGTACTATCACATCAAAATTCACAGACGCTCCAGGAGATTTCTCCGCTTCGGCTGGGGTCCAGTCATTTCCAGTTCAGAGCCCTGCCCTTTGGTCTCACTACAGCCCCAGAGTGTTCACCAAATGCATGGCAGTGGTCACGGCTCACCTGAGGCGTCAAGGATTCCAGGTGTTTCCGATCTCGACGACTGGCTCCTGTCAGCCACCACCAGGCATCAGCTTATACAAGCCAGGGATTACACAATAGACCTTTGTTCTCATTTGGGCATCTCAGTCAACTTGAAAAGTCATCCTTATCGCCCTGCCAGTCTATTACCTTCATAGGCAAACTTAAACACTGTTCGGATGTCAGCTACCCTTACAGAACAAAGAGTTTCAGACATTCAGACTCATGTCAGGATCATTCTGGCCAGCAAGAAAGTACAGGCCAGAATGGTTCTAAAGGTATTAGGTCTCATGGCTGCGGCCATCACTCTTCTTCCCCTGGCTCGATTCTACATGCGCCTCCTTCAGTGGATGCTGTTCACACAGTGGTCATACCAGCAGCTCCCAATGCGTCACCAGATTCTGGTGACACAAACATGCAAAGAACATCTTGCTTGGTGGATCACATCGTCTCAGGTTCACCAAGGCAGATGCTTTGTACCTCCGTCCCCGATAGCCACTGTCACCACGGATGCCTCCTGATCGGGTGGGGGGTCATAATCAGGCAAGGAGGGTTAATGGGGCGTGGCAACCGTTCGAGTACCATCTGCACATAAATGTCCTGGAGATGAGAGCAGTGCTTTTAATGTTGCAAGCCCTCAACGACTTTCTTCCCGTAGGGACAATTGCAGTCCACACAGACAACATGTCTGTAGTTTGGTATATCAACAAACAGGGCGGAACCAAGTCCTACCCCTTGTGTCGAGAAGCGCTCAGACTATGGCAATGGGCGATCTCCTCTCATCGGTTTCTGGTAGCAACGCATATCCCTGGGAAAACCAACATTATAGCGGACAGATTGAGCAGAGCTATTCTCATGCCTCACGAGTGGTCTCTCAAGCAATCCATAGCGGAAGAGATTTTTCTGGAATGGGGTCGTCCATGTTGCGATCTTTTTGCTACTCCCCAAAACAGCAAATGTCCAGACTTCTTCAGCCTCTTCCCTCTATCAGGCCATCCCCCCAGAGACGCTCTGACCCAGGATTGGCCCCAGGGACTTCTTTATGCCTTCCCTCCATTTCCTCTGATCCCTCAGGTGATCCAGAAAGCTACCGCTTTGAGAGCCAAATTGATACCCATTGACTTTACTGGCCTCGACAAGTTTGGTTCCCGTTCCTCCATCGTCACCTTTTGGTGCAGCCGTGGCATCTGGACCCAGTGCCAGATCTTCTGATTCACCAATCTGGTCAGCTGCACCGGTCAATCCCCTCTCTCAACCTCACAGCATGGTTGCTCCACTTCCTTCCTTAGCCAGGCTTCCTTTGATCTCTAACCCAGTTAGAGACATCATAGTAGCTTCACTAAAATCCTCTACCAGGAGGATTTACACAAGCAAATGGAAACGTTTCTCTTATTGGGCTAAGGCCCAAAATATTGATCCTTTTACTGCCCCTGTTCAGGCAGTTCTGGACTTCTTAGCAGAGATTTTTCATGCAGGCTCCTCTTCTTCCACAGTCAGAGTTCAGTTGGCTGCTATTTCTAATTTTCATGTCGGGATAGCAGATCATAATATTATGTCCCATAGGCTCTGCAGGGCCTTCTTGAAAGGAATTTTCCTACTAAAGCCTCCAATCAGGAATCCTCCTCCTCAGTGGGATCTAAATTTAGTGCTGACATCCTTGATTCTTCCCCTTCGAGCCAGCTGTTTCTTGTTCCTGAAATATCTTTCTTGGAAAACTTTATTCCTAGTGGCTATTACATCTGCCAGGAGGGTGTCTGAACTTCATGCTCTTCGGTTCGACCCCTATTTGATTTTCACAAAGACAGAGTATCTTTGAGAACTAATCCATCATTTTTACCTAAGGTCGCTTCAAAAACAATCTGAATCAATCCATTGATCTCCTGTATTTTTTCCTAACTATTCAGATAGAGCTGAACAAAAGCTACATTATCTTGGCGTCCACCGTCAGCTTAGATATTATTTGGACAGAACAAAAAATTTAGGAAATCTGATCAACTTTTGTTTCCTATGCGGATAATAAAAGGCCTTCCTGTTTCTAAAGTGACTTTGTCCAGATGGCTTTCTTCGGTCATCACTGAAATTTATACGATCAGGGGAAAACAGCTGTGCTCAAAACCTAAAGCACATTCAACTAGGAGTTTAGCTACTTCTACAGCTTTTCAAGCTAGACTGCCTTTGGACACTATTTGTGCAGCGCCACTTGGGCCACTCCTCACACTTTTGTTTCCCATTACAAATTGGACTTGGCCTCCAGGGACAGAGCCAGTTTTGGCTCTACAGTCCTCAAGAGTTTGTTCCATTGAGCCACCCAGGATAGAGGTGCTAGGACGCTTGGTCCCATCAAGCAAGAATGAAGGCGAGATTGACAACTTAACATTAAGAAGTTATGTACCTACCATAACGTTCCATGTTAGTTGTCTTCTCGCCTTCTTTCTTCGACCCTCCCTCCTTCCCCTGGCCTGGCCAGACCTTGTATAAGAAACTATTATGCTAAAGACCATTCAAACCTGGTCCTTTTTCCATCTGTAAGTTTCTTCTTCCTTTGGGAAGTATTTTATGCTTGGTGTTATTGCCCTTTGTCAACAAACGAGATCTGGGTACTTCCTGCCTTGCATCATGGGATATGGGGCTGCCTCGAGCTGGTAAAAGGAGTTCTCGAGCTAAAGCAAGTGCCGAGTCGGAGCCGAGGATCGGCTCCGAACCCATCAAGCAAGAAAGAAGGCGAGAGAAGACAACTAACATGGAACGTTATGGTAGGTACATAACTTCTTATTATGTATTATTGTCCTTTACATTGCCACTGGTGACAATACAGTTTCCATGGAAGATATCCAACATTAAATATCCATAACAATTCCATAATTAAAAATACTCCTACGTGATGCCGATAACAATTGGTTGGGTGTAACCTCTAACTCCCCTACATCTAGAATGAACTTATATAGTTGCACACAACTAATTTATAGCCCTACACATTATAACAGGACGTCAAGTTCCATATTAGACTGTAGCCTAGTATCATACCCCAGCAAATTCACCACCACAGGTAAAATGTCAGATTTTCTAAGTGAACATCTCCCAGTCTACACAACTAGACATCTCACAGATCCACCTAAACAGCATATTTATAAAACAACCTACAAAATGCCCAAGTTTAACACAGAAATATTCATTACTACCCTATCATGTACTAATTGGAACACCCTAAAAATCCTCCCCTTAGATGATGCTGTAAATTAATTCAGTACAACTTTCCTAAATATCCTAAATAACCTTGCTCCACATAGAAGGAAGAGACTACAAACAAATAATGCACTTTGTCTATCCAGAAAGAGGAATGCTAATTCAGGATTGTGACAGTGTAAAGTATTGCCAGCTATGCCAGGAGAAGTAAGGCAGTGGATGTGTAACATATGCCAGCATAGCTGGGCAGTGTCCCCTCTCTAACTGTAATCCTAGAAGCTAACTTTATTCCAACCCTCATGTGTAACATTTGTTCTCTACCCTCAACTCGTGTTCCCCTACTTTGACTTACAAATGGCAACATTAGACCCTCAAGTGTACCTGTACCTCCTTATATCTAAAACCCATGCAGAGACTCTAAACTACTTTTCCTCTTCTTAGACAAACTTTGTATTTAATTATAACCCATACACTATTAAATTCTCTTATATAGTAGAACTTTAGTAACTTTTAAGTATTACATATAGTAATTTTGCTATATTTGGAGCTTATCTCCACATGAAAGCTATTAGTGTAAGTAGTGAATCTTTATTTTGTAATTTCTATTTTTGTAATTTTTATTTTCTAATTTCTATTTTGTAATTTTATTATGTTTGGAGCAAGCTTGTCTCCCTGGGCCTCTACTGTAAATGGACATGTATCCAGCTAGACTAGCCCAATCAACAAATGTAAAATAAAATAAATAAATAAATAAATTATATGTCATTTGTATATCAAAACCATTTGTACAGATGCTTGTGTTGAAAAATGTATTTGTAAAGCTGCTTTTGTTAAAAATGTACCAACAGTGGGTCCTGCTGGACAGAAAAGAAATACACCTGTATATCAGACTGTATTATAACTGTTGAAATCAATATATTGTAACAGAGGATACTGGAAGAGAAGAGGTTAATCTTAGTCCATCTAACTTTGAAAAATAGTCTGAAATTAAATTACTTGGTTTAGATCATAAAGATTGTATCTCACATTTCTGACTGCAGCCAGAGACGAAATGTCTGTGAGAAGCCTGGCTTAGTATCTCTGCAGAAAGAATGGAAATGATAACATTGTTTTACAGCTTCCAGATGCTGCAACACATCTTAGCAAAGCTCTATGTGTGTGTATTTTGACACATATGTGTAAGATCCTGGCTCAAGTTTCTAGTGAAGGGGGTACTGTGGAAACCAGAGTCAGATGACCAGATATGATGCCATTCTACAGCCAGCTCTGAAATTATATTTAGATATTAGTTAGATATGTCACTTAGCTCTCAGCAATCTGTTTGTAAAACCTGACAAAGAAGGATCACACACCCACTTTATCTTTCTTTGCTCTAGTAAGTGAACTAGGGGACAGTAATTCTTTAGATCACTCAGGAAAATATAGTGAGATTAGTTAAGTATTGTTTTTCTATCTGTGTGAACCTTTCCATCTGTGTTATTTCTAATATTTCCCATGATTGAAACTTTGGTGTTTATTGTAAACAGATATTTAGTATTTTCATGTTCTTTTATTATTTATTAGCGCCTTCTGTGTGGAGTCTGCATGTCCTCCTCACGGCCGAGTGACATTTGAAAGACATGCGTAGAATGGGCGTGCCTTCGTTGAAGGTTGGGCATCGAGCTGGCACCTCGGCACTTGTAAAAAATCTACTGCCAGTCATTAGCGGACCAGAGTTCCGCTGTGGCAATCCCTAACCGGGAAAAGCCGAAAGAAAAACAACAACATTAAATATATATAAATGTTTCATTCTGGCTGGTCTTTTAGAGAATATTTTAACCTTTGAGAGTACTTATATTTATTTTGTGACACTGTGGCTACTCCTGAAAGCCTGGTATTAGTATTATTTTCACTAAGTATAATTGTGTACTCTGGTGAGAGCCTTAGAGTAGCTGGCTTTGTGGGTGTTATAGTGGCAGTGTATCTACCTTATAGCCTCGGAAAAGGTGGTAGAGCTAGTAAAGCTGTGCCAGCCTTCTTTCCCAGGCATATATGTGTGTGTGTGTGTGTGTGTGTGTGTGTGTGTGTGTGTGTGTGTGTGTGTGTGTGTGTGTGTGTGTGTGTGTGTGTGTGTGTGTGTGTGTGTGTGTGTGTGTGTGTGTGTGTGTGTGTGTGTGTGTGTGTGTGTGTGTGTGTGTGAAAAACCAAAGCTCAAAGAGAGTGCGTGTGTCAGTTACTTAAACAGGGACACTGAAAGCACTGATTTCATAGAGAAGGTGGTGGAGGCCTTGGCTTGTAACACCTGGCTAAGGACTTAACTCTATAGCTATGTCAGTGGGAAGTCTTATTTGGGGCCTGGAGAGAGAGAGAGAGGGAAACCCAGCCCCAGGACAGGAGTGTGTTCCCTGTGTGCTCTTAAAGGAAATTGTGCTTGGTGCAGAGAGCTGCATCTGGAAATACTGTGTGTATCTATTTTTGTTCCAAGTGAACGTCCCTCATCAGTGTCAGTGGTGAGGACTGAAGCTGCTTGATTACTGGCCCAGAGAAGACATGTTACAAGGATAGAGAAAAAGTGTGGAAAGAATGGCAAAAATATAAAACACAGCAATATCTCGAAAACCTGTGAATGATCCACAATTGTAATAAAACGAAAATAAATGAAGACAAAAACTATACCATAACAACTCTCAGAACAATAGTAAACACCACCCTAAAATATTCTGGTTAGCCATTAAACAAATCTTACATCCTGGCCAAAAACTCAATCCAAGCCCCTCTGCCAGTAACTCACCACTCAAAACTGCTATAGAATTCAGCTCTTATTTCTTGGATAGTATAGCATCCATAACTAAGGATTCTAGAGCATCCAATCCCAACCCTGCCCAACAGCCATGTATCACCACATCCACTTTTACCTTCAAACTTGTGTCCACATCTTCTTTAAAACTACTCTTAAACAAACTCAAACCATGCTGTACTCTATCTGATGACTTTCCAAGGCAGAAGCATTGCTATCCTGTCTCAGTTCTTATAAATGCGTCAGTCCAGGAATCCCGCATTCTGTCTATCAGGAAAAAAAAATCAGACCATTATCCCTGTATACAAAGGAGGACATTCAGCAGATATTACTAACATTAGACCTATAGCAATCTTATTACCCCTCTCCAAAATACTTGAAAAATATATCCACATACAATTGCTAAACTATCTCCTGGAGGAAGAACTTCTCTCCCCACACAACATCATTTCTGTCTCTCACACAGTACTAACACTGCACTTCTAACCTTTAAAGAAACTGTCAGTAAATCTAGAGCTAATGGCAAACTCGTCTCCTCCTTATTTCTAGACTTATCTAAAGCCTTAAACACAGTTTGTCACAGCAAACTTCTACTTCAGATGTCCTCACTAAGTCTATTTCATCCCACCCATTTTTGGTTCAAAAGCTACCTATCCAATAGGTATCAGTCAGTAAAATGGCACTCCACACTCCCTCCTTACCTCCCAGTCACCACCAATGTACCACAAGGTTCTATCCTTGATCCCTTCCTCTTCAACATTCTCACCAACACCTTCCGCACATCCGCACAACAGACCTTTTGTATATACAACAGTATTGGGATGACTCCACACTCATATTCATGTCATACAACCTGGCATATCTCCAAAAAAATTACCCAAGAAGCTTTAACAGCCTCTGAAACATGGCTTTGTAATTCACAACTCATGCTCAACCCCACCCCTCCCCAACAAAAAAACAAACTACATTTGTCGCCTAATCCCTCTGTCATGAAAAAACAAAATTTAAAATCCTCTCTCTTAATAATACAGCCATTGAAGTCACTTCTCACAGCAACTTATTGGGGATGATCGTGGATGAAAGTTTTAAATTTGACCTGCATATGCAAATGGCATAAAAATCAACAAAACCTAAGAGCCAAAAACTTTCTTACCAATGTAATTAAAACTACACTTGCCACTACTTACCTCTCTTTCTTACTACTTTATGGTGCTCCCATCCTTACTAACCTCCAGACATCAGAAAAATCAAAACTTGAATAATGCTATAATAAAGTGGCTAAATTCGCAGTAGGTACCCTTTACAGATCCCACTGAGCACTTATAAGCCTAAATTGGTTAGAACTACCTTGTCAGCTGACATAAACACAGCCTCTTTGTATCTACAAAATTATCCAGAGTCCGTCACTAAATAACATTCTACACAACTATGCTCCCACTCAGTCATCATGATCTAATGACCAAAAACTCCTCTCTGTCCACAGACCTATCAAATTTGCTGAGCATGGTCTGTACTCATACTATATTTCTAAGGGCTGGAACTCCTTGCCTGTAATTATCAGATCAATACCTGCCCTCCAGTCCTTTAAAACCATTCTAAAAGACTTCCTAGCCAAAATCTGTCTGTTTTCTTGCTCCACCCCTAGATAAACTATATCATTAAATACAAACAAGTACCAGTTCATACCTTACAATTCTATCCACTGACTCTCTTTCTAAATGTGCTATAACCCTGTTTTTTTTCTCTCACTTCCTATTGTAGTTCCTGTTTGTATTATACAAATGTACCTTTAATTTGTCTATAACATGGCTAAAATTTCTATAAATATTAAGTCATCTTCATATAAGTTGTATTTATTCTTAACAGATGTTTAACCATTAGCCAATGTTTTCACTTTATGTCTAATCTGGTATACTTATTTAAACTGTACCTATTTTTGTATTATTTTTCAAGACTGTAAAATTAAAATGTTTTTGCAATACTTTGGAGCTTTAAAAATGATTTTTCTTAATTTTTTTTTTTTTTTAATATTTTGGAGCTTTTCTCCCTGGGCCACCACAGAAAATGGGCACCCACCCAATCATTTTTTTTCCTGGTAATCCAATGTCAGTAAATAAATAAATAAACACAAATCAAAAAAAGTCTGACACTGTCTTCATAGATACTTTAATAAATGAGTGAATCACAGTATTACTGCCATAAGTAAACACTGAGATCGAATGCATAAAATTATCTTGTGTATACCATGTCATATTATAAGGACACAAAGGGCATTGCGGGTGAAAAGAGAGCATACCAAAAACAAAATCACATCAGTGTAGTAATCTACAACAGGCCATTTTGGGGGTATTACGTGTGGCAGAACAGATATTCCTTCAAGGAAATTCAAAGCAATATGTATGTGGATGTAATTGATTTACGTAATATATAGTGTGTTTTATATTGCACATTTATTAGGGCCACTTAAGAGTATTTGTGTGTGGATGCAATTGATTCGTAAAATTTTTAATATGTTACACACACATATATATACATATATTTATTTCTTTAGATATCTTAATTTTTATTACAGTATTTTTATTGTTAGGGAGGTTGTATTTTATTGTTTTTTATAGAATGTAGCCCTTTTAAATGTTGATTGATTTGAACACATGACCAATTTGGGAGATGTATAAATGTATGCTGGTTGCAGTTTTTAATGTTGTCTGAAGAAGTTTGGCTATATAGCTGAACGAAAAGCATTTTGAATAAATTTGTGTGCTTCATGTTCATTTACAGATTTGTTTTTTTTTTTTCATGTTCCAGTTGCCTTTACGTGGTTATTTGAGTTTGTTTTCCTTATTTTATTTTGCAGAACAGATATTTGCCAGTGCCATATGTTGGCTGATTGGCAGGAGGATTAGGACAAAGGCAGAGTCAATTATTAGTAGCATGCAGCAGACAAGACATTGTGGGAGGTTTAAGTGGGTTTTATTAATTTGTTGTTCATATGGGTTACATGAGTTTCACTAATTAGACACTAAACAATGGACTCCAGTTTTTCCTATTGAGCCACTTAATTTTTTACAAATGGCAGGATAAATGCATGAATCCAGTCCGTATATGAAGGAAAAACAGAAAATAATGCTCAAACGTTTAATTAATATTATCTATTGAATATAAACCATACCAAAATGTAAACAAAAATGTTTACAGAAAAAAAGGCATGACACAGGTGTCTTGCACCTGTGTTGCAAGAATGCCGATCGATATCAGTACAGCTCATCAGATTGGATGTAAAAACTCGGGTGCTTGGATTAATTTTCCATTGCTGGCACTGCAATGCAGCATAACGTGGGTGCTGCATTACTAAGTATGCTGAGCTTTCGATAACATTTATTTTGATCTTTGGATAATATGTTAATTGAGGACTCATGTTCCATGTATTATACCAAGGCACTTAACAAAGAGAGTAGGGAAAGTTCCCCGATGCCGTGGCCAAATTTCACGTAGTTCATGGGTTCATAGGAGGTTATTAGGGTATTGACCCTAGGGTCATTTTAAGTCTAGTCTATTACACCCATTATATTTCAAGAGAAAAAGTCTAGTAAATGCCTAAAATTATTGTTAGTAATGCCTGCTGATGTCCAAGAGGGCTGTTGGAGCTATTCCTGGCAAGAATTTGCAGTTTCCCATCCATTCATCCAGGCTGCTTTTGAACAGATTCATAGAGGTGCTCTGCTTAACATTAATTGGTAGCCTATTCGAGAGAAGTGACAAACTCTGTGAGATGAATTTGTCTCTCCAGTATGTCCTATTTAACTCACAGGCCAGATTTATGTCACTTGAGTAGGTAATTCTAGTCCCATTTCAGTTAGGGATCTGTAGCAACTTCATCAGGTTGTGGTCAGAGATTGCTTTGTAATCCAGGCACAAGTCTCCCCTAAGCAGCCCATATGCTACTGAGTACAGTGACAAAGACTTCAGTCTGTCCGTGTAAGGCATGTGTGTGCTTGGTATGGTACATACCAAAGGGAGCATTATACTCAATTATGGGCCTGGTAAGGGATGAGTATAGGGGGGTTATAACCTTTTTTGCTCTTGAGGCTATGCCTTTGCTAATCAAATGTGTGATGTAGAATGCCTTTTTTACTACAGTGGACACATGGTGGTCAAAGTTTAGGTCACAGTCTACTTGTGTGCCCAAATCCCTCACTACAGCATTCGTACTTAAGTTGTTGTTTATTTGATAGTTAGTAGGGACATTGCTTTTACCGAAGGGAATAATGATGCATTTTTTTGGATTTAGTTTGGGTCCATGGCTTTGGCACCACTTATTGGTCTCTGTAAGCACCTCTTGGAGTACACTGACATAATTTGGGGAGTCAGTGATCTCGCCAGGTTTGCAGTTGTCAGCAAACGTGGTCAGCCACAGCCCCTTTGTTTTGCTCTGAATTTCCGAGAAGTAAATACCAAACAAAAGGGAGCCCAGTACTGACCCTTGTGGAACCCCACTGGTAACAGGTCTGGAGGTGGAGTCACCCACTTTGATAACGTGTACGGTGAGTGAGCCAATTTGTGACTCATCTAACAGCAAAGGGGTTGGCATTTAGGTGGGTGAGTTTGGCAATGATGCCTGAATGGGGGATTGTGCCAAAATCCTTTGCCAAGTCCAGATATGCTGTGTGCACCGTTTTGCCCTCATCCATGGCCCTGGTCACATTTCTGAAGAAGTCAACTAGGTTTAATAGGCATGTTTGACCCTTTACAAAGCCAAACTGGGTTGGATCAAGGCTTTGGAGGTCACTTATATTTTTATTTATGAGTTCCATGATGATATATATGTTCCATGGCCTGGAAGATAAGGCTAGTCAGGCTTATGGGTCTATAATTCCCCAGATCTGTTGCTAAGCCGCTCTTGTGGAGAGGGATAAAGGTTGCAGTTTTCCATTCAGCCCTGGCAAATCCTGTATTCGGGTTGTGGTTAAATAGGGTGCCTATAGGGTGCCTAAGGGGGTGGCTAATTCCTGTTTTACTTTGTTTAGAATGCAGCCTGGGATGCCATCAGGACACATAAAGGCTGTGTTTTTTTGCCTTAGACAGAGCTTTGATGACCTGTTGTTTAGCTATATAGGGTGGGGGAACTGTTGAAGGTATGGTCTGTAATATGTTTGGAGGTGATAAAGGGGAGAAATTTTCGTCAAACCTATCTGCTGGTAGGTTAGCAATTTCTGCAGCATCAGTGCATGTGATATCATTTGTCACTAGTTCAGCGTACATCTGGGTCCTACTTTTAGGCAATGGATGTAGCTGAAGAAAGCCTTATGGTTATCCTTAGCTGTGTTTGCTAAATTCTTTTTGAAGTTGCCCTTAGAGAATTTTATAAGTTGCCTTATTTGTTTATTTAGGCTTAGGATGGTTCTTTTCCAGTGCTGGGACCTCCCTTTGGTATTCTTTGACAACAGCTTCTTACTCTTGTTGTATAGTTTAGTTACTGGAGATGTCCACAAGGGTGGCTTGATTTTTCTTGAGACTCTTACTTTGCTCCTATCTGGCACAGCTGAGTGTATACATTTGTATAAGTGTTGGTACAGGGCATCAGAGTATACTTTAGTATAGTTGCCAAGATCATCTGTGGGAACTGGTACTTGGAAATCATTTATGCCAACCCATAGGAGGGTATAGTTGGCTTTGGTGAAGTTTTTTAATCTGACTTCACCTCTTTTGGGTTCTAGAATTATTGCTACTTCAAAAGTGACTGATGTATGATCAGATTTTACTTATGAGGGCCCTTCATTTATGGTAGCGCAACGGTCTCTCATGTTAGTGAGAACCAGGTCAAGTATACTTGAGCCCCTTGTAGGATTTTGTACAATTTGTTCCATGGCATTTGAGTTAACAAAGTCAAGGAACTTTTGTACAAGTAAGTTAGGGCTTATATAGGTTTGCCAGTTGATGGTAGGATAGTTAACATCCCCCATAAAAGAGTGTTAGGTTGTTTTTTGACTGACTCAAGTAAAGCCAAAGAAGCTGCATAAGCATCTTGGTTCATGGAGGAGGACCTGTAACTAGCAATGACTTGAAGGGGTGTCTTACCCACAGTAATCGGAACTTGGAGTAGCTCCATAGAGTTATCTTGTCTAACAAGTAAACAAACGATCTCCTAGCATAGTAACTACTGCTAAATTGAAGACACGCTGTGCCAAGATAAGCCAACGTGACATCCAAATGACTCCTTATAGAACTAATGGTGCTACATTTTGTAGGCAGCAGTACGGAAGGTGGATTCATTTGTACAGCCCTGTGAAAAGCACATTGTATCTTTACACTTTCTTGAACATTCTTTGAATGCTTTTTTCTATTTTGTAACAGTTTAGTACTGTTGGCAGCTGCAGTAAGAAAGCTTGGTCCCTGGCAAATTTGCTAATATGTTTTCTTTTTCTTAATTAAACTTTGAAGTATATGCATCTACAATAGAAATGTTTTATTATTTTATTTATTTATTTTATTTTATTTGACATTTGTTTACCGGAGTAGTCTGACTGAGTCTACAGAACCCATTTTCAGCAGAGGCCCGGGGAGAAAAGCTCCACATACAGTACAATAAAGGCACAGTAAAATCCAATCCAATACAAATCCCATTAGAAATACTATACAACATAAGTTGAAAGAACAAACTATGTTGCACAATGTTTCAATATGTATACCACACATCTAGATGATTCTATAGAGTTAAAAACATTATAGGCAGTAATAGTCACTCTCACTATACATGATGTAGTGTCAAGAAAAAAAATGTTTATCTCAGACAGGTGTGCCAGGTAAGTAGTAGGTATTTCTAACTTTGTGTGCATTTATGCGTATCTCACAATCTTCATATTTGTATGTTTTTAATGCCCCAACAGTCCTGACTATCTAGCTGTTACCACTTACCCCTTTGTTCTGTATGACTGGGACAAAAGCTGTTGGTGATGCAGCCATCTTTCAGGTCTGCAAGGATTGTTATTATTTTGGATGTTAGTATTTTTAGAGTCTGTCCCCTCCACTAGGGCAGACGGGGTGATTGTATTACCCCTTCCCCTATGGGCATGCTCATATCCACTTATTTCTCTTGAAGTCTAGTATGCAAAATGGCTGGATGGAGCCAAACATGTCCCCTAACCCCAGGTACTACACACCGAAACCTCTTTCTGCCCAGTAGATGTTAGCTTTAGACCATGCTGGACTTCTTCCCTCCACCAGGATGGGCGAGCAACTGCTCACTGTCATCCTCTCCAGTGGCTGAACACTAACTAATCGATCATAGGTTATCTGGGTCAGTAAGAACTTTGTCCCTCTACTCCATGGAGCTAGGCATCTCTCAGGCTTTTTGCTCTGGAACACTAAAATGTTTGCCAGTGGTCTTTTAAGAGTAGAATTTCTAGGTATTGTAGCCATAAAATGCTTGACGTTTGCACAAAAATGTAGTTAATCTCTTCATAAGTGAGCTGGATTGATCTTAAAGACCCTTTTTTAGTCATGGCACAGGTAGTGGGGGTAAAGGCAAATGTTATAGACATAGAGAATCTAGAGTGGCTAGTGAAACAGCACATCTTTTGCAGATGGGAACAATGAACATATTGACAGTGAGTGAACATGAAGCCCGCATAAACGGTAACTCCGGAATAAATCACGATCCCTGAAACTGTGTGGCAGCAATGCTAATCTCCATCACACCTTTCAAAAGATAAGCATTGGATCTAGATTCAGGAGGTGGAGAAGGTGACCATGGAGAGTAAGCACTGAAGATAGGAAGTAAGTCTGAATAACAAATGTCAAACATACATTTGAGAGGTGTGCAGAGGATAGAGGGATAAAGACACAGTGCAGATGCAGAGGATAAATGTATAAAGACACAGTGCAGATGCAGAGGATAGAGGGATAAAGACACAGTGCAGATGCAGAGGATAGAGGGATAAAGACACAGTGCAGATGCAGAGGATAGAGGGATAAAACACAGTGCAGATGCAGAGGATAGAGGGATAAAGACACAGTGCAGATGATCATCAGGTAAGAGCTCATAAGGTGTGAGTCTGAAATGGATTACTGCACATAGTATGCAGGTGAGCAGGTCATTGTAAGTGACAACAGAGACACAGTTCAGAGACAGCTATACTCTGCACCAGCTCTGTCATCTGAGACAGTGCTGTAGTGCAATGCCAGATGTCTGCCAGTGAGGTGTATGTCCCCATCCATGACACTAGAAGGGGTAACCCAGCTCACAGTGGTATGGTATAAGATGTAAAGTAAACCTCAAACACACACACACTTCCATCCAAATGCAGAGACACACACATGCAAGTGCAGACAACCAGTTGCTGTACATATGTATACACGTATGTGTTCCCATGGTTCTACCTGACTTCGTCGACAGCGCAGAAGACCGACAGCGGAATTCGGAGCTCCAGAAGATCGAAACGAAGAAGACCGGCCGAATCGCGAGTGGCAGAACATCGACAATGCAGAAGACCGACACGACGGATGACAACACCAACGCCGAGGATGCCGACATGGGGAAAGGCTGTGTGAGTATGCGGTAGTGACGGACGTAGTGCGAGGCAGGTAAGTGTGGAGATTGACGGTCTGTGGGGATAGGGGTGGGTTAAGTGAGTTAGGGTTAGGGCGATAGGGTGGGTTAAGTGAGTTAGGGTTAGGGAGGCGATAGGGTGGGTTAAGTGAGTTAGGGTTAGGGTTTATAGGGGTGGGTTAAGTGAGTTAGGTTAGGGTTTATAGGGAGTTAAGTGAGTTAGGGTTAGGAGCGGTAGGTAAGTGTGCGATAGTGACGGACCTTAGGGTTAGGGTAAGGTTTAGTGTGGGCTTGTAAGGATTTTGGTGTGCTTGTGTTGTGTGTGTGGTTTGTGGAATGGGGATGTGTTTTGTTTTTAATTGTTATTGTGGTGTGTGCAGTGTATGGGGTTTCGTGTTTGTGTACCGTCGGTTATTTCGTTGTCGGTTATGTGTGGTTTCGTGTTTATGGACTGTCGAATATGTGGTGTCGGTGATGTGGTTGTCGGTGTTGTGTGGTTTCGACTATGTCAGGTAGAACCGTTCCCATACACGTCCACAGATCTGGGGCACACAGACGTACAGGATATGCAATAATAGTAGTGCAGACAACCAGTTGCTGTACATATGTACACACGTATGTGTTCCCATACACGTCCACAGATCTGGGGCACACAGACGTACAGGATATGCAATAATAGTAGTGCAGACAACCAGTTGCTGTACATATGTATACACGTATGTGTTCCCATACACGTCCACAGATCTGGGGCACACAGACGTACAGGATATGCAATAATAGTAGTGCAGACAACCAGTTGCTGTACATATGTACACACGTATGTGTTCCCATACACGTCCACAGATCTGGGGCACACAGACGTACAGGATATGCAATAATAGTAGTGCAGACAACCAGTTGCTGTACATATGTATACACGTATGTGTTCCCATACACGTCCACAGATCTGGGGCACACAGACGTACAGGATATGCAATAATAGTAGTGCAGACAACCAGTTGCTGTACATATGTATACACGTATGTGTTCCCATACACGTCCACAGATCTGGGGCAGACAGACGTACAGGATATGCAATAATAGTAGTGCAGACAACCAGTTGCTGTACATATGTATACACGTATGTGTTCCCATACACGTCCACAGATCTGGGGCACACAGACGTACAGGATATGCAATAATAGTAGTGCAGACAACCAGTTGCTGTACATATGTACACACGTATGTGTTCCCATACACGTCCACAGATCTGGGGCACACAGACGTACAGGATATGCAATAATAGTAGTGCAGACAATCAGTTGCTGTACATATGTACACACGTATGTGTTCCCATACACGTCCACAGATCTGGGGCACACAGACGTACAGGATATGCAATAATAGTAGTGCAGACAACCAGTTGCTGTACATATGTACACACGTATGTGTTCCCATACACGTCCACAGATCTGGGGCAGACAGACGTACAGGATATGCAATAATAGTAGTGCAGACAACCAGTTGCTGTACATATGTACACATGTATGTGTTCCCATACACGTCCACAGATCTGGGGCACACAGACGTACAGGATATGCAATAATAGTAGTGCAGACAACCAGTTGCTGTACATATGTACACACGTATGTGTTCCCATACACGTCCACAGATCTGGGGCACACAGACGTACAGGATATGCAATAATAGTAGTGCAGACAACCAGTTGCTGTACATATGTACACACGTATGTGTTCCCATACACGTCCACAGATCTGGGGCACACAGACGTACAGGATATGCAATAATAGTAGTGCAGACAACCAGTTGCTGTACATATGTACACACGTATGTGTTCCCATACACGTCCACAGATCTGGGGCACACAGACGTACAGGATATGCAATAATAGTAGTGCAGACAATCAGTTGCTGTACATATGTACACACGTATGTGTTCCCATACACGTCCACAGATCTGGGGCAGACAGACGTACAGGATATGCAATAATAGTAGTGCAGACAATCAGTTGCTGTACATATGTACACACGTATGTGTTCCCATACACGTCCACAGATCTGGGGCAGACAGACGTACAGGATATGCAATAATAGTAGTGCAGACAACCAGTTGCTGTACATATGTACACACGTATGTGTTCCCATACACGTCCACAGATCTGGGGCACACAGAGGTACAGGATATGCAATAATAGTAGTGCAGACAACCAGTTGCTGTACATATGTACACACGTATGTGTTCCCATACACGTCCACAGATCTGGGGCACACAGACGTACAGGATATGCAATAATAGTAGTGCAGACAACCAGTTGCTGTACATATGTACACACGTATGTGTTCCCATACACGCCCACAGATCTGGGGCACACAGACGACAGGATATGCAATAATAGTAGTGCAGACAACCAGTTGCTGTACATATGTATACACGTATGTGTTCGCATACACGCCCAGAGATCTGGGGCAGACAGACGTACAGGATATGCAATAATAGTAGTGCAGACAACCAGTTGCTGTACATATGTACACACGTATGTGTTCCCATACACGCCCACAGAACTGGGGCACAGAGACGTACAGGATATGCAATAATAGTAGTGCAGACAACCAGTTGCTGTACATATGTACACACGTATGTGTTCCCATACACGCCCACAGATCTGGGGCACACAGGCGTACAGGATATGCAATAATAGTAGTGCAGACAACCAGTTGCTGTACATATGTACACACGTATGTGTTCCCATACACGCCCACAGATCTGGGGCACACAGGCGACAGGATATGCAATAATAGTAGTGCAGACAACCAGTTGCTGTACATATGTACACACGTATGTGTTCCCATACACGCCCACAGATCTGGGGCACACAGGCGTACAGGATATGCAATAATAGTAGTGCAGACAACCAGTTGCTGTACATATGTACACACGTATGTGTTCCCATACACGTCCACAGATCTGGGGCACACAGACGTACAGGATATGCAATAATAGTAGTGCAGACAACCAGTTGCTGTACATATGTACACACGTATGTGTTCCCATACACGCCCACAGATCTGGGGCACACAGACGTACAGGATATGCAATAATAGTAGTGCAGACAATCAGTTGCTGTACATATGTACACACGTATGTGTTCCCATACACGTCCACAGATCTGGGGCACACAGGCGTACAGGATATGCAATAATAGTAGTGCAGTCAACCAGTTGCTGTACATATGTACACACGTATGTGTTCCCATACACGCCCACAGATCTGGGGCACACAGGCGTACAGGATATGCAATAATAGTAGTGCAGACAACCAGTTGCTGTACATATGTACACACGTATGTGTTCCCATACACGCCCACAGATCTGGGGCACACAGGCGTACAGGATATGCAATAATAGTAGTGCAGACAACCAGTTGCTGTACATATGTACACACGTATGTGTTCCCATACACGTCCACAGATCTGGGGCACACAGACGTACAGGATATGCAATAATAGTAGTGCAGACAACCAGTTGCTGTACATATGTACACACGTATGTGTTCCCATACACGTCCACAGATCTGGGGCACACAGGCGTACAGGATATGCAATAATAGTAGTGCAGACAACCAGTTGCTGTACATATGTACACACGTATGTGTTCCCATACACGTCCACAGATCTGGGGCACACAGACGTACAGGATATGCAATAATAGTAGTGCAGACAACCAGTTGCTGTACATATGTACACACGTATGTGTTCCCATACACGTCCACAGATCTGGGGCACACAGCCGTACAGGATATGCAATAATAGTAGTGCAGACAACCAGTTGCTGTACATATGTACACACGTATGTGTTCCCATACACGTCCACAGATCTGGGGCACACAGACGTACAGGATATGCAATAATAGTAGTGCAGACAACCAGTTGCTGTACATATGTACACACGTATGTGTTCCCATACACGGCCACAGATGTGGGGCACACAGACGACAGGATATGCAATAATAGTAGTGCAGACAACCAGTTGCTGTACATATGTACACACGTATGTGTTCCCATACACGTCCACAGATCTGGGGCACACAGACGTACAGGATATGCAATAATAGTAGTGCAGACAACCAGTTGCTGTACATATGTACACACGTATGTGTTCCCATACACGTCCACAGATCTGGGGCACACAGTCGTACAGGATATGCAATAATAGTAGTGCAGTCAACCAGTTGCTGTACATATGTACACACGTATGTGTTCCCATACACGCCCACAGATCTGGGGCACACAGGCGTACAGGATATGCAATAATAGTAGTGCAGACAACCAGTTGCTGTACATATGTACACACGTATGTGTTCCCATACACGTCCACAGATCTGGGGCACACAGACGTACAGGATATGCAATAATAGTAGTGCAGACAACCAGTTGCTGTACATATGTACACACGTATGTGTTCCCATACACGCCCACAGATCTGGGGCACACAGGCGTACAGGATATGCAATAATAGTAGTGCAGACAACCAGTTGCTGTACATATGTACACACGTATGTGTTCCCATACACGTCCACAGATCTGGGGCACACAGACGTACAGGATATGCAATAATAGTAGTGCAGACAACCAGTTGCTGTACATATGTACACACGTATGTGTTCCCATACACGTCCACAGATCTGGGGCACACAGGCGTACAGGATATGCAATAATAGTAGTGCAGACAACCAGTTGCTGTACATATGTACACACGTATGTGTTCCCATACACGTCCACAGATCTGGGGCAGACAGACGTACAGGATATGCAATAATAGTAGTGCAGACAACCAGTTGCTGTACATATGTACACACGTATGTGTTCCCATACACGTCCACAGATCTGGGGCACACATGTTCCCATACACGTGCACAGATCTGGGGCACACATGTTCCCATACACGTGCACAGATCTGGGGCACACAGACGTACAGGATATGCAATAATAGTAGTGCAGACAACCAGTTGCTGTACATATGTATACACGTATGTGTTCCCATACACGTCCACAGATCTGGGGCACACAGACGTACAGCATATGCAATAATAGTAGTGCAGACAACCAGTTGCTGTACATATGTACACACGTATGTGTTCCCATACACGTCCACAGATCTGGGGCACACAGACGTACAGGATATGCAATAATAGTAGTGCAGACAACCAGTTGCTGTACATATGTACACACGTATGTGTTCCCATACACGTCCACAGATCTGGGGCACACATGTTCCCATACACGTGCACAGATCTGGGGCACACATGTTCCCATACACGTGCACAGATCTGGGGCACACAGACGTACAGGATATGCAATAATAGTAGTGCAGACAACCAGTTGCTGTACATATGTACACACGTATGTGTTCCCATACACGTCCACAGATCTGGGGCACACAGACGTACAGGATATGCAATAATAGTAGTGCAGACAACCAGTTGCTGTACATATGTACACACGTATGTGTTCCCATACACGTCCACAGATCTGGGGCACACAGACGACAGGATATGCAATAATAGTAGTGCAGACAACCAGTTGCTGTACATATGTACACACGTATGTGTTCCCATACACGTCCACAGATCTGGGGCACACAGACGTACAGGATATGCAATAATAGTAGTGCAGACAACCAGTTGCTGTACATATGTACACACGTATGTGTTCCCATACACGTCCACAGATCTGGGGCACACATGTTCCCATACACGTGCACAGATCTGGGGCACACAGACGTACAGGATATGCAATAATAGTAGTTCCATAACCTGCTGCCATTCGTGATGGGGAAGATCTGCTTTGTAGGTGCTTTGACTCACAATTATTTACTCAAACTTCTCCACAAGAACCCAAAAGGCTGTAGAAAAATGCAAGGCATTAACATTAATGATCCAGTACAAGGTCATGATGAGGGGTAATTGTGTTTGGGTGACATTAATCACTGAGTAAAAGGTCATAATGAGGTGTTAGTGAGGTGACATTAATCATTGAGTACAAGGTCATAATGAGATGTAATTGGGGTGACAGTTATCTTCAAGTATAAGGTCATAATAAGGTGTAACTGGGGTGGCATTAATCATGTAGTACAAAGTCATAATGAGGTGTAACTGAGGCAGTGTTAATCATTGAGTACAAGGTCATAATGAGGGGTAATTGGGGTGACAATAATCATTGAGTATGAGGTGTAATTGGGTGGATTTAATATTCGAGTACAAGGTCATAATAAGTTTTAACTGGGGTGACATTAATCGAGTACAAGGTTATAATGAGATGTAATTGGGGTGACAGTTATCTTCAAGTATAAGGTCATAATAAGGTGTAACTGGGGTGACATTAATCATGTAGTACAAAGTCATAATGAGGTGTAACTGAGGCAATGTTAATCATTGAGTACAAGGTCATAATGAGGGGTAATTGGGGTGACAATAATCATTGAGTATGAGGTGTAATTGGGTGGATTTAATATTCGAGTACAAGGTCATAATAAGTTTTAACTGGGGTGACATTAATTGAGTACAAGGTTATAATGAGATGTAATTGGGGTGACATTAATCGGTGAGTACAACGTCATAATGGGGTATAATTGGGATGACATTAGTCATAGTCTGTAATGTCATAATGAGGTGTAATTGAGGTAGCATTAATTATAGCTCAAGAGGTTAGGTATAAAGCCTTATGTCACTCGGTGGATAGCCAACTGGCTCACAGAAAGGAGTCAGGAAGTTAGAATAGGGGAGTCCACCTTCATAAACAGGCCATCAGGGATCAGTCCTTGAATCGCTCCTTTTTGGCATTTACTTTTCTGAAGTCAAGGCCAATGTTCTGTAGCCTCTGGCTGATCAAGTTTGCAGATGATTCCGAATTAGGAGCAGTCATGGAATCTCACACTGACATTAATATTCTCCAGAAAGGGCTGACACCGACAAATAACTTGTGTCAGGGCCATGGACTAAAACTAAATGCCAAGAAATGCATAATAGTATCCTTCAGGAAGTCATCCATCTCTGGTAACTATCATATTGACAACACACTGCTATGAGTTGACCCAGTAGTCGGGGACTTGGGGACACACATAGACAGTAATCCAGCCTTTGGCCATCATGTGTCTACACTAGTAAGGAAGTCTTTCTGTATTGTGCAACTTATAAACAAATGTATAGCATCTAGGTCCAAGGAAGTCATCGTTCCACTGTTCTCAGCATTCATCAGACCTATAGCTGAGTTAAATGCCCCTTTGGTATGCATCTTACCAGGCATATCCAAACAATTGGAACATCCACAGAGGTTCCTCACTAAAAGTATACAGCCTGTAAGTAACATGTCCTCTGCAGACTGCCTCATGGCTCTATCCCTGTATTCTGTCTCCTACAGGCTGTTGAGGAGAGATCTATGCCTGACATACAGGGCATTGTTAGACCCCACACTGATGGACCTCCTGTATATCCGCAAAATAAACAGCAGAGGAATTATCCATTTTAAAGACTTAAACCTTGTCTGTGATATAAATAGGACCTACTGGAGAAACAGGTATGTATCCCAGAGACTACCTCTTGTCTGGAACAGGCTCCCCATCCATGTGAAGCAGAGTTCCTCCCTAAACCAGTTCAAGTGTAACTTGGACAATTGGATGGGAAACTGGAAATTCATCCCTGGTGTGGCCTCTTTGTCTGTAATGGACACAGGTAACCTGTAAATTGTTCATCTCCCAGGCCATAATTTTAAATGTTTCATCTTCCAACCCCCTGCTTACATGTATCAAGGGTACGAGAACTTGTCAGAAATTTGGGATACCAGGCAAGGCTTAAAAAGGCCCTAATGTTCATTAACTTAGTACACACCTATAAACCTATAGAGTACAAGGTCATGATGAGGTGTAGTTGGGGTCTGGTGAGGAATAGCTGGTAATGAGCTTCCTTGGAGCATCACCATTTGTTGCTTAATTGGATCTGTGCTGATTGTCAGTCATCCAGGTGTCAGCACTGTGTGAATGACTTGTTCTGTAGATCTGTGCATCACAACACCGATATATGTGTATATATATATATTTATATATATATATATATATATATATATATATATATATATATATATATATATATATATATAAATATATATATATACGGTTTCACTTGAGAATCTCGAACTACTGAATATTGAACTTCACTAGCTCGAGACCGAAGTGTCAAAACTGCACTTGTGCGAAACTGCAGAATCCCGAATGCGGAAATGTCGAATTCGCGGTTGTGGAGTCATGTACATGACTTGGAATTCCCTGTGTTCGTGATGTGCAGTGTGGTATGTGGATGTAGCTGGAGATTCAGGTAAGTGATGTTTTACTATAGGTTTTGGGTAGGGATTTTAGTGTGTGTGAGTGTGTTTGGAGTTTTGGGGTGTGGGTTAGGGTAGGTAGGTAAGGTTGTGACTGTGTAAATGTTGAGAATGGTGGTATTTGTACGTATGTGATGGGTGTTTGTGCAAGGGGAGTGTAGAATGTGTAGTGGTGTTTTTTTGTTATACAGGGTCCACGCATGTGTTTGTTTTGTTGTGCTTATGTGTTTTGTTGGTTTGTAGTGTAGGGAGGAAGGTGTATGTGTGCTTGTTTTGTGTCTGGAGTGTGTATGTGGGCAGTTGCGATTTTGAATTTTGCGCTTTTGGGGTTTCGGGTTTTTCAGTTTTCAGCTTTACAGTCTCGAGATACTGAATTTCGATATTTCAGTATTTCGGGATTGTAAAGTGAAACTATATATATATATATATATATATATATATATATATATATATATATATATATATATATATATATATATATATATATATATATATATATATATATGCACACACACACACACACACACATATATATATATATATATATATATATATATATGTGTGTGTGTGTGTGTGTGTGTGTGTTTAGTTTAGCAAGCAGAAGCACTTTCTGTTCCCCACCACAGGTTATTTGCATGCATCAGTATCTGCCTCCCCTATTGCTTCTCCCACTGTCTGAATGCTGTTGCACTACTGGGAAGTATGCATATTGCTGTACTGCACTCCCTGGACATGTCCACCACATTGTTCAAGTGACCACAGTATTGTTGTTTTGTATGGAACACAAGCTTCTGTGGTACATACCTTGCACAAAGTGTGTACCTTGTACAGATGTCAAAAGAATACTGCCAGTAATAATTTTCATAATTTGGAAGGACAGGAAACCAACAAGATTCTTCAGAGGATTAGCATTCAGAACATTCCTGATTTTTAACTTTGATACTAGAATTGAGTCAGAGCCAAAAATAATAGTCACCCTCTCAGTAAAAGCATTGGTATTTCATCTGGTAACAGTTAATATTGGGAGAAGAGGGATATTATGCAAGGATACTATTGTTAGGTTTGCAGTGTGACATAAAAAAACTGAAACAAAAGATACACTCTTACTGTATCAGAACATTGTCCTGGCACCCATGACTCACTTGTTTTATAGGGCAGAATAGCTGCAGTGCTACGTGGTACTGGCCTGCTGTCTTATGTTTCACACTGTCAGTGTTAGACCAAATAGAAATACAAACACACACACACACACACACACACACACACACACACACACACATATACACACTCTAATAGACATACACACACACACACACACACACACACACACACACACACACACACACACACACACACAGCGGTGTGTTTTTCCATGAATTTCTTCCAGTGACCCCCAACAGACTCACAGTGTTAGGCAGTGTATAGGCACATAGGCTGCTGTGCTTTGCCTGCACACCGTCACCTTTAACGTTTCTGCAACTGTCACAAGGCACTGCTGTCCTGTGAATTTCTCCTTCGACTCTATTGTTAGACAATTTCTGAGTTAGTGTAGTTAGAAATCTGAGGTATGGTGCTGAGTCCCACACGTTGGATGGGGGAGGGTACAGGCACTTATTAGCGGTAGAAGAATGACTTTAGAATTATTAAATTGGGTTTTGGTAAAACCTGGATGAATCACTGGGATTCCCATTAAGGAGGAATTTGTGTGTTACCTGTAACAGGTACTTTCTTACTGCAGCAAATTATCTTAGAGGGACCCTTGTTTAATGGTGACAAATGCATTCCTGCTGTCTCCTGCACTTTGGTGGTCCCTTCATTCAGCACCTACTTTAGGAGTTCCACACATATTGGGTGTGCTTTTTATTTATGAGTCCCCTGCACCTGCCACATATGTGGATAATTGCAGCCACAGTTCTGTCCATTAATGTCTAACAGAGCAAGAATAGTTGCTACTCAGCGGTAAGTCATCCAGGCAGCTATCAGAGGATATTTGTATAGCTATCTCTCCCAGAATGCCACATAAGGACTTAGGAAAGAGACATACAGTAACTGCAGCATGATGTCATCCCATGCTGTCATGAGTGACGTAACCCCTGGTCAGCCTCCCCACTCTGTTACCTTAAGCATGCAGCCCCTCATGAAGTTCCTGATCTCCACTGGAAATTCTTTCATGAGACACACCTCACAACTTGCCTCTCAATCTCCACATCAGGTTACTCCTCTCCTTCCCTCGATCACTTCTTCAGGACCCAATCTGTTACTCCTTCCTGGGTTGTCTGGGTCTTATTCAAGGCACATGTTGCATACATGATGGTGAGGACAAGTATTTATGTATCATTGTAACTTATTGGTGGTACATCTTCAGTGTCTTTTCTTGATTTGCAGGAAGTGTACGTATTCAGTGGCTAAGGGAGCAAAATGGTGAGCTTAGGGTTTAGGCATGTCCTCCAAGTGGGGAAGTCACTTTATAATGCAGCCCAGCAAATGGTGCATATGTGCCCCTTGGTGCATGACCTTAGAAGAAAAAAATGTTGAATGGGAGTGGGAGAACATATTATCCCCATCAGAGACATGTCAGTGAAGACCCTCTTGTACATCTAGATGGCAGTAATGTATCTCCTGTTTCAGAACTTTCTGCTGCATTAAATGCCCAACAGCAGTATCCTTGGGTACCCCCTTCCTCAACAGTGTTAGCCAGTTGAGATCTACTTTTGTCTTGTACAGAAAGGATATCTTTTTTATTTTCTGGTTGCTTCTCAGCCCCTGTATTAAAGTTTAAAATCAGGAATGTTTCCAGCAATATCCTTTAAGGAATCTTGCTTGTTTCCTGTGCATTAAATGGTATCATAACAAACTACATTACAGACAGCCTTCTTCTGAAGTGAACATTTTCAACAACAGATGTCAGAATCACCCCTAATCCTTGCAGTTTCATTGGTGACATCTCTGTTGTTTCAGCTAAATATTCCTGCTTGAGTATGTGATCATTGTCATGTCACCACAATCTCTTTTTAACAGACAGAATAGTGCTGTGTGCTGATATTTTTTTTTTTCTGTTTATTTTTTTTTTACAGAACTGGCTTGTTTACTCCAGACATGGCCTTTGAAGCAATAGTGAAGAAGCAGATAGTGAAGCTGAAGGCTCCATGCTTGAAGTGTGTGGATATGGTCATCGAAGAGTTAATTAACACAGTCCGCCAGTGTGCTAGAAAGGTACTGAGCAACACAAACGTCAGGGTACCACATATTCCACATCTTCCCGTCAGACTGGATATATTCACTGGTGGACATAGCTCTAATATTTCTTTTTGCATTTACAAAAGGTGGATTTGATGTTGTGTTTATATGTGAGCTTGTTTATTCTCTTGTGTTTACTTCATAATTTTGCTGATCTTGAATATCTGACTTGAGACATGATTTAGGCCAGACATTTGACAATGCAAAGTAATTTGCAAAAAAAAAAAATACAAGTGGTGCTTTAGACTTTCTTGTTCACCAGATAGATATTTATCAGGGTGTTGACCAAGGCAGTTCAATCCTTGCAAAAGAAGGGACACCTTGTCTTATTCTACTTGGATGGGTGTGGCTCCTAATGACCATGTGAAGGAAGTAGTGTCCCTGAAGTAGGCAGTTCATTAGTTTTAGCCCCCTGGGGCACAGTAAGCTAGGTGAAATCCTTTCTGGTCCTTTCATGGAGAGATCACCTTCATCAGGATTGAGGTGGATGCTTTCCAGCTTTCTTCATTGACTCTCACAGATGGGTCCACATAGTCTTGAGGGTCTGAACTTGGACCATCCTGCACCTTTTGGGCATGACAGCTGCCACTATCTCCATGGTGCTGTTGCATTCCTGAGGATGCAGCTGACGCAGTGGACAATGAGATGTTAATGGTTAGGTTTCAGACACATTTGACTAGGACCTGGAGTTTTGGACAGTCCCTATCATCTCCAAGTAGACTTCCTTGTCATGCATCCATAGCTGTCACAGGTCCTGACAATGAATGTTTTCCTAGCAGTACAGGGAGCTAACGTCAGCTTAACTAAACCACAGCTGTACCCTATGTCTGTCACTAAACGACAAAGAAAAAGGCATCACTGTTCTTCATACCATCATTATCCTTCATACGCCAGATAACATGAACAGACTGCTTGAGTGACTTGACTAGCCCTGTCATGTTGTAGTGGATTTATAAGCTGCAGATGGATCAGGTCATCCACAAGCAGGAGGCTGCAGGGATTGATCTGCTCTCCACTTTGGAGAAAATAATACACACTGTGGTCAGTGAAGCAGGACAAGGAGAGAGTTCATGGTTATCATACTTTCTACCCATTTGTAAGGGAAAGTCCTTTATACCTTTTACCAAACGTTATGCTTTATCACGTAGTTCGGGTAAGAAAGATCAAAGTTAATTCTCTTTAAACTGCAGTGGCCAAGAATTATGTGGTTTTAACCTGTGAGGTCTCTTGCAATGCAGGAAACTTTCCAGTTTCTAACCAGGGGGTGACCCTTTGCTTAGAACCAAAGTCCCCCCACAGTTAAGGTGTAACTCCACCTTAGGGAGTGAGCGTTGCTGTACATCCCGTGATTCTGCTGGACTAATCTGATAATAATCTCGGAAGTGATGAGGTGGTCAGGAAGCCTTCTAACAGACATTTGTACTCTGCCAAGTGGAACGGTTTCTGCTTTTGGACAGAAGGGTATCCAGTCAGTACTACCACAGTCATCTTGCTGTTCATTGTGTCCTGTCTCAGGCACTTGTAGGATTTGGGCCTCTGTTTCTTTATATACAAGGATCTTATGTTAACTGTTTTTCCCATCATGACCTTATGGAGGTCAGGACTAAGGCCCAGCACAAGTTAGTCAAGCAGAGCTTTAAAGCAGTTCTACATCTCCACCCACATTTGATAAATACTTCCCTCTGAGAGATTTGAACTACAGGATTGACTGGCTTTCTCATCTCACTTTTCATCCCAGTGGCTCAGAGATGTTGAAGTTGATATATTAGTAAACATTTTCTGTTATTGGCATCATGTGTATTCATTGGATGTTGGAGCTGCAGGCCGTCAGAATAAGGATCCATGTCTGGCCTTTCGCAGTGTTGAGATCTTAATTCTTAGTTGTCTAAATATGTCTGGGATGTCCTGTTTTTGTAGAGAAAAGTATTGCTAAAATCACTATTTGTCCTGTAAACTATTTAGCTTTGTGTGCCAGTTGTGCAATTGTATCTACCACATGGATAATCAGGCAGTCAGAACTGGGAGACTTCTGCTGGCTTCACCTTTCATTATGACATCATTCTGTTTGCAGCTAGTAAAGCTGTTTCTCATCATATCTATGGGCACTACTGTAGTGCTGTAAGATGCCCCCTGCATACTGATATCACTGTGTTTACTATTACTTCTTCAGAATTGTTCTCCGTCAAACTTGGTAGCTTTAAGTCAAGTGTGTGTGTGTGTGTGTGTGGGGGTGTGTGTGTGTGTGTGTGTGTGTGTGTGTGTGTGTGTGTGTGTGTGTGTGTGTGTGTGTGTGTGTGTGTGTGTGTGTGTGTGTGAGGTGTGTGTGTGTGTGCATGTGTGAATGTGTGTGTGTGTGTGTGTGTGTGTGTGTGTGTGTGTGTGTGTGTGTGTGTGTGTGTGTGTGTGTGTGTGTGTATGTGAGGGGCTGTGTGTGTGTGTGCATGTGTGAATGTGTGTGTGTGTGTGTGTGTGCATGTGTGTGTGAGGCTAGATGAATGGCTATGGCAGAGATGAAATGAAAAAGAATCATCCAGATAAGCGTAAGGTGGAAGAAAGATGTCCAGGTATTAGGTAACACTGTCACTAACTGGCTTAGAACTGCATAAAGTTTACTAGTTGGTGGAGGGAGACAGTTAGATGACAGATGAGCTAAAAAGGAAAATCAACAGAAAATCAGCTAATACTGCATAGATGAAGCTGTGGTTCTGTAATGAAGCTTGTGCAAATTGCACCACTACAGTGCAGTACAACTCCCCTCGACCTCTGCCTGTAATCCAGCTATGAGTCCCCATGTAGTTCAGCATCTGTTCAGGTCATTGTATGTCACTACAGTGCAGTACAACTCCCCTCGACCTCTGCCTGTAATGCAGCTATGAGTGCCCATGTAGTTCAGCATGTGTTCAGGTCATTGTATGTCACTACAGTGCAGTACAACTCCCCTCGACCTCTGCCTGTAATGCAGCTATGATTGCCCATGTAGTTCAGCATGTGTTCAGGTCATTGTATGTCACAACAGTGCAGTACAACTCCCCTCGACCTCTGCCTGTAATGCAGCTATGAGTGCCCGTGTAGTTCAGCATGTGTTCAGGTCATTGTATGTCACTACAGTGCAGTACAACTCCCCTCGACCTCTGCCTGTAATCCAGCTATGAGTCCCCATATAATTCAGTATCTGTTCAGGTCATTGTATGTCACTACAGTGCAGTACAACTCCCCTCGACCTCTGCCTGTAATGCAGCTATGAGTGCCCATGTAGTTCAGCATGTGTTCAGGTCATTGTATGTCACTGCAGTGCAGTACAACTCCCCTCAACCTCTGCTTGTAATGCAGCTATGAGTGCCCATGTAGTTCAGCATGTGTTCAGGTCATTGTATGTCACTACAGTGCAGTACAACTCCCCTCGACCTCTGCCTGTAATGCAGCTATGAGTGCCCATGTAGTTCAGCATGTGTTCAGGTAATTGTATTTCTTATTCCATTCTTTCTCAGCCATTTTTCATCTTTTCCACAGTGTTTTTTATCATTTCCCCAAATATTCATCGGTTCATCTTCAACCCTGAAATCCTAGATTTTTGTCTCCTTTCTCTTTAAATACTGTTGAGAAACAATCTGTGAAAAAAATCCTCTCTGTCGCCTCTTTATACCACACCGTGTCAGAGTGATGCACAGCAGACAGGGCCATCCATTACCCTTTAAATATGCAGCTCTTTCCCATTGCCATTTTATGTTCTGCACTTTTCCTGCAATTCCTCACTTCTGTTCCTGTTTCCAGTGCTGTACTTACCTTTCTACTTACCTGCCCCTTTCTCCTCACTACATCCAGTAGTATATCTGATTGGATTTTTGTATCTTCATGTGCTGTAACTTAGCCAGCAATACCCTTCATCAGCCTTTTCTAGAAATGTCTAATCTCCTTAACTTTGGGTTTGGATGGTGGGTAGCAACACTAATGCATATTTGGAGTGACTAATTTTAACGTTTGCTATTAGAAACAGCATTCCAAATCCTTTTACATCTTTCACACTTCAAAGTATTGTTTCCTTCCTTTATGATGATTAATCTGCCTCATGATTTGTCACCCCTTCGTATGTTACTACCGCACACAACTTCCTTTTTTATATCAAAGCCAGAGACCCAAGTAAAAACAAGCCGCCATGGTGGACATCCAGCATCAACAAACTTTTCAACAAATGCAAAAACTTGCTGTCCAAGAAAACAAAGGCAAGGCCCCAACTATGGAAAAGCACCCTCCTCAGCCTCAACAGGCAAGTAAGGCAACATGTCAAATCCTCTAAGAGCATCTTTGAGAAAAGCTTAGCAAGCACAGCCAAGGATAACCATAAGGCCTTTTACAGCTACGTATGTAGCCTAGAATGTAGGACCCAAGCATGTGCTGAACTGGTGACTAACAGTATCACACACACACACTGACCCCACAGAGATAGTAAACCTGCTAGCGGATTGGTTTGGTAAAAATTTCATTCCCTTATCCTCTCCAAACGTATAACAAACCTTGCCCCAAACTCCCCCCTCCCTACATATTTGAAGAGCAGGTCATTAAAGCCTTGTCCAATGCAAAAACCTCAGCCTTTATGGGACCAGACGGCATCCCAGGCTGTCTTCTAAACAGGATAAAATATGAACTAGCATCAATATTAAGTACCCATTTCAATCACAGCCTAACCTCAGGCTTTGTTCTTGCGTAATGGAGAACAGCAACAGTTATTCCCCTCCACAAAGGTGGCCTAGCAACAGACCTGGGTAATTATAGATCCATAAGTCTGACCAGCCTCATCTGTAAGGCCAGGGAACATATCATTATGGACCTCATAAATGAAGACATAGGCAACCTCCAAACCCTGGATCCAACCCAATTTGGCTTTGTCAATGGCAGATCCTGCCTGTTAAATCTGATGGATTTCTTTGAAAATGTGACCAAGGCCATTGACAAGGGCAAATCTGTACATACAGCATACCTTGACTTAGCAAAGGCTTTCAACACAATCCCACACTCAGGCATTATCGATAAACATAGCAAACTAAATGTAAACCCATTTGTTGTAAGATGGGTTGCCAAATGGCTCACAAACTGGACACACAGTATCAAAGTGGGTGACTCCACATCAATCAGCTGACCTGTCACCAGCAGGGTGCCACAAGAGTCAGTGCTGGCCCCCCTTCTGTTTGGTATATACTTCTGAGAAGTTCAGGTGAAAACTAAGGGGTTTTGGCTGACCAAGTGTCCAGATGACTACAAACTAGGTGCAATTACTGAATCCCCAAATTATGTCACTATTCTCCAGGAGGGTCTTACAGAGACCAGTGACTAGTGTCTTAGTCACAGTCGCAAACTGAATGGAGAGAAATGCGTCATCATCCCCTTCAGAAAAACAATGTCCCTTCACATTATCAAATCAATAACAATGCTCTAAGTACTTACGAAATGGTAAGGGATCTTGGATCTCAAGTTGACTCAAGGATAGAGTTCATGGTTATCATACTTTCTACCCATTTGTAAGGGAAAGTCCTTTATACCTTTTACCAAACGTTATGCTTTATCACGTAGTTCGGGTAAGAAAGATCAAAGTTAATTCTCTTTAAACTGCAGTGGCCATGAATTATGTGGTTTTAACCTGTGAGGTCTCTTGCAATGCAGGAAACTTTCCAGTTTCTAACCAGGGGGGTGACCCTTTGCTTAGAACCAAAGTCCCCCCACAGTTAAGGTGTAACTCCACCTTAGGGAGTGAGCGTTGCTGTACATCCCGTGATTCTGCTGGACTAATCTGATAATAATCTCGGAAGTGATGAGGTGGTCAGGAAGCCTTCTAACAGACATTTGTACTCTGCCAAGTGGAACGGTTTCTGCTTTTGGACAGAAGGGTATCCAGTCAGTACTACCACAGTCATCTTGCTGTTCATTGTGTCCTGTCTCAGGCACTTGTAGGATTTGGGCCTCTGTTTCTTTATATACAAGGATCTTATGTTAACTGTTTTTCCCATCATGACCTTATGGAGGTCAGGACTAAGGCCCAGCACAAGTTAGTCAAGCAGAGCTTTAAAGCAGTTCTACATCTCCACCCACATTTGATAAATACTTCCCTCTGAGAGATTTGAACTACAGGATTGACTGGCTTTCTCATCTCACTTTTCATCCCAGTGGCTCAGAGATGTTGAAGTTGATATATTAGTAAACATTTTCTGTTATTGGCATCATGTATATTCATTGGATGTTGGTGCTGCAGGCCGTCAGAATAAGGATTCATGTCTGGCCTTTCGCAATGTTGAGATCTTAATTCTTAGTTGTCTAAATATGTCTGGGATGTCCTGTTTTTGTAGAGAAAAGTATTGCTAAAATCACTATTTGTCCTGTAAACTATTTAGCTTCGTGTGCCAGTTGTGCAATTGTATCTACCACATGGATAATCAGGCAGTCAGAACTGGGAGACTTCTGCTGGCTTCACCTTTCATTATGACATCATTCTGTTTGCAGCTAGTAAAGCTGTTTCTCATCATATCTATGGGCACTACTGTAGTGCTGTAAGATGCCCCCTGCATACTGATATCACTGTGTTTACTATTACTTCTTCAGAATTGTTCTCCACAAACTTGGTAGTTTTAAGTCAAGTGTGTGTGTGTGTGTGTGTGTGTGTTGTGTGTGTGTGTGTGTGTGTGTGTGTGTGTGTGTGTGTGTGTGTGTGTGTGTGTGTGTGTGTGTGTGTGTGTGTGTGTGTGTGTGTGTGTGTGTGTGTGTGTGTGTGTGTGTGTGTGTGTGTAAGCAGGGGCTCTGTGTGTGTGTGTGTGTGTGTGTGTGTGTGTGTGTGTGTGTGTGTGTGTGTGTGTGTGTGTGTGTGTGTGTGTGTGTGTGTGTGTGTGTGTGTGTGTGTGTGTGTGTGTGTGTATGTGAGGGGCTGTGTGTGTGTGTGTGTGTGCATGTGTGTGTGTGTGTGTGTGTGTGTGTGTGTGTGTGTGTGTGTGTGTGTGTGTGTGTGTGTGCGCGTGTGTGTGTGTGTATATGTGTGTGCGAGGCTAGATGAATGGCTATGGCAGAGATGAAATGAAAAAGAATCATCCAGATAAGCGTAAGGTGGAAGAAAGATGTCCAGGTATTAGGTAACACTGTCACTAACTGGCTTAGAACTGCATAAAGTTTACTAGTTGGTGGAGGGAGGCAGTTAGATGACAGATGAGCTAAAAAGGAAAATCAACAGAAAATCAGCTAATACTGCATAGATGAAGCTGTGGTTCTGTAATGAAGCTTGTGCAAATTGCACCACTACAGTGCAGTACAACTCCCCTCGACCTCTGCCTGTAATCCAGCTATGAGTCCCCATGTAGTTCAGCATCTGTTCAGGTCATTGTATGTCACTACAGTGCAGTACAACTCCCCTCGACCTCTGCCTGTAATGTAGCTATGAGTGCCCATGTAGTTCAGCATGTGTTCAGGTCATTGTATGTCACTACAGTGCAGTACAACTCCCCTCGACCTCTGCCTGTAATGCAGCTATGATTGCCCATGTAGTTCAACATGTGTTCAGGTCATTGTATGTCACAACAGTGCAGTACAACTCCCCTCGACCTCTGCCTGTAATGCAGCTATGAGTGCCCGTGTAGTTCAGCATGTGTTCAGGTCATTGTATGTCACTACAGTGCAGTACAACTCCCCTCGACCTCTGCCTGTAATCCAGCTATGAGTCCCCATATAATTCAGTATCTGTTCAGGTCATTGTATGTCACTACAGTGCAGTACAACTCCCCTCGACCTCTGCCTGTAATGCAGCTATGAGTGCCCATGTAGTTCAGCATGTGTTCAGGTCATTGTATGTCACTGCAGTGCAGTACAACTCCCCTCAACCTCTGCTTGTAATGCAGCTATGAGTGCCCATGTAGTTCAGCATGTGTTCAGGTCATTGTATGTCACTACAGTGCAGTACAACTCCCCTCGACCTCTGCCTGTAATGCAGCTATGAGTGCCCATGTAGTTCAGCATGTGTTCAGGTAATTGTATTTCTTATTCCATTCTTTCTCAGCCATTTTTCATCTTTTCCACAGTGTTTTTTATCATTTCCCCAAATATTCATCGGTTCATCTTCAACCCTGAAATCCTAGATTTTTGTCTCCTTTCTCTTTAAATACTGTTGAGAAACAATCTGTGAAAAAAATCCTCTCTGTCGCCTCTTTATACCACACCGTGTCAGAGTGATGCACAGCAGACAGGGCCATCCAGTACCCTTTAAATATGCAGCTCTTTCCCATTGCCATTTTATATTCTGCACTTTTCCTGCAATTCCTCACTTCTGTTCCTGTTTCCAGTGCTGTACTTACCTTTCTACTTACCTGCCCTTTTCTCCTCACTACATCCAGTAGTATATCTGATTGGATTTTTGTATCTTCATGTGCTGTAACTTACCCAGCAATACCCTTCATCAGCCTTTCCTAGAAATGTCTAATCTCCTTAACTTTGGGTTTGGATGGTGGGTAGCAACACTAATGCATGTTTGGAGTGACTAATTTTAACATTTGCTATTAGAAACAGCATTCCAAATCCTTTTACATCTTTCACACTTCAAAGTATTGTTTCCTTCCTTTATGATGATTAATCTGCCTCATGATTTGTCACCCCTTCGTATGTTACTACCGCACACAACTTCCTTTTTTATATCAAAGCCAGAGACCCAAGTAAAAACAAGCCGCCATGGTGGACATCCAGCATCAACAAACTTTTCAACAAATGCAAAAACTTGCTGTCCAAGAAAACAGCCCCAACTATGGAAAAGCACCCTCCTCAGCCTCAACAGGCAAGTAAGGCAACATGTTAAATCCTCTAAGAGCATCTTTGAGAAAAGCTTAGCAAGCACAGCCAAGGATAGCCATAAGGCCTTTTACAGCTACGTACGTAGCCTAGAAGGTAGGACCCAAGCATGTGCTGAACTGGTGACTAACAGTATCACACACACACACTGACCCCACAGAGATAGTAAACCTGCTAGCGGATTGGTTTGGTAAAAATTTCACTCCCTTATCCTCTCCAAACATATAACAAACCTTGCCCCAAACTCCCCCCTCCCTACATATCTGAAGAGCAGGTCATTAAAGCCTTGTCCAATGCAAAAAACTCAGCCTTTATGGGACCAGACGGCATCCCAAGCTGTCTTCTAAACAGGATAAAATATGAACTAGCATCACTATTAAGTACTCATTTCAATCACAGCCTAACCTCAGGCTTTGTTCTTGCATAATGGAGAACAGCAACAGTTATTCCCCTCCACAAAGGTGGCCTAGCAACAGACCTGGGTAATTATAGACCCATAAGTCTGACCAGCCTCATCTGTAAGGCCAGGGAACATATCATTATGGACCTCATAAATGAAGACATAGGCAACCTCCAAACCCTGGATCCAACCCAATTTGGCTTTGTCAATGGCAGATCCTGCCTGTTAAATCTGATGGATTTCTTTGAAAATGTGACCAAGGCCATTGACAAGGGCAAATCTGTACATACAGCATACCTTGACTTAGCAAAGGCTTTCAACACAATCCCACACTCAGGCATTATCGATAAACTTAGCAAACTAAATGTAAACCCATTTGTTGTAAGATGTGTTGCCAAATGGCTCACAAACTGGACACAGTATCAAAGTGGGTGACTCCACATCAGTCAGCTGACCTGTCACCAGCAGGGTGCCACAAGAGTCAGTGCTGGCCCCCCTTCTGTTTCGTATATACTTCTGAGAAGTTCAGGTGAAATCTAAGGGGTTGTGGCTGACCAAGTGTCCAGATGACTACAAACTAGGTGCAATTACTGAATCCCCAAATTATGTCACTATTCTCCAGGAGGGTCTTACAGAGACCAGTGACTAGTGTCTTAGTCACAGTCGCAAACTGAATGGAGAGAAATGCGTCATCATCCCCTTCAGAAAAACAATGTCCCTTCACATTATCAAATCAATAACAATGCTCTAAGTACTTACGAAATGGTAAGGGATCTTGGATCACAAGCTGACTGTGATCTTAACTTTGACCACCAAGTGCCTAGTGTAGTAAGGAAGACTTTCTACGTAGCACACTTGATTAGCAAATGCTTCGCCTTTAGAACAAAGGAGGTTATTACCCCTTTATACTCTGTGATAATCAGGCCTATAATTGAGTAAGACATCCCTTTCAGCATGTACCGTACAAAGCACCCGCAGCAATTGGAGAGTCCTCAGAGGTTTCTAACAAAGAAGATCAAGGGGCTCCAGCACGTGCCGTACACAGACTGACTAAAGTCCCTGTGACTTTGTATCGTATAGACTTCTTGGGGAGACCTATGCCTGGCTTATAGAGCAATCTCAGACCCAAACCTAATGAACTTGCTGCACATCTGTAAGTCAAACAGGACTAGAACTACCCATTCCAGGGACCTAAATATGGCCTGTAATTTAAATAGGACATGCAGGAGGGACAGCTTTGTCTCCCAGTGACTGTCATGTCTTTGTCATATGCTACAAATTCATGTGAAACAGAGCATCTCTATCACACTGTTCAAAAGGAATCTGGTCGAGTGGATGGGGACCATAAATTTTTACCGAGGATAGCGCACACAACCCTCCTGGACATGGGCAGTCATTACTAAATGCAGTTCTGACTGTTGACTAGCATATACTACACTGGGATGAAACAGCAAGGCTTGAAATTACCTTTGGGTCGATAGCCTAGTAAACTCCTATGATCCTGTGATCCTAATTTCATAAGCTCCCCTACTTCTTACAAGAGCACCGTATCTGCACCTTCCTTATTAGTACTACGTTGTAGTTGGCTCTGTTTCATAGGTGATGTCATTCCATTTTCATTTATGGAATCTTCTTTACTTGTTCCCACATTCCCATCAGGTTTTATGTACTCTTTTATGTCTGGTCTTTGTGCTTCACTCAGGCTTTGCTCTCCTTGGACTTCCAGCCTTTCTGTACAGCACTAAACTGCTACCACTTTCCCTGTTGTGTGTCCAGCTCTTCCCTTCCCCAAAACACAAGAACAGTCGTTTACATTCTCCTCCTGTCATTCTCTTACTCTATTTTCAGCTCCTTTTATTACATTTAGTCCATTTTTCCTGGTGGGTTGAGTTTAGCCTTCCAGTTATTATAGCTTGCACGAGTCCACACTTTGTAGTTCATCCATGGACTCTGATGTGCCCTAGCATGTCTTTTGCAGTTCTTTTAATTAGGCAGTGACTTGTTTCACATATCCCCATCTCCCCATTTCCTTTTGCACACAGTGGCTTCCTGACAGCTCCCCGTGTTTTCTTACCCAGGCATGTCCAAGGGACAGCTCCCGGTGTTCTCTTACCCAGGCATGTCCAAGGGACAGCTCCCGGTGTTCTCTCACCCAGGCATGTCCAAGGGACAGCTCCCGGTGTTCTCTTACCCAGGCATGTCCAAGGGACACTCCCGGTGTTCTCTCACCCAGGCATGTCCAAGGGACAGCTGCCGGTGTTCTCTCACCCAGGCATGTCCAAGGGACAGCTCCCAGTGTTCTCTTACCCAGGCATGTCCAAGGGACAGCTCCCGGTGTTCTCTTACCCAGGCATGTCCAAGGGACAGCTCCCGGTGTTCTCTTACCCAGGCATGTCCAAGGGACAGCTCCCGGTGTTCTCTTACCCAGGCATGTCCAAGGGACAGCTCCCGGTGTTCTCTTACCCAGACATGTCCAAGGACAGCTCGGTGTTCTCTTACCCAGGCATGTCCAAGGGAAAGCTCCGGTGTTGTCTTACCCAGGCATGTCCAAGGACAGCTCCGGTGTTCTCTTACCCAGGCATGTCCAAAGGACAGCTCCCGGTGTTCTCTTACCCAGGCATGTCCAAGGGACAGTTCCTGGTGTTCTCTTAACCAGGCATGTCCAAGGGACAGCTCGTGTTCTCTTACCCAGGCATGTCCAAGGGACAGCTCGGTGTTCTCTTACCGGCATGTCCAAGGACAGCTCCCGTGTTCTCTTACCCAGGCATGTCCAAGGGACAGCTCCGGTGTTCTCTTACCCAGGCATGTCCAAGGGACAGCTCGTGTTCTCTTACCCAGGCATGTCCAAGGGACAGCTCGTGTTCTCTTACCCAGGCATGTCCAAGGGTCAGCTCCCGGTGTTCTCTTTCCCAGGCATGTCCAAGGGTCAGCTCCCGGTGTTCTCTTACCCAGGCATGTCCAAGGGACAGCTCCCGGTGTTCTCTTACCCAGGCATGTCCAAGGGACAGCTCCCGGTGTTCTCTTACACAGGCATGTCCAAGGGACAGCTCCCGGTGTTCTCTTACCCAGACATGTCCAAGGGACAGCTCCCGGTGTTCTCTTACCCAGGCATGTCCAAGGGAAAGCTCCCGGTGTTCTCTTACCCAGGCATGTCCAAGGGTCAGCTCCCAGTGTTCTCTTACCCAGGCATGTCCAAGGGACAGCTCCCGGTGTTCTCTTACCCAGGCATGTCCAAGGGACAGCTCCCCGTGTTCTCTTACCCAACCATGTCCAAGGGACAGCTCCCCGTGTTCTCTTACCCAGGCATGTCCAAGGGACAGCACCCAGTGTTCTCTTACCCAGGCATGTCCAAGGGACAGCTCCTGGTGTTCTCTTACCCAGGCATGTCCAAGGGACAGCTCTCCGTGTTCTCTCCTGTCTACCTGATGAATCTGGGCATATTGGGACAATGTAGCAATTGCCTCATGTACACAGACAACCCTCTCCTCCTACCACCCAACACTACAACCTGTAAGAGATGCACTTATCTAGCTAAACTGGAGGCAAAGCTCTCTCAACCCAAGACTGAATGTGTCAGTCAAGAGGAGAAGGTAAACACTTGCACCACACCACACTCATCACATAGACCCACTAAACGTACAACACCAAAACCTACACATAGATACACAAAATCAATCACGGAGGCTCTCAATAATAATCTATCCAAAAAACAGAGACCTCTAAAGCAGAAATGCAAGCAACCACCACCCCTCAACACAACCCCTAAAGACACATAGCCCACAGACTCAGTGTGCCACTCAACCACAGCCCATAAGGCAAAAGATAGTACCCAACACATTAGTCATAGGTGACTCTATAGTCAGGCACACTGATGTTCCACTCACCAGACTAGACAAGGAGAAGGTTACTGTCAGCTGCCTGTCGGGTGCCAGGATCCGCCACATAACCCACGCACTCAGGTCACTCCACAACAAGTACAAATATGACTCAGTCATTGTCCATGTTGGTGTGAACAACCTGAGATGTACCTACCTGGACTACATGAAAAGAGACATGGAAGAGCTCTCTGACCTTGTAATCCAGGCATGTATGACCCTAGTCCTGAGTAGCACCCTACCTTCACCCAGAAAGATGCCACAGTACAGGGACAAAATCATTGACTTCAACAATTGGCTAAGCTTCTGGTGTCATTCTGAGGGGATCCAGTATCTGTCTGCTTGGGACGACATGGTTGACAGGCCACGATGCTTTGCCAGAGATGGCCTGCACCTGTTGCCCCTGGGATTCCGGATACCTAAAGCTCTTGCCACCCCTGTAGTGCCTTTTTTAGGCAAGGTCCAAATGACAAACCCACCACCATAGCAGGTACAGGCAAACAAAAACTGAGGGTATTGCTACTCAATGCTAGAAGTCTAAACCTCAAAATGCACTCACTCGAGGCACTCCTTAAAATGGAGAACATCAATATCTGTGCTATGACTGAAACCTGGTTCAAGGCTCCAGAGAGCACCCCTGCATTACCAGGCTATAACTTATACCCTACATTTTGGCCATCTAACCAGGACCAGAACATCAAAAGCAGAGGTATGTCCATATTCATTAAGGATATCCACACCTCTAGACTAGTTGCCCAACATAATGCATCTGAAATTATCCACGTGCAACTCACTCTGGGTAAAACTGCAATCCAAATTGTAGCTTGCTACAGATCCCCCACCATGCCCCAGGACTCCCACTCCTCTTTTCTTGATATACTGGAAAATATTAGGGTCCAACCAAACACCCTAATAATGGGCAATTTCAACTACCCCGCCATTAACTGGGAAAACTACTCATGTACCAACTCCTTCACTCAATGCTTTCTAGAATTCATAAACTCCAGTTCCCTGGATCAACTTATCCACACCCCCACCAGGGGCAACAATATCCTAGACCTAGTCATTACCAACATGAGTGACCGGTGTTCCACACCTGAAGTCAACTCCTCATTGGTCAGATCCGACCATAAGCTAATCACCATAGATATCCACATCCTGCCCCCACCCCCCATTAAGGAAACCACTGTAAAAATTTCTCCAAAGCCAATTTCATGCTTCTTAAGACAGAAGTGGCAAACTTCACAACATCCCTACAGATGGGCACTGCAGATATGACTGCAGAATCCTACACAAATGCACTCTATAAGCAATTACACAAGTGCATGGATCTTGCTATCCCTAACAGAACCAAGACGTTATCCTCCGAAAAAGGAAGCCAATCTGGTGGTCCCCCGCTATAAATAAACTCTACAACAGAAGGAAGAAACTGTTGCAGAAGAGAGTAAAATCCCATGAGTGGAGGAGCTCCCTGGTCAGCCTCAGTAAGAAACTGTGATCCCTCTTAAAATCCTCCAAAGCTAGCTATGAAAACAAGATTGCCTCTGATTCTAAGGGCAACCACAAAGCATTCTATAGCTATGTCAAGAATCTCAATGGCAACACCCAGGTCTGCTCTGAGCTACAGCACAATGGCATGAAAATTACAGAACCAGCTGATATCGCCAACATCCTGGCTGATAGATTCACTGCTAACTTTACCCCCCCTCTCACCCCATAAAGGGCCCATATGTATACCGGAAGAATGCTGAGCCTCTGAAATCACAACTGAGCAGGTAAAAAACTGCACTTTCCAAAGCCAAGAACACAGCTTCCATGGGACCAGACAACATCCCAGGCTTCGTTCTATATGAACATCAGGACGAACTGGCTCCCCCACCTAAGCACCATGTTCAATCATAGCCTCACGTCAGGCTTTCTACCCACTGAATGGCACACAGCAACAGTTATACCACTCCACAAAGGGGGAGCCACCATGGACCCCGGGAACTATCGCCCTATTATCCTGATGAGCCTGGTCTGCAAGGCCATGGAACACATCATCATGGAACTCATAAACAAAGACGAAGGTAACCTCCAAACCCTAGACCTCACCCAGTTCAAGTTTGTGAAAGGCAGATCATGCCTCCTGAACCTGATTGACTTCTTTGAAACAGTCACCAAAGCCGTAGATGAGGGAAAGGCAGTTCACACAGCCTATCGTGACCTCGCCAAGGCTTTCGACACCATCCCCCATTCTGGAATTATAGATAAACTCTCTAAACTGGTTATAAATCCATACGTCACAAGATGGGTTGCCAACTGGCTCACTAACAGAACCCACACTGTAAAAATTGCAGACTCCAAATCAGACTCCAAACCAGTGACAAGTGGTGTACCACAGGGTTCAGTCCTGGGTACTTTCCTGTTTGGTATCTACTTCTCTGAAGTAAGGGCTAGCACAGAGGGCCTCTGGCTGATGAAGTTCACAGATGACTGCAAGCTAGGTGCCATAGTCGAGTCCACAAATGACGTGGACATCCTACATCAGGGCCTCACTGAGACAGATGCCTGGTGTCAAGAGCCATGGCCTCAAGCTAAATGCCAAAAAGTGCATTGTCATCCCCTAAGGTAAAAACTCTGTTCCCATTAACTACCACATAGACTGCAGTCCTCTTAATGCCGAAGGTGTAATAAGAGACCTTGGGACTCAGGTGGACAGTAGCCTCACCTTTGATAATCACATTGCCACAGTAGTCAGAAAATCCTTCTACGTGGCACACCTCATCAAGAAAGGGTTCTCATCCAGGAAAAAAGAGGTCATTGTTCCCCTCTACTCAGCATTCATTGGCCCCCTTTATTGAATACAATACCCCTTTTGGAATGTACCTCACAAGACATCTGCAACAGCTGGAAAGGCCACAGAAATACCTCACCAAGAGGATTACAGGTCTCAAACAGTTGTCCTATGCTGACCATCTCAAAAAACTCAAGCTTTACTCCGTAGCATATTGCATACTCCGAGATGATCTCTGCCTAATATACAAAGCTATGTCAAACCCATAACTGTTGGACATGCTACACCTAAAGAAATCCCAATCCCTCCGGGATACATGCTTTAGGAATCTAAACCTCGTCACCACAATAAATAGAACATGCTGGAGGGATATAGTCCTGTCCCACAAATTTCCCATGTTCTGGAACAAGCTACCTATCTATGTCAAGCAAAGCTCCTCATTAGCACTCTTCAAGAAAAATCTTAATGAATGGATGGGAATTAGGAAATTCACCCCAGGGATCACTCCTGTGGCCCTGCTCGATAGGGGCACAGGAATAACTTTCTTGGGTGGCAAAAGCCAGGGAACTTTGGTGGCTAGGCTTACGTAGACCCTAGGGCCGATAGCCTAGTACCTACCTGTGAACCTATGAAATATGCAACAAAATCTAGAAGTTTTAGGATTTTTGCCTGAAAATGTTTGCATAGATATTTTTATACCCCAAGTAGACTCCAGAGAATTTTTCCTCGGGTAGACAGTAAGTGTTAGAGGTGTGAGGGGAAAGAAATAGGTAACCTGGAATATATTTTCTGGAAGTGCAGTGAGTTGATGGACTTTAAGTATTCCTTGTGGGATGCACTGTCAGAGATGCTGGGTGGGCAGATTGATTTGACAAGGGAGATGATTTTTGTGAGCTATGATACAGAATCAGAATTGCCTAGACATGGTAAGGTTCATAGGTTCATAGGTAGGTATTAGACTATCTGCCCGAGGGCATTTATAAGCCTAGCCAGAGTGTGTCGGCTTTCGCCTGCCCCATTGATTAATTAACTGATCCTCTGTCAAGCAAAGCCAATGAAGTGATCCCAGGGGTGTATTTTCTGTTACCCATCCACTCGTCAAGGTTTCTCTTGAAGAGTGTTAGTGAGGGACTCTGCCTAATGTAGTTTGGAATTTTGTTCCAAAGCATGGGGAGTCTCTGTGACAGGAATCTATCCCTCCAGCATGTTCTATTTATTGTTGTGCGAGGTTTAGCTCACTAGAGCACGTGGCTCGCAGTGACTTGGATTTCTTTAGGTGGAGCATGTCCATCAATTCTGAGTTGGACATGGCTTTGTAAGTCAGGCAGAGATCACCTCTGAGTAAGCGATATGCCACTGCGTACAGCCGGGTTTTTTCAGTTGGGCTGCATAGGACATGACATATGTTTGAGACCAGTAATCCTCTTGGTGAGGTACTTTTGTCGTCTTTCCTGCTGTTGAAAGTGTCTTGTGAGGTACTTCCCAAATGGGGCATTGTATTCTATGATGGGTCTGATGAGTGATGAGTAGAGGGGCACTATAACCTCTTTATTTCTAGATGTGAACCCTTTAGTAATTAGATGGGCCACATAGAAGGATTTCCTAACTATTTTGGCAATATGATTGTCAAAGGATAGATTACTATCTACCTGGGTCCCCAGATCTCTTATTACCTCTTCTGTATTAAGGGGGCTACCACCTATGTGGTAATTCGTGGGTGTTTTGTTTTTCCCAAATGGGATGACCATGTATTTTTTGGCATTTAGCTTGAGGCCATGACTTTGACACCAGGTGTCCATCTCAGTAAGGCCCTTTTGGAGGATGTCCATGTCAGCTGGAGAGTCAATTATGGCTCCCAGTTTGCAGTCATCGGCGAACTTGGTTAGCCACAGACCTCCTGTGTTTGCCTGTACTTCTGAGAACTATATGCCAAACAGTAGGGGTCCCAGGACCGAGCCTTGTGGGACACCACTTGTGACTGGTTTAGAGTCGGACCTGGAGCCTGCTGTTCTTACCGTGTGAGTTCTGTCTGTAAGCCAGTTGGCAACCCATCACATGACGTAGGGATTTATGTTCAGGCTGGTGAGTTTTTCTGTAATACCCGAGTGGGGAATGGTGTCGAAAGCCTTGGCGAGGTCAAGGTAGGCCGTGTGAACCACCTTTCCCTTGTCTATGGCCTTGGTGACTGTCTCGAAGAAGTCAACCAGGTTTAGTAGGCATGATCTGCCCTTAACAAAGCCGAACTGGGTCGGGTCAAGTTTTTGGAGGTTCCCAATGTCTTTGTTAATGAGTTCCATGATGATGCACTCCATAACCTTGCATACCAGGCTAGTCAGGCTTATGGGGTGATAATTACCAGGGTCAGTTGTGGCCCCTCCTTTGTGGAGTGGAATAACCATTGCTGTGCGCCATTCTATGAGTATGTAGCCTGTGGAGAGGCTGAGGTTGAACAGCGTGTTTAGGTGGGGGATTAGTTTGTTCTGTAGTTTGTGCAAGACGCAGCCTGGGACACCATCTGGCCCCTCTGACGCTATATCTTTGGCTTTTGAAAGGGCTGTTTTCACCTGTGCATCTGTGATTTCGGGGACACTACACTTTTCCGGTATTGTTGTGGGCCCTTTTGGGGGTGAGGGGGGGTGATGTTTGCACTGAATGTATCTGCCAGGATGTTGGCAATATCAGTAGGTTCAGTATATTTTGTGCTATTTTGCACTAGTTCAGTGCATATCTGCCAGTTGCCACTTAGATTCTTAACATAGCTGAAGAAGGCCTTGTGGTTATCTTTTGAATCCTTGGCTATTTTTCTTTTGAAGTTAGCCTTGGATGATTTTATTAGGGACCTTAGTTTCTTACTGATACTGATCAGGGATGTCTCCTTCTTGGGATTTGCTTTTTTTCTGAACTAGTTTCCTCCTTCTATTATATAGCCTGTTTAGGGCAGCGGTCCACCAGACTGGTTTCCTTCTCTTAGAGGAGTGAGTATTGGTTTTGCTACGGATGGCACAATCCATGCATCCTTGTAGGTGCTCATAGAGTGCATTTGTTAAAGGTTTCTGCATCTTGGGCAGCGTTATCCTTTAGCGTGGGGGCTGTGAAACTTACCGCCTCTGTCTTACGTAAGGTGAAGTTTGCTTTAGAAAAGTTTTTTACTGTGGTTTCCTTAGTTGGGGGTGGTGGTGGGGTGTGGACATACAGAGTGATTAGTTTATGGTCTGATCTAACCAGTGATGGGTTGACCTCTGGTATGGAACACCTGTCGCCCATGTTGGTGATGACCAGGTCCAATATGTTTTCACCTCTGGTAGGGGAGTTTACCAGCTGATCCAGGGCATTTGAGTTGATGAATTCCAAGAAGCGCTAGGCCTGGGAGTTTGTACTCGAGTAGCTTTCCCAGTTAATGGTAGGGTAGTTGAAATCACCCAATATCAGGGTGTTCGGTAGGACCTTCATGTTTTCCACTGTCTCCAGAAAGGTGGAGTGGTGGTCCTGGGTCATGGAGGGTGATCTGTAGCAGGCCACAATTTGCATTGCAGATTTGCCCGATGTTAGTTGCACGTGGATGATCTCAGAGGTATCATGCTGCGCCACTAACCTGGAGGTGTAGGTATCCTTGATGAATATGGATACACCCCCTCCTTTTTTGTTTCCGTCCGTGTTCTGTGGCCGAAACACGTGGTATGAGTTGTAGCCTGGTAACGCTGGGGTGCTCTCTGGAGTCTTGAACCAGGTTTCAGTTACGGCACAGATGTCGAAGTTCTCCATACTGAGGAGTGCTTCGAGCATGTGCATTTTGAGATTTCAACTCCTGGCATTGAGTAGCATAACCCTCAGTTTTTTGTTAATTGTGCTGTTTACGGAGGTAGGTTTGACTTTGAGCCTTGCCTAAAAAAGGCACTATGGGGGCAGCGAGAGCCTTGGCCAATATTCAAAAGCCTAGGTGTGTCAGGTGCAAGCCGTCTCTTGTGAAGCAATGCGGCTTGTCAAGCATGTTGTCCCAGGCTGACAGACACTGGATCCCCTTTGAATGACACCAGAAGCTTAGCCAGTTGTTGAAATTGATCATTTTTTCTTTATACTGAGGTATCATTCTTGGTGAGGGCAGGATGCTACTCGGGGTCAGGGTCATACCAGCCAGGGCTACATGATCAAAGAGCTCTTCCATGTCTCTTTTCATGTAGTCCAGGGAGGTACACCAACATGAACAATGACAGTCATATTTGTACTTGTTCTGGGGTGACCTGAGTGCTTGTGTTATGTGGCGGATTCTGGCTCCCGACAGGCAGCTGACAGTACCCTTCTGCTTGTCCAGCCTAGTGAGTGGAACATCAGTGTGCCTGACTATAGAGTCACCTATTACTAGTGTGTTAGGTATGCTATTTCGCCTTAAGGGCTGTGATTGTGCGGCACACTGATTTTGTGTTTTATGTGTTGTCTGGTTTGTGACGGGAGGTGCAGGTTGTTTGGGTGTCTGCTTTGGAGGTTTCTGATGCTTTTGCAGGTTTTTATTTAGTGCCTCCGAGTATCATTTTGTGTATTTATGTGTATTTTTTGCCAGTGCTGGTTTAGTAGGTCTGTATGTGGCTGGAGGTGTGGTGCAAGTGTTAACATTCTACTCTTGACTGTCTGTTCCAGTCTTGGGTGGAGACAGCTTAGCCTCCAGTTTGGCTGTATAATTGCATCTCTCGCATATGTTAGTGTTTTGTGGTAGGAGGAGAGGGTTGTCTTTGTACATGAGGCAGTTGTAACATTGCCTCAGGATACCCAGATTCACCAGCTGGACTGGAGAGTACACCTGAAATTGCCCTTTGGTCATGCCTGAATAGTAGGGTGAGCTGCTTAGTTGCTTGGTTGGTGAGGGGTGAATAAAGAACCTTGCCCTGCTGGGCAATCAATTGTCAGGGTATATTAGTGTTTACTATTAGGTCTGAGCAAGTGCTGGGCTGTAGGATGCTTTTTCAGTGCTTAGGTTGACAGTTAGACTAGTTTCAAGGGAAAAACTGAAGGGGAGACTTAGTGGAGCTGGGAATAATTTAACCCTAGCTAACAGGCGCTGCCCGGCGTGCAAAACTGTGCAAACGCAGTTTTTATAGCAGGGAAATGAAAGAGATAGAAATTAGCTCAAACCAATAAACTACTAACTTCTGGGCTAGAACCACTCCTCCAGGGACAGATAGGCTGCTCAAAGCTCCCCTCTCTCACAGGTGAACAGAGAAACTTCCTTCTATCCAAGTAAGGTATGGGCAACTCAGAAACTTGTAACCCAGCCCTGAATTCAGCACTAGCCTGAAAACTGGACTATACTAGCATGGAAAGGCAGGAAACAAGGAATGTTTTTTTTTTTTTTTTTTTTGAAAAGATAAGGCAAAAACACTTAAAATAGCTTTAAATGACTACAAACGATCAGAAAAGGCTATCACAATTTAGTGTGTAGCCTACAACAGTTAAACAAATTATTTAAACAAAAAATGACTTTTTAAAAGTGCAGGCAGTCAAATAAGTACAATATGTGAAAAAACAAGCTTTTAAATCACAAGAAATGCTGGAAAACTGGCGTTTAGGCAGAAAACAGTTAAGTACAGCAAGAAAGTACAGAAAACTGATACTTAATCACTCCAAAGTCTCTCTCCTAAGCTAGAAGACTTGTATCAGTTTAAGACTTTTTAGTGCTACCCAGCAGGTTAGTTACAGGAAAGATGGGAAACAAGCACAGATATGGTCTTTTAAACCAGAAAGTTGAAAGAGACGGACAAACTGCCCAAATGGTGAATAAACTACAATTTCTGGGCCAAGAACCACTCCTCTCGTGGTAGACAGGCTACCTAGTGCTTACCATTCCCACTGATAAGCTAGAAGGCCTTCCTCCAACACAGAAAGGCTTGCAGGGCTCAAAAGCTTACCAACAGTCCTGGATACAGCAACTCTGTATCTGGACTAGGCTGGTTACAGGAAAGGTGGGAAACAAGCGCAAGTGCGGCTTTTAAACCAAAAAGTTGAAAGGCCTTGCTGTGTATAATAATGGTGACTGCCAAAAAAGCAGTTACTAGAAAATGCAAATCAGAGTCTAAACCAACTATACTGGAAATAGTGACTATAGTAACAGAGATAAAACAACTAGAACTGAGACCTTTAGAAAAGGGTAGGAGCAAACTACACAGGAAAAATGAAAATTGTGGGAACAATACACACAAGGAAGGAATGAGGTGTAAAAGTCGGCAGGACTTAAGTGAGCTATGCAATGTTTGAGTGAGAAAGATTGGGTATATTATAAGTAATGTATAATGCTTGCAACTTGGGAGTGTGTCATTATGGTTTGTGATGTAAAATGCTTGCAAGTAGGATTGTGTCAGTGTGGTTTGTTTTCATTTATATAAATGTATGATTGCATATGTTGTAAGTGATGGTTTAATAAAGATGTTTCATGTTTAAAAAAAGTCAGGAATTGAATAATATGTAATATAACTGGGGTTATATGATATATAGCAGTATATATGAAGTATAATGTTGATTATGTTAATGTAGTTTTATTACTTTTATATGAATGTAAATTTGCCTGTGTCACAAGTGATAATTCAATAAAGGTGTTTAAAAAAAAACAAATATTGCTGTAACTGATATCTCAAGTGAATATACGCTCAAACTATGAGTACTTTAGGACTCTACATTATATGAGCATTTTTGCTGGGGGCAAGTCCTCCTTTACCACCCATGTTGGGGCGTGGCTTCCATACCACCTTTCCTTTATTATTCTCACTAGGAGATTGGTACAATTCAGGAAAACCAACAGCCTATTTTACTCTGTCTCAAGGAAACTGCTAGCTCAGGGAACATAAAAAGAATACCGTGCAAGCACCATCGCGTTGCTCTTGTGAAGAGCCGTTACTCGCTTCAGGCGTAACATTTAAACAACTGTGATATGAGTAACCTATTAGGTAATAGAATGTTATGAGTGTGATTGTGTTATGCTGTGGAGTGCTGTGTTTACTTGACAAATAATCATAATGGGTAAATCAGAGAAGGAGGAATTTGTATAAGGAAGCCTTTTTGCTATTAGATGTTAATCTTTTCATTGTGATATTTATATTCGCAGCTGGGAACCTTCCCCAGGTTATGTGAGGAGACAGAGAGGATCGTAACCACGCACATACGAGAGAGGGAAGGGAAGACCAAGGACCAGGTGAGTTATACATATCAGCATTGTGGGTGTGGGATCCAGTATCTGCACAGTGATGTAACTGTAAAATGTAAGAAATCTTTACTCAGGAGGCAAGAACAGCCTTGATAATGCTGTTAAGCTTCTGCAGATCACTAAGGGGGTTCGTCTCGTACGAGTTATTGATGCAGACATTATAAAATAAGGTATAGCAAGAACTATTAAAAAATATTCTTTTGTGTGGAGACATGCACCCAAACCCTGGCCCTACTAATCTAAACTTAAACCTTAATATCAGCAGTTTCCACAAGCACCATAACAGCCTAGATAAGTCCCTTCCTTCAGTTACAAGTGAGCCCTTCTCTATTGTATCTGTTACTTCTGACACAAAGACATTTTCCCAGTTCCGATTCACAAACATAGCATCTCTCACTCCATGAAGTCCAGCCAAAAACCTAAGTCTGACAATATTAAATCTTGTATTACTTGGAAATAAATTACAGATTTTCATATTTGGACATCACTCTACTCGCCATATATTCTAGCCATCACTGAAATGTAGCTTAAATTAAATATGAAAGATACAGAAATACTACCTTCAGGCTATAGCATTATGAGGACTGAGCGATCCCAGGAAAAAGGAAGAGTCGCCCTACTGTAACCCAGCTCCTCTAACCTCTCCTCCTATTCCAACTTCTTCCCCAAGTTTCACTCAGCCAAAATACTCTTGACACTTTTAAAGCTAAATTCTAAAAAAAACACTTTGCATTATTAGAATTTACATACTCCTGGTAACAACACACCCTTGCTCCTGGGTATCTAGTGCTGTTATTTACGAAAAAAAATCATTCTAGATTATGTCAATACTGACTGGCAAAATATAACCTCTGACATTCCCTCTTTGTGCATAAATCTATTTGATTTGACTCAGCTAATCACAAAACCTACTAGATACAACAGGAATAATATGGGCAAATTCATGACTAGATTTTGGTCTCAGACCCCAGTCAATATACCAGTGGAACCTGTCCTTACCCCCTAAGTGACCATTTCCCTGCATATGCACACAAACTTGCCATTTATCACCCTAATACCCACCGACTTAAACCAACCAAGAATCTCACAAATGGTCCTTCAAATGGTCTGTGCTAAAAACTCTCCCAATAGATGATGCAATTACAACTTTTATTACCTTTTTTTTTGTAAACACCCTAAACAACCTTACCCCTCTACTTATAAAAAGAGGAAACGTAAAACCCTCCCCCTCGCTGTCCACCCTTACCAAAAACATTATGCGTACCAGAGACAAGGTTTGGAGGGAGAGGCCAAATAAAAAACAACTTTCAGCGATACAGGGACTTTTGTAATCAAGCTAAAAAATATACAAAGATAAGAAACAATACTACGACCAACTACAACTTAATCACAAAAATTATCCAAAAAATGATGGTCCTCTATTCAGACACTACTCAATCCTGGCTCAAGAAAAGATCCATGTTCTTCTCAAACCTGCCCCCCCCCCGTCCCCATTGATACAGCAACAACATTTAATAATTTATAGAGAGCGTTTCTGTCTTCACCAACAGAACATCACCCTCCCCTACACAAACCCATGACATATTACCAATTGCCCCCTCCACTACCACAATAACCCCTGAAAATATGAATCCAAACAATCCTTAGTTACAAATGCTAACAACTTTACCTTAAAACTTGTAACAATATCTACTATAAAAAATACTATGTAAACTTAAACCTTGCTCCACAGCTGCCCACAACCTCCCACCTGAATACCTTAAGATGGCAGCAGAAGCCATATCTTACCCAGTAGACTCAGTAGTTATCTTAATCAATAGATCCCTACAGGAATCTTATGTTACAGCTGTTTGGAAAAGATCGTACATCATCCCACTGCACAAGGGAGGAAACTCTACAGAATCTCTAACTTTTGTCCCATTGCAATTCTCTCCTCTGTCTCTCAACATGGATTCTGCCCTGGTCATAATACAACTACTGCTCTATTATCCGTTTTAAATAATATAAACAAGAATAGGGCTCTGGCAAACTTATGTCTTCCATTTTTCTGGATCTGTCCAAAGCCTTTGATATCATCTCACGTAACAAACTCCTTCAAAAAGTGCTCCATCTCAGCCTGTCCCTTAATTCACTTCACTGGTTTAAAAGTTACCCGTCTCACAGACAGCAAAGTGTAAGATGGCAACATAATTTCTCTCCTTACCTCCCTTTAGCATTGGTGCATCCAAAGTGCATTTCTTGGTCCACTTCTTTTTAATATTTTCATTAACAACTTCTATACCTCTTTTAGGCAAGCATCCCTTATACGGTATGCTGATGATTCAACACTAGTATGATCATATGACACTCATACGTATCGTCTTGAAATCACACAAAATCTTTCACCACTGTTGAAAACTGGCTTCACAATTCCCACTTATTACTCAACCCCTAAAACAAAACTACTGCTATTCCTCCCCCAAGCACATCTAATGGACAAATCCAACTTCAAAATCTTCTCCCTTAACAATACAGAGATATAAATTGTATCCCATACAAAACTGCTTGGTGTGACAATTAATGACAGCCTTAGATTTGAACTCCACATTGAAAATAATATAAGAACTCCCCAGACACTTGACATGCTTTATAAACATAAACCCTTTCTTACTAACGCTGCTAAAACCACCCTGTTACCCATTTACCTCCTTCCTTCACTCTTATATGGTGCTCCTGTTTACCAACTTGCAGGTATCTGTTAAATTAAAGTTGAAATATGCTATAACAAAGTTGTTAATTTGCTGCCAATAAACAATACCATAGATATCACCACAAGGTCCTTAAAAGTTAGAAGTGGCTTGAACTACCCCACTACCTGGACTTTGCACAACTAGCTGCTGTTCACATCATTTATAAACCCCATGCCTGGCCTTCACTAAGCTCTATTCTCCCTTCCTATCACCTAAACAGACCCCTTCGTTGTAATGATACACAAATTCTCACCATCTTTAAACCTCAAAAAGCATTTGTGAATAGCCTTTACTATTACACTGTTGCCAAACAATGACATTCTATTTCACAGGCTATTAGAACTGTAACTGACCGTGCTTCCTTTACGCATCTTCTGGAAAGGTCACTTATCAGACTCATGGCTCTACTCATGCTATACCCCAACTGGCCATCAGTCTTGTCTATTTTAATCGACCCCCTATCTGTATAATGTCTTTACCCATCACCACTTCCTCACCTTCACCTGGCTATCCTACCCTCTCTACCACTAACCATGATGTTACAGAAGCAATTTCAGCTGCTGGTGGTGATATTAATAGTTCAAGCAGATTTACGGGTAATGTTTGGGGATATGTTTGTTCCGAAACGGAAAACACGTTTAAGAACTTTCAACTACTGCCATCTTACAACGCAACGAACAATACAAACAGCGATAGAACACAAGCATGTAAGAAGGCTGTTTTTGATTTAGAACGATTGGTCATTAGGTTGACCACGTTGCGTTTAGAAGTATCATATTTGAATGAGTGTATTGCACGTAATATTGTACCTCAAGGTCTAAGGACTGCCAAATTCCCGAACTGTGTTGTACCAGGTGATGACTTGTGCAACACACTGATAAAGTTATACAACGAAGCTGGGATATCCATGATGCGAATCTTAGTGAGTCATTATGAGACTGAGTTGCTCAAACTCACTGAAGAGATAAAAACAACAGATGAAAAAATAAAACAGTTTCCTTGCTTTTCTCAATTTTTGCCACTATACAACAGTATAGAGGCTAAATCAAATAGACACAAGGCTACAATAATTATCAGAAAGCAGAATAAGATGAGAAGGGACATTTATGCTTAAAGTAACAACGAAGCATATATAAATACATACAATGAGGGTACTGGCACTAATGATAATAAAAACAGCAAAAGAAGAGAAGTCGATTCCACCTCTAAGGGTTCCAATGGTGTTGAAAAGCACAATAATAGTAATAATACTGGCAAAGACAATGATACAACAGTGAATTCCACAGTTAATAACAATTCATGTGACAATGAAGGGCACAATGTGGAAGGAAATATGACCACCATGAATAATGATAACAACAATATGGGAAACATAGCCACCACTAGCTTTGCAGAAGTATTAGTTTCTAACAATAAACAGAATGCCCCTTTTCAAGTGAACCATGGCCAAGCCAAAAAGACTACCAGGTGGTTCAATTCCACCCAATACAAGGGCAAACAGAAAGGGAAGAACAGGAAGAAGTGGTGATAACACACTCTGATAACAATGACTATTCAATGACTATAGTCAATTTAAGTGATTTCCACCTTTCTGTTTCTTGTATTAATATGTTAAAAAAGGGTTTCAACTTCATTCCTTCAAACAGGGTGGAAATAGGGAAACTGTTAGTAGAATTTAGGATTTTTTTGCGTAAATTAAATCTTAAATATATAATGAAGGATGTCAACATGCCTTGTTCTACTAATGAAAACACATTTAAGAGACCTAGCACCTATAATCCCCCTTTGGTTAATACACTACAGGTGTTCCAGAAGGTTTGTGAAACTGAATTTAGAAATATGATGAATGTAGATAAAGAAGATAACTTGACACCTTTGGAACGTCAGGCCCTAGAACATATCTCTAAATCCAAAGATATCAGGGTCATGAAAGCGGACAAAGGGGGTAGGATAATAATTATGAATGTAGATGATTACAACAAGGCTATAAATACATTGTTGGAAGATGGGCATAATTATTGTAGAGTAAGTCTTGAATTCATTCTCAAATGTTATAGGAGGGTAAATACTACTCTTTTTGACATGTATTGTCAAGATGAATTAGAAAAGGAAGAATATGATTTCATGTTAACTGAACATCCAAAAATAGGGAGTTTTTTTGGAATACCAAAGGTACAGTATGGCATGGATGATCTTACATTTAGACCTATTGTGTCAGCGAAAAACTCCAAAACGGAAAACATCTCTATTTGGCTAGATAGCGTTTTAAATCCAATTGCACAAAAAGCCGAACACTTCTTAAGAGACTCATGGCATCTATTAGAAATTTTGGCTAAAAGTGATTTTTCATACAACCAGGTTTATTTTGCAACACTGGATGTTAAGAGTCTCTACACTTCAATTAATCAAGAAGAAGGGGTGGAGGGTTTGAGACTCTATCTGGCCACAAAGTCCAATATGTGTAGTTCTAAGGTTAATACAATTTGTTCACTTATGGACATAGTTCTTGATAATAATTTTTTTGTTTTCAACAAAGAATATTACAAACAAACATCTGGTGTGGCGATGGGAGCTAGAGTAGCTCCCGCATTCGCTAATATAGTCATGTCGAACTGGGAACATGAACATCTGAAAGTACATAATAGTTATAATAAAGTTCTACTTTATGTCAGATACATAGATGACTTGTTTTTTGTATGGGGAGGAGAAAGAAATGAATTTGAGAATATGGTGGATGATCTAAACAAAACAACAAGCTTCCTAACATTTAAAATCAGTGGTTTTGGGAAGGAAATAGATTTTTTGGATATCACACTATACTTGGATTGTGAAAATCACAGTTTGCAAAGCAAGATATACAGGAAGTCTTGTTTTACAAATCAGTACTTACACAAGGAAAGTCTACACCCTGAGCATATGAAGAGAAATGTAATAAAGGGGTAAATGATAAGGCTAAGTAGTCTAACATCCGACAATGACATATACCACACGGAACTATTGTTACTAAGGAAATTGTTCATTGAGAGAGGATACCAATTGAAATTGTTGAAAAAATTGGAAAGAGAGGTAACAAATTTAAGACAAGGAGTGGCAAAACCAATCTTGTTGATTAAGAAGAATGAGTTTTTGGTAGGGAACATCACACATAATACACTGACTCCAGAAACAAAGGATTTTTGTACAATGTTTCCACTACCCCTGTCCAACGAAATGTTGCATATCAGGGGTATTGTAGAGACAAATTGGAGGATAATTTTAGGAAATAGAGACCTCATGACAGTTTTGGGGACAACACCAACATTTACTTACAGAAATGTGGTTAATGTTAAGAAGATATTAGAATACAAAAGTTGTAATAGAGAGATAGTCACTAGAGCAGTAAGTAATAAAAAGGGAACTTTCTCATGTAAAGATTGTAAGCAGTGTCGATATATTAGCAACACTTCCTTTGTGACGTTGAAACATCTGAATAGAACACTCTGGGCACATAAGTATTACAACTGTAATAGTGACCATGTTGTTTATTTGGCGACATGTGCCACATGTGGAAGTTATTACATTGGTAAAACAATAAGATTTTTGAAAAGACGTATTTATGAACATGTCTTGGCAATAAAAAATAAGGATACTAATAATTCCTTAGCAAGACATGCTCTAACTTGTGATAATTTCAAGAAGTTTGAATTTTTTGTATTAGATCAAATAGACAAAGGAGTGTTGAAGGGAGATATCAATAATAAGTTAGAACAGAAGGAGACTTTGTGGCAGTTAATATTAGGGGCTGATTCTTCCCCAGGGCTAAACGACACTATAAATATAAAATGTTTTCTATTATATAGGTAGTTTCAATAAATATAATGGATCATGTACATGATTAATTATTTTTTGCATTCACTATGTACATAGGTTGGTTGTTTAGGCTCCGTTTGGAGTCATGAACTTATAGATCCACCAGTTGATAGTAGAAGGGGCATTAAGAAATGAAATGTTATTGCATTTTAAATTATGTAAATAGGATAGCCGTCTATGCTATATGATGGAGTCAAGCAGTTACAGATTCATTAGTTGACAGTAAAAGGGGCATTAGAAAATCAAATGTTTGTGTATTTACCAAGTTTTGACAATTTGACAGTTATGAAATCTATAAGTTAATAATTTATATATGTAGGATTATGAACATCTGATAAATTCAAACTATTTATAGTGAATGTATTTTGGCAGTTTGTATATTTAATTATTTATTTAAAATATGTACACAATAAGAAACAAGTTTATATATGTTTGCATTCAGATTTCTAATAGATAGATATAAGTCTAATTTGGTCATGAGTAGAAATTCACAACATTTATTATTTAAAGATGAATGAATTAGTCTTATACATGTGTAGTTTTATATATATAAAAACACATATTTTGTAAACAATGTTAAAACATAATAACTTTTCATAGCAACGTTGTCATTATGAGAGAATTCAAGTAATGGTTTGTACTATTTTAATGATGTTTTTATAACATATTGTATTAATGATGGTTTAAAAACAGTTCAAATTCATTTGAAAAAACAGTAACTATTAATTTTATTCATTAGTCATTTTACATCACTTCCTGTCTTGTGTATAAAAACGGGAACACGGGAGAGTTCCCGTTTTTCTGATGAAGTCCATGTTTTTAAATAAAGTGGAAGAAAGCACTAAAACTACATCTACTTGTTAGTCATCTCTTTGCAAAGCCCGAGCCTTCTGTTCTTCTGTTTGTGGTTCTGTTGTTTTTCGGCAAGTCCGGATATCGGTCATTTATGCTGATGATTCAACACTAGTATGATCATATGACACTCATACGTATCGTCTTGAAATCACACAAAAGCTTTCACCACTGTTGAAAACTGGCTTCACAATTCCCACTTATTACTCAACCCCTAAAACAAAACTACTGCTATTCCTCCCCCAAGCACATCTAATGGACAAATCCAACTTCAAAATCTTCTCCCTTAACAATACAGAGATATAAATTGTATCCCATACAAAACTGCTTGGTGTGACAATTAATGACAGCCTTAGATTTGAACTCCACATTGAAAATAATATAAGAACTCCCCAGACACTTGGCATGCTTTATAAACATAAACCCTTTCTTACTAACGCTGCTAAAACCACCCTGTTACCCATTTACCTCCTTCCTTCACTCTTATATGGTGCTCCTGTTTACCAACTTGCAGGTATCTGTTAAATTAAAGTTGAAATATGCTATAACAAAGTTGTTAATTTGCTGCCAATAAACAATACCATAGATATCACCACAAGGTCCTTAAAAGTTAGAAGTGGCTTGAACTACCCCACTACCTGGACTTTGCACAACTAGCTGCTGTTCACATCATTTATAAACCCCATGCCTGGCCTTCACTAAGCTCTATTCTCCCTTCCTATCACCTAAACAGACCCCTTCGTTGTAATGATACACAAATTCTCACCATCTTTAAACCTCAAAAAGCATTTGTGAATAGCCTTTACTATTACACTGTTGCCAAACAATGACATTCTATTTCACAGGCTATTAGAACTGTAACTGACCATGCTTCCTTTAAGCATCTTCTGGAAAGGCCACTTATCAGACTCATGGCTCTACTCATGCTATACCCCAACTGGACATCACTCTTGTCTATTTTAATCGACCCCCTATCTGTATAATGTCTTTACCCATCACCACTTCCTCACCTTCACCTGGCTATCCTACCCTCTCTACCACTGTACATTTTCTCTTCCTATCATCCCCTCCCCATTTATACTAAACTATCCTAATCTCTACCCATCACCACTTCCTTATCTTCACCTGGCTATCTTACCTTCTGTACCCCTTTACATTAGCTCTTCCTATCACCCCTACCCATTTCTACTTATGTATCCTAATCTCTCTCCCCCTTTATGGTTACAATTAAACACATGACTTTTATTTATTACTACTGTGAATTGACAAAATGACACTCTCCAGAACTGTATACAGTGTGTTACTTTGCTCTTTTATTTATTACTACTGTGAATTGACAAAATGACACTCTCCAGAACTGTATACAGTGTGTTACTTTGCTCTTTTATTTATTACTGCTGTGAATTGACAAAACAACACTCTCCAGAACTGTATACAGTGTGTTACTTTGCTCTTTTATTTATTACTACTGTGAATTGACAAAACGACACTCTCCAGAACTGTATACAGTGTGTTACTTTGCTCTTTCTTATTGTTCTCTTTGTAACATATTTTTAGTATATCTCTATGCCCTACAATATTGTTAATTATTTTTGAAATGTATAATTTTCAGCAATTTCTTATGTAATGTGTTTAATTTTTTTTTTTATTTTCTGTGTTAAGTGGAGCTTTTCTTCCTGGGCCTCTGTTGAAAATGGGTTCTTATGTTCCAGTTGAATTTTCCTGGTAAGGTAATGTCAACAAATAATTAAAGATAGAAAGGAGGAATGTGGGGGCTTATGGTAATCTTTGGGGAGGGTCACTTTAACAGAAAGTCGTAATGGTTAAGGTTTAGCCAGATCTGTTTCACTACTAAGGGGTTCAGAGACCACTCGTAAGGCGAGAGGATAGTTCGACTCAGCTTGTCTGCTAGGATGTTGGACCGACCCGGAATGTGCATTGCTTACAGAAAAAGGTTGGTGGAACTCGCCCAATCCCAAAACTCTCATGGCCTCTCGACAAAGAGGTTAAGACCTGGTCCTCCCCTGTTTGTTGATGTACCAGAACACTGACATGTTGTCTGTCTGAATTGCAATAGTCCCTGGAGGGAGAAAGGTATGAAGAGCTTGCAATGCTAGAAGGACCGCTCTCATCTTCAGAACATTGATATGCAGAACGGTCTCTGTCTGAGTCCACATACCTTGGACAGTTCTGCCCATGAAATGACCCCCCCCCAAGGCGAGAAGCATCCGTGGTTACCGTGGCTTGGGGTTGTGGCATTATGAACGATCATCCTTCCCGAAGCTCTCGAGATTGGAGCCACCATATGAGGGAATTTCTGCAAACTCTGCTGAGGGGGACTGGAGAGTCCAACGGATGTTGAAGGATGGACCACTGGAACTGCAAGGTCCACTGGAGAACCCTCATGTGCAAGCGAGCTAAGGGCGAAAGGTTGATTGCTGCTGCCATGGACCCTAAGGCTCTCAGGACTAACTCCGCTGATGGGGTTGGAGATTGAAGGAGTGCTAGAATGTGAAGGGTTAAGCTGCAAAGTCTGTCCGACATCAAGAAGGCCTTGGTCTGAAGTGTGTCTATTCTGGCCCCTATGAAGTCTAGGATTTGGACCGGTTGAAGGGACGATTTCTTGTGATTTACAGTGATCCTCAACTTGGAGGCTAAAAGCAGGAAGCAATCCCTGACTGAACAGAGTAGATGCCTGGTGGAGTTGGCAAGGAGCCAGTCATCCAGGTAAGGAAAGACCTGTATTCCCTGAAGTCTCAGGTGGGCCGCTATAACTGCCATGACCTTGGTGAACACCCTGGGGGCTGTGGTGAGGCCGAATGGTAGGACCCTGAACTGGTTATGGCTGGCTCCCAACCGAAAGTGGAGAAACCTCCTGGATCGCCTGTCCATGAGAATGTGGTAGTACGCATCTTTGAGGTCTATGGAGCACATCCAGTTGTTCTCCTGCAACAGGGGGAGAATGGATTGAAGAGTGACCATCTGGAATTTCTCCTTGCCAATGAAGAGGTTCATTGTAGAAAGGTCAAGAATTGGTCTCAAGTCCCCCATCTTTTTTGGCACCAAAAAGAACCTGGAGTAGTTGCCCAACCAGGACTGGTCTGGGGGGACATGCTGGATGGCTCTTTTTTCTAGCAGTTTCTTTATTTCTAAAGCTGCAGCCTCCCTCTGACTGGTTGGAACATCGGGGAGGCGCCTCAATTGAGGAGGAAGGTTTATGAAGAGGATAGAGTAGCCTCTGGATATTATCCGAAGCACCCAGCGATCTGACGTAATGGACTCCCATTGTGCCAGGTGCTTTGAAAAGCGCCCCCGACTGCCTCCAGAGAGGAACAGTTGGGCAACCCCTCAGGGCTGCTGCGTGGGTCGATTGGAAAAGGGTCCCCGTGACCCAAAATTCTTCGGCTCCCCTCTGCCTCTGGGCCGGCGTCCACCATGTCCCCCTCTGCCTCTGAAGGAAGAAGGGTCCAGAGCGTAATGGGACTGCTGAGACTTCCGGAACCACATCTTCTTTTGTCCTCGCTGTTTCCTGGCAAAGGACCTTTGAGGAGTCGTGAAGCGGATTCCGATGGCAGACAGCGTCTTCCTGTCTTTCTCGCTCTGGACCAATGTATCGCGGATGGTCTTGCCAAACAGGGTAGAACCATCAAAGGGAGCATTTGCGAAGGACATCTTGAAGGGTTCCGCAAAATCGCGAAGTCGGAGCCAGGTGTGACGCCGCAAATCATTGCCTGATCCGCTGGCTCTAGCGGCCCCCTCCATGGCATGGGAGAGTAGCCGCATTGACATGTTCGATACCGATTTTAGAGTGGCCATGCGAGTCGAGAAGGTCCGTTTGTCCTCAGCCGACATGGACTCAGGGGGAGACTCAGCGTATTCCTTCACCAGATCCCGCTGAAGCTTAATCACATGGGCCAAGTAATTCAGCGCCCTTATGAAAAAGGTAGCCGAAGCAAACATCCGTGTTCCAATATGGTCCATCGTCCGAGGCTCCTTATCAGGAGGATGGACCGAGAAACTATCCTGTGCCAGTTCCTTCTTGGTAGCAGCAGCCACCACCATGGCATCTACGGGGAACCTTTACTCCACGCTGTCCTATCCACAGGGGGGCTAAGGATTTTATCTGGTCTCCTGGGGATTGGCTCTACAGTGACCGGCTCCTTCCACGCCCTGGTAGTAATGAGGTCTACCAGGGGTTCGGCTGGAGGGGACACCCAAGAGATAGACGGGCCTGCATCAAACGCCTCCAGAAACACCGACTCATCCGAGGAAGGCTTTTGGGCTGACCAGCCCCCTTTTAGGCGTAACATTTCCATAATGTCTCCAAAGGAGACATCCTTGGGGGGTGACCTGGGGGAACCTTCCCCTTCCTCTAAATTGGTGTCATCCGTGAGGGACTCGGGGGAGTCCAAGTGCCTCCTCTTACACTTACGTTTGTGAGGGACCTCCTCAGTGGGACTGTCCGAGGAGGGCTCATCAACACGGTCATGTTCCTCTGGTGGAACTGAGTGGGGCGTCGACGCAGGCTGTCCCTGGGGCTGGATGATGGAAGACAAGCCCGTCTGCGAGGGTACATTGGCTGGATCCGTAGCACGAGCAGGGGGCCTTGAACCTCTTGAGAGGACCCTCTCCACCACGTCGAACGCTGAAGGTGAGCCACTCTCTCTCGGTTCTATGAGCAACACCCTCGGATCCGACGCAGAGATCGGCGTCGGAGACAAAGTGATCGGACCTGAAAGGGAAGTGTGCTCCGACCGCAACAGAGCTGAAGACACACTTACCCTCCCGGATCTGACGCAAGGCTCTTGGCCCTGAGAGCTCAGATCCGAAAAGGGATCCGACAAACTCGAGGGCATGGCCGGCGTCGAAGTAGCAACTACTATCTGCACCGACTCCCCGGCTCCAAGACTGCTCGGATCCGATGGCTCCAAAACTGGATAATGGATTGGAGAAGGAGCTATGGGGGCAAAAAATGGGGCCAAGCTCTCCCCCAGAGGGGGGGGGAGGAAGGAGCACTCCCATCTGCATTTGGGCCTGTAGGAAGCGACGCATCATCCGGTCCATGTCAGCGTCTGAAATGCTTCGTGTTGACCTGGAAGAGGCCACCAAAGCTGGCCGGGAAGGCTGCCGCGACAACCTCGAAAATGGCCGGGGCTCCTCCTCTGGCTCCGACGAGAAATGTGGAGAATGGAGCCGAGAGGGGGAAGACCCGGAAATCTTCAGGGGAGAAGAGAGCTGCTTAGCTGGCGGGACCGAGGGAGCAGAGTCGGCCCGCCGCTTGTAGCTCCTATGCTTCTCTCTATCCCTATCTCTCTGTCTCTCTTTCTCTCTCTCTCTCTTTCTCCCTCTCTCTTTCTCTCTCTCTCCTCTCCTTTCTCTTTGCCTGTTTCTCTCCCTGAGGAAGGGTGGGAGGGTGAGTCCCAGCCAGGGGAGATAGAACAGATGGCTGAACAGTCACAGCCACAGCTGGAGCCACTGAGGGAGAGGAGGAAGAAGCAGAGTCCGTGATCAAAAGACCCACCAGGATCCGCTTGTTCCTCCTATCCCTCACAGCCCGCCGCTTGTGGCTGCTATGCTTCTCTCTATCCCTATCTCTCTCTCTCTCTCTCTTTCTCCCTCTCTCTTTCTCTCTCTCTCCTCTTCTTTCTCTTTGCCTCTTTCTCTCCCTGGGCAAGGGTGGGAGGGTGAGTCCCAGCCAGGGGAGATAGAACAGATGGCTGAACAGTCACAGCCACGGCTGGAGCCACTGAGGGAGAGGAGGAAGAAGCAGAGTCCATGGGCAAAAGACCCGCTAGGATCAGCTTGTTCCTCCTATCCCTCACAGCCCGGGGGTTAAAGGCTGCGCAGATCTGGCAACCCGGTGACAAATGCTCTACCCCCAGGCAAAGAATGCCCTGAGTGTGGCCATCGGCTGGAGAGAGCTTATAGCCACACTCAGAGCATTTAGAAAAAATGGCCTTAGGGCCTTTGGCCATACCAAAAACCACAACACACACACAGACACACAAGAATAAGGGGAAGGGTGAAAATTTTTAAATTAAAATTAAGCTAAGCTAATGGGTTTAAACTAAACACAAACACACACCTTTTCTAATTTTACACAAAGTCAAGAATTTGACAAAAACTGCCTACCTAACCACCAGGAACTCGTAACTCATGCTTGTTAAAGCCACGGCAAACGAGATCTGGGGACTGGAAGGAGGTAGCAGGGTATTATGGGTAAGGGGAGGAGCTAGGAGCTTGGATCTTTAGCTTGGAAAGCTGCCGGCTCAGATCCAGGTCGGATCCAATACCCACAGGCTGCTGATCAAATCAAGTTAACTACTTCAGATCATCGGTTAGATAAGAAAATGTACAGTCTAATCCTAATAGTAATGCTACACATACCAAACAAAATATTAGTTGTTGTAGTAGACAAGATTAGAGTGAGTATGCTGTAAAGTGCTGGCAGTTGGCAGAGAGGTTAACGTCATGAGCTGTAGTTCCTATGGCACAGGGTTTGATTCTTTCAGTCCTCATTTGTCTACTGTGTGACCTTCAGCAAGTCACTTAACCAGACATTGCTCTTGGATCACCTTTATAAAGGGACTGTGCATTCAGTGGGCCTACTTGGTTAACAAATAGGATTATTACGAATGTGCTTATGATATTGTGGATGTTTTTTTTCAGGACTGCCATGTCAGAGATGATTTTAAGAAGGTCAGCATAGCTAAGAATAGATTATTTTAATGAAAACATGAGCCAAGGCTTCTGAATGCTCCAATGACTCAGGAGTTTCTGTTTAGTTTACTGGATGTTGATATTATAGTTATGTTAGAAAGATAGAACTGGGTTATCTTTTAAAGATACTTATGTAGCCCTTACTCCTGTGTCTCAGAAATATTTCACTACAATAATTACCCCTTTTTGCAGTAAAGAAACTCATTAACAAAATTTTCCTCAAGAAAAGTAGTTTAAAGGACTTCCAAGATGGCTGCACATTGAGTAACAGTTTATTTCTAGCTCTCCCAGTGTGAAAACAGAAACTCAGCAAAGAAGGCTAGTAGACTTGAGTTTAGGGGTAAATTCAGTAACTGGCTAGTAAGTGCACTGCCTGGATGCCAGGAATAAAGAAATATAGAAGACCTGAAAAAAAAAGCTGCAAAAAGTGAGGAAGAAACACTGACTGGGGAAAGTTCTGCAGCTGTTGAGCAAAAAGCAATGCAACCTTCAGACATGACTTCCAATAACCTACAGGAAGATATAAGACAACTACATACAGACCTGGTTAAGATAAACAAAACACTGATAGAGTATATCAACACAAACAACAAAAGGCTAGAACAAATGGAAGAAGCTTTAAACAGATATTCAGATGAGATGCAAAAATCGGGTCTATATCACTTCAGCGAAACAGCAGACATTTGAACATCATATGTTCGAACTTCTAACCTCGAAGTGCAAAACCATCGAAGGCTTAGAACAGCGATTTTTTTTCCCCAGGGAAAAAAATCGCTGTTCCAAGAAAACACACACACAATACAAGCACACCAAAAAACAGCAATCCACACACATACACTTAAAATCCTACATCTACCCCCACACTAAACTGTACATACACTACTGTCTATTCACCTACCTTAACCCAAACCCTAACCCTAAGATCCATCACTATCACACACTCACCTGATCCGCACCCTAACCCTAACTCACCTATCCCGCCCTAACCCTAAAGTCTGTCACTATCGCACACCCACCTCACCTGCGCCCTAACCCTAACATCTGCACAATCGCACACTTACCTGAACCCGACCCGTAACTTTCCACCACAGTACTGAAAATAGCGAAGCCACAGAAACGGCCAACCGAATTCTTACCCTAGGAAAAAATTTGGTGTTCTGCAGCTTCACTATTTTCAGCGTTCGCTGTTTTGGGTTTGATATTAGAACATTCAGTGTTTTCAAACTTCGATGTTCTAATATAGACCCGCATAAATCAGAGGCTGAAATAAAGAAAAGGCTGGCTGAATATGAGACTGCTCAGGAAGAGATGTTTCAAAAAACATAGAATTAGAGGAGAGAGCTTGTAGGGAAAACCTGAGATTTTCAGCTATACTAGAGAAGCTGGAAGGAACAGACTGCATTAATTTTATGAAAGCACAAATAAACAGCTGGACTGGTATTCCACAGTAGGAGTTGTTAGTTGAAAGAGCACATCGTATGTATGCTCCAAACCTAGATATAAGAAAGCAACCTAGACCTTAATAGTAAAGATGCAATCCTATCAGCAGAAGGAATTAATTCTGACAACATTGTGGTAGAAGAACAAAGTACTGAAAGTAGGAGACAGCAGAGTGCTTGTGGAGAATGATTGCTCATTGTACACCAGACAGAAGAGGAGCACATTTATTCCACTATTCAGGGAATGTTGAGATGTAGGTGTGAGATTCAAACTGCTGTTCCCAGCTGTCTTCAAGGTATTCTTCCCTGGAGGGACAAAATGTTTTTTGATGATGTACATGCTAAGAAGGAAATACAAAAGTTTGTACAACAAAACGTAGCTGTCAAACAGAAAGAGATTCTGCTTCTTATTCTTCTGGTAATAAAGACCACAGAGAGACTGATCCTGTGAAACCTTTTCAAAAGTTTCAACGGAAAATGTTGGTGAGAAGGAAGGGAGCATGAGAGTTGACTAGAATAATCGAGAGTATGTTGGAAATGAAGCAGAAACAGGATTTTGGAGATGAACAGAAATAAAACCAGTAACTTAATATGGGATTACAATGCAATAATTATATTTATGAAATATGGCAGAACAAGAAAATCTGGAAATATCGGACTTTTTCAGAATTTGTTGGACTTGTGGGGGACTCTAAAACATATGCCCTACTTCATGTCATTGATTCTCCGAAAAGTGCTTTGGGGAGAGGAAGAGGATGGAGAAAATTATCTGTAAATAAAGATTTTTTTTTATTAAATAGTACCAATTTTGTGGCATGTGGTTTTCTCTGCATGCTATAAAATATTTTTTTTCAGTTATTTTTAAGTGTAATGGGGACTGTAAACAGGTGCTGCTGTTCTTTTTTTTCTCCCTTCTGTTTCTCTTCTTGTTCAGTTTGAAGAAATATAGGCACTGCAATTTATTAAAGAAGCCTGGTTAAAATGCACGATTAAAGAAAAATTAATGTGCTTTTTCTCATTCTTGCATGGGGAAATGACTGGATTAAAGACCCTAGATTGATTTAGTAACAAGTTTTAAGAGAGAGCAAGTAAATGAAAAAGGAATATGAATATTATGAGGCATTTTTCTAGCAAATACATGTATGCTCAGTAACAGTTCTGCAGCTGGTCTTCATGTTTCCATGGAAACAGTCTGATAAAGAGAAACTGGATGCCTGGTTCTCATGTCTCCATTAATCTGATAAAGAAAAACTGGCTACAGTCTGGTGGAGAGTGATTGGCTGAGGGAAAAGAAATTGGCTAGGAGATTATTTATTTTATTTATTTTATATTTTGATTACTGGGTTGGTCTGACTGGGCAATCAGGTACCCATTTTCAGCAGAGATCCAGGGAGGAAAGCTCTACATACATGACAATCATGAAAATACAAAAGCTCCACTTACATGATAAAAATACAAAAGTCAGACGTGAGTACAGATTAATAGAGCAAACAATAGTATATCATGGCATAGTATGATGAGAAGTTACAGGTGTACAATATATAGTGTGTACAGTAGTAAAGCAGAAAAATATAATGTATTTGAGTAAGAAACCACAGTAATACTATATACAATTATATACATTTGTTTAAAAATCCAGTTTGTGATGGAAGTTTTTTTTTTTTTTTGTGTTTGACATTTGAGTAGTGCCAGAGGAAGATATATCTCAATCGTGGCAGTAGGGCTAGCCATGGTCAGTACAGGTACATTGCCAGATGAGATTGAGGTGGGCTTTTAATTGGGTTTTAAAGGTGGGACTGCTGTTTTGCAATCTGATATCTGGTGGAAGAGAATTCCAGATGTTAGCAACTGTGTAGGAGTAGAGGGATTCTCCAGCACTGTGTCTACACTTAGCTACTTCAAGAAGGGCTTTGTTTGTGGATCTTAGTTGGCAAGCAGAATTGTGAAATTTGAGTAAGCCTGAGAGATCAGGAATCGTATTTGGGTAGTAGAGCAAGCAATGAGCCATGGTGAGTTGTCTGTAATTTAGTAAGTTGAGAAGTTCTAGCCAACTTAATTGTTTTAGTGAGTGACGATGGTGGGAGCTGAAATTAGAGTTGGATGCGAATCTAGCTATTTTATTGTAGCACACGGACAATTTGTGTAGGTCTGTCTTGTTAAGGTTTGTTAATACAGGGGATGCATAGAGCAATGTAGAGAGAAGGTGAGTTTAGATAATGTTCTCTGAAAGCATTCAGGGGTTTCCCCAAAGTAGATACTGTTCTCTGAAAGCATTCAGGGGCTTTCCCAAGGTAGTTAATGTTCTCTGAAAACATTCAGGGGCTTTTCCAGCTGGGAGAGCTGGAAAGATAAGACAAAATTAATCAATACTTAGTAGAAGCACAGGCTGCACCATGCATCTTAGCACAGGTGACCTTTCTTTTAGGTTAACTCAAGTTTGGAGTGTGGCTGTCAGTTTGGGACTTTTGTTCTTATTAGGAGGGTAAAACTTCAATATTTGAAGCTGTACATAGTTTTGTGCGTTAATATTAAGTTAATAGATTTTAGGGGACTATGGGGGTGTTTGATTTTTTTGTTTGAGAGCTTTCAATAAAACAAAAAGTATTATAAGATGTAACATAGGCTTAAATGTATATGATAAGAAACAAGTGTAGAAAAGTTCAAACTGCCAAACAGTGTATGCATGTTTTTTTTTAATTTAGCATTTGTTAACCAGGAAAGTCTGACTTGGAACAAAGCCAGTTTTCAGTGGAGGCTCGGGGAGAAAAGTTCCAGATGCCTGTCTTTCTAACGTATGTAACACAACAGCTGGAACTAGACATTTAACAAAAAAGGTGTTATCCGTAAAAGGTGGGAATAATAACTTTTCAATACAATGATGCTTTCTTTAATGTATTTAAATGTAAATGGCCTCAGAGATAAATACAAATAAGAAAGAGTAGTGAACTATATTAAAAATGCAGATTGCAAATAGCTGTGTTACAGGAGACGCACTTAGAAAGAACTGAACATTTTAATTTGATAAGGAAAGGTTTTCAGGATGGTTATGCAGTGGAATACCTGGGACAAAGGAAAAGAGGAGTGCTTATATTAATTACAAGAGGAGCCCCAGTAGTGGTAGAAGAAGATACAAAGGGTAATGGCAGATTTGTAGTGCTAAGGGGCTACTGGCAAGGGAGGAAGATTACACTGGCATCTGTTTACATTCCACCTAAACTGCCATAATAGAGGTTAAGAACATTCTGGGTGAAATGATCAATTTTCAGCAAGGAATATTACTTATAGGTGAGGGCTGGAATTTGATTTGCAGCAGTGAAGATGTGTCTGAGGGGCCCAGAAGGGAAAATATAACAAAGGAGGGTAGGTTTTTGAAGAAATTTATGAAAATATTTGGCATGGAAGATGTGAATTCAGTAATAGGAGTTCAGAGTGAATTCACATATTACTCCCTAAGATCTAAAAACTGGGCTAGGCTAGATAGAATTTACATTTCATAGGAACATGAGCTTTTAATTGAAGTTTTTGATAACCCCCCCATAACTATTTCAGAACATGTGCCAATAGCTAAAATAAAAACACAGGGTAATGAAATAAAAATGAGACATTGGCACATTCCCAACTATCTGTTGAAAACAGAGGAATTTAAGGACTGAGCAGTGGATATTATTCAGGAGCTGTTAGAGAGGACAGAACTTTCTTCTGAAAATATAGCTAGGGAGTGGGATAAAATTAAGGTGGGTTTAAAAATAGGGTGGAAATAAAAGAAAAGGAGCTGTGGTTGAGAAGTAACAAAAAGACTGACAAATGTTAAAGTATTGCAGAATAGGGGAAATCTCACAGAATGAGAAGAGGGCCAACTGCAGAATGCTAAGCAGAAAATAGGGGGTTACCTCAATAATAGGCACGAGCTTAGAAAGATTGCTGTTAAGCAACAGTTTTTGATAATAACACTAGAACACAAAAAACTTTTAGCACAATGATTCAGGCAACAGAAAGAAAGGGCTGTCGCCAAACTGAAGGAGCGTATAACAAAGAAGGTAACAAGAGCTCCTGTAGATGTATTAAGAAATATTCTGGAAATTCTAGGAGAGTCTGTATAATGCAGAGAAATATGAAACTCAAGAAAAGATGCAAATGGAAATGTTTATGGAAAAATTAAATATGCCAAGGTTAGAGGCAAATGAGGCTCAATTAACAACAGTTAGGATAGGAAGAGATGAGATACAAATTGTAATGTATAACCAATCTACAGGAAAGCCCCCAGGAAGAGGTGGTATTCCTGTGGAAGTTTGGAAGATAGGAGAAAAAAACTGATGAAGATCTGGAAGGTTTTGTTTAACAGTATCTTATGAAGAGAAGTACCCCCATCCTGGAAGAAAGCAGCGGTAGCTGTAATACCTAAACAGGGTAAGGATCCATCAGATCAAGCTTCATACAGGCCCATTTCAAAACTAAACCATGATTATAAAGTGTTCATGTCTGTAACGGCTAAAATAAGGAAAAAGTAATGCCAAAACTGATAGATATTGGTCAATGTGGTTTTGTGGAGGGGAGGCAAACATTTTATGGCATTAACTGATGATCCAGAGGGAAGCAAAAATGTAAGAAAATACCATTGTTGTTGTTGTTGTTGGGTCTTGATGCAGAGATCGCGTTTGACAGAGGAAGCTGGGAGGCATTTGCATTTCCTGAAAAAATGGATAATGTTAATTAGGAGAATATGTGAGGGATCGGAGGCAAAAACTAAAGTGTTTGGGGTCCTCTCTGATAATTTCTGCTTGAGCAGAGGAACCAGGCTGGGGTGCCCACTTTCCCATTTATTATTTGCATTATATTTAGAACCATTGGCAAAGAAAATAAGGGACTCAGAAATTCAAGGATATAATTGGTATGGTAGCCATCAAAAGCCGGCTTTATTTGCAGATGATATTATTTTATACCTGACAAAACCAGAAAAAGACATTACAGTGTTGTGGAACATTTTGAGACAGTTTCAGATCTTTTCGGGATACAAAATTAATGAACCTAAAACAAAGCTAATAGAGGTAAATTATGTACCCACATGGGAACTGGTTCAGGAATACCCATATTTATGGGGACATGATAAAATTAAATATTTAGGAGTATGGATTAAAATGACTGTAGTGTGGCAGCTAAAGATATGTAGGAAGAGACTAAACAAAAGATAATACAAAAACTGAGAAAAATGGAAGCTGTGTTGTATGGATATGGATAGTAAGATACAAGCAATTAAAATGTTTTAGTCCCTTTAGTTGTCGCCTCATAGCAAGACGTTGTCCTGTTCGATTCTTCTGTGTGGAGGCATACGTGAATGGGGCGTGCCTTCGTTGAAGGTTGTGCATCAGGGCTGGTAACCCGGTACATAAAAATCCACTACCAATCATTAGCGGACCGGAGTTCAGCTGTGGCGACCCCTAACCGGGAAAAGCCGAAAGACACAAAGTCTTATACACAGGTCAGGCATATTTTTATCAACCAGAGGAGAAGTTGTGGGTAGCAATTAATAAAGATCTGAAGGACTTTTTCTGGGAGGAGAAGACAGTAAGAGTCAAATGGAATAAGCTGATTCTTCCAGTAGAACAGGGTGGATTGGGGTTACCCAATTTGAAGGGGTATTTCAGAGCTACACAGTTAAGACTCCTGTACATAGCATAAGCAGAAAACTGTAATTCAAAGTGGAAAGGGATGGTGATGAAACCTGGGGGAAGATCAAGAAACAAGGAGAGACTGGGATTTTAGATGCAGGCCTTTAAGGAGAATAACAATAATCATGCATAATATTATATCCGTAAAGTAGCAGAAAGTATTCTAAGAACTAAACCAACACAGGAATGGAGAAAGGAGATTCTGATTATAGGGGTAACTGCAAATAGGGAATACAGACAGTAGGCAAGAGGGGGCCAGAATTTATTGGAGAAAATTGGTAAAGAAACCAAGGTATCGGGAGCAAAAGGTAGAGAGGGAAAGATGATAGAATGAGAAGACATCAAGAATTTATTTGTACTGCAGGTTAGAGATTGACTTCTCTCTCAGGGATTGATATTAGAGTATAGGTGAAGAGAAAGAAATAGGGGGGTCCTAAATGAAAGACCGTCACTGGTAGAGTTTTTAATACAATCTAGAACACAAGCTGCCATTAAAAGAATGGATAATTAGTAAAGCATATAAAATATTGCATGATAAGAATCAGTCAGAGGAAGTTAGAAAGTCTTTGTGGACTTGGAGAAAGCATATGATAGAGTGCCTAGAGAGGAGTTGTGGTTTTGTATGAGGAAGTGAGGAGTGGCAGAGAAGTATGTGAGAGTGGTACAGGATATGTACATGGGTAGTGTGACAGTGGTGACGTCTTCAGTGGGAGTGACAGATGCATTTAAGGGGGAGGTGGGATTACATCAAGGATCAGCTCTGAGCCCTTTCTTATTTGCAGTGGTGATGGACAGGTTGACAGATGAGATCAGACAGGAGGCCTCATGGGCTATGATGTTTGCAGATGACATTGCGATCTGTAGTGAGAATAGGGACCAGGTTGAAGGGACCCTGGAGAGGTGGAGATATGCTCTAGAGAGGAGAGGAATGAAGGTCAGCAGGACTAAGACAGAATATATGTGTGTGAATGAAAGGGAGGATAGAGGAATGGTGAGGATGCAGGGAGTAGATTTGGAGAAGGTGGATGAGTTTAAGTACTTGGATCAACCGTTCAGAGTAATGGTGAGTGTGGAAGAGAGGTGAAGAAGAGAGTACAGACAGGATGGAATGGGTGGAGAAGAGTGTCAGGAGTGATTTGTGACAGACGGGTACCAGTAAGAGTGAAAGGGAAGGTCTACAAAAGGGTAGTGAGACCAGCTATGTTGCATGGATTGGAGACGGTGGCATTGACAAAAAGGCAGGAGTCAGAGCTGTAAGTGGCAGAGTTAAAGATGTTCAGATTTGCACTGGGTGTGACAAGGATGGACAGGATTAGGAATCAGTATATTAGAGGGTCAGTCTAGGTTGGAAGGTTTGGAGACAAAGCCAGAGAGGCACGATTACGTTGGTTTGGACATGTGCTGAGGAGGGATGCTGAGTATATTGGGAAAAAGATGCTAAGGATGAAGCTGCCAGGTAACAGGAAAAGAGGAAGACCTAAGATAAGGTTTATGGATGCGGTGAGAGAGGACATGCAGGTGGTTGGTGTGACAGAGCAAGATGCAGAGGACAGGAAGAAATGGAAACAGGTGATCCGCTGTGGCGACCCCGAATGGGAGCAGCTGAAAGAGAAGAAGAGGAAGTTAGAAAAGATTAGGAAGAGAAACTAGATGAGTAATTCATAAGGAAACAGTGGGAGGATGTATGTTTGTCTCCCCAGCAAAGTCTGCAAGATTTAGCATTTTTGCCTGGAAATATTTACAGAGATATTTTACACCCCAAGTAAAGTCCAAAGACTTTTTCCTCAGTCAGACAGTAAATGTTGGAGGTGTGAAGGATAAGAAAGGGGTAATCGGGAACATATTTTCTAGGAATGCAGTCAGTTGGCAGACTTTAAGGATTCCCTGCAGGATGCACTGCCAGGGATGCTGGGTGGGCAGTTTTGTCTGACAAGGGAGATGATTTTTCTGAGCTATGATACAGAATCGGAATTGCCTAGACATGGTAAGGCCTCGCTGTGTCTAATAATGGTGGCTGCCAAAAAAGCAATTACTAGAAAACAGAAATCAAAGTCTAAACCAACTGTACTAGAAGTAGTGAATATAGTAACAGAGATAAAACAACTGGAATTGAGATCTTTAGAAAAGGGTAGGAGCAAACTACACAAGAAAAATGGGAATTGTGGAAATAATGAACACAGTGGAGGAATGAGGCCTAAAAGGCAGCAGGACTTAAATGAGTTATGTAATGTTTGAGTGGCAAAGGTTGGGTAGATTATAAGTGATGCATAATGTCTGCAACTGGGAGTGTGTCAGTATGGTTTGTGATGTAAAATGCTTGCGACTAGGATTGTGTCTATGCGGTTTGTTTTCATTTCTATAAATGTATGATTACCTATGTAATAAGTGACGGTTTAATAAAGATGTTTCTTGTTTATAAAAAAAGGCAGGAATTGAAAAATTTATGTAATATTGATTAGGTTATATGATATATAGCAATATATGTGAAATGTAATGCTTGTTATGTTAATATAGTTTGATTACTTTTATATAAATGTAGATTTGCCTGTCACAAGTCATAATTCAATAAAGGTGTTTGAAAAAAACCCAACAAAAACAGTTTAAAGGGAAGCAGTTTAATTGTAATTCAAGTAGGTCCAGGTTCAGATCATCAAAACCGCTGCCTCCTCATGTTCCTTTCCTTTTCACTGTACCCCGGAGAGGTAAGTTTCAGGGTTATGTTTCTACTTTGGAATATATAATAGCATACAGACTGGAGATATTTAACGTGGTTATGCCATTGAATTTGTTCAGAAACTACTACAACGGTTAGGCCCATGCATGCTATCTGATCATACCCATGTGGCACTTTGTTTGGTGGATATGAGCAAGTTCATAAAGCAAAAGACATTCAGGGTGGTGACTATGTTATAGGATAGGCTTCTGCATGGCTACGCTGGACAGGAAAGATGCACATCTACTCATTCCAGTAAATCCATCTTACATAAAAACACTTTGGATTCCAAATACCTTTTCATCATTTTAAGCTTTCGGCTTTGCCTTTTGGGCTGTCCACAGCCTCTTGGGCTAGTTAGAGGATGTTTAAAATTCTGTTGTTTTCATTAAATAATTTCATTAAAGCCACTTTCATTGAAACCTTTTTCATTCAATTATACTGAACACCATTTTAATTAAAACAACAACAGCAGCAACAAATAAAACTTTTAAAAGCTGTTCTTTTGCTGTGGGAAAATCCCTCTGCATCTTTCATCTGTCCATATTTGTGGTTTTGCCCACCTACACCCCTTACCTAAATATACTACATCCATTGTTGCGCACCTAATTTGTATCATAGAGAGATAAATCCTGATTATGAACCCAGTGACCCGAGTTTGATCACAGTTTCTGGTACCTAAACGGCTGGCAGAACAGGGTGGCACTAAGTGACTGAAGCAAGATACCCTACCCTGAGTGATGGCTATATGGCTTCAAGTTGACCAGTCTCCACTATGCATGCCAAGGCTTTCACAGCACCAAAATTGGCAAGACCAGGTATGATAGTCTTGTTTTGAGCATGATTATGCATGTGGAGGTTGTAGGATGCTCATTGTTCATGCAGCCAGGTGCTCAGGGACAGGGTTATAACCTCTACTGAAATGCTCTCTTTACTAGTACACCAGTGAGGGCACAGAC